>NW_026596234.1:8542540-8578675 GCF_907164565.1 Psammomys obesus | reverse complement strand
CAGAGTGGCCTGGCATAAATTAGGGACACACTCACGTGTCTTTGAGTAACCTTTAGTAGATTCTGGAAAGCCACGACTATGGTGGGCAATTACTATCTCAGGCTAACAAAACTTAAAACACTCCCATCTTTCTCTTTACTGAGTGCATTTCTTGATCCTTGACTTAAAGTTAGAGTCAACTGTAGATCCTCTCTTCCTCTTTGGAATGACCACTTCAGGAATCCATCACTGGCGCTGAAGAGAGCCTCATTAAAGTTCACAAAATTTAAACTTGGGATTCTCATTGATTTGACCATTTATCTTGCATGATACTTTTTGCTTCCAGTACGTAGGAATAAGTGCACACAAAGCTTTCGATTCCATGGACACCCGTTATATCTCTGTGAGGGAGACTCACCCCATGAAGGAGGAGTGAAGAGGAAGTTTCTGGTTTCTTTGGAAACTCAGTTATGTCATGTGACTATGTTTTTTTTGTTTTTGTTTTTGTTTTGATTCCAAGTGTTTGATGTGGAAATGTTCCCCATACCCCAGGAAAACAGCCCCTGTGAAAAGGCACGTGTGATTATTGATCAGCTGAAAACTACCTCATGCAAGAGGTGTGGTTTTTATGAACTGGAAAACATCTTTGTGTGGGCTCTAAGAAAGGATAAATAGAAACCTACAGACGGTGGGAAAATACTTTCTGCATCTCTACACTTTTTTATCACCACTTTTTGCAATGGTTCACATCTCTGGCTGGTCTTTGTGAGAGAAATGCTCCAGGGAACCTCTCGGGCTGCTTTGGTGCAGTTTTGCTGCTTTGGCAGACTCATGCCATTTGGGCAGAATCTAGCTGGTCCTACTGAATCGTTCTGCTGCTGCTGCAACTCACGTTGCTACTGCTGCTTTGATGTTGGACCAGAGTGTTGATATCCTGACGACTGAGTTTGGAAATCCCCGAAGAACAATACCCTTATCAAATGAAGCAATAAAAGAGGTCTACAGCCACTTTTCTACTAATCTCCTACGTAAGGTCGGGATGTGGGAAGAGAGGTAAAGGTGTTTAAGAAACTTAAAGTAGGTGTTTGAAAAAAATCTAAGCCTGTAGAGGAATAGAGGAAGGAGCCAAGAAATGAAGAGAAAGAGATGAGAGTGAGCCTGTCTCACAGCCCCTGGAACTCACTACACACAACCTCATTCCCTTTGCTGGTTGGTGTTCTCATCCACTAAGACAGGCTCCCTAAGGCTGGGATGAAGGCTCAGTTTGTAGAATTCTTGCCGCACACGCATGAGGTTTGATTCTCAGAGCCCATGTTAAAGAATAAAAGCTGGGCGGAGTGACGCAGACTGCTCCCCCGGCACATTCAGATCCCAGTTGGCCTTGCTGGTGCAAGAAACACCAGGCCAAAGGGTACTCAAAGCAACAGGCAAAACTAATCCTGAGGAGCAACAGTCAAGGTTTATCTCTGCCTTTCGCACAAGCACATGCATGTGCATGGAAGAGACGGGGCTCCTACTTGGACAGCCCGAGGTTTTCCCAGTGGTCCAGAATCCACTAATTTCTTTTCTTTTTTTTTTTAATTTTATTTTTTTCTTATCAGTTACATTTTATTAACTCTGTGTCCCGATCCCTCATTCCCTCCCAGTCCCTCCCTCCCTCCCTCCCTCATCTCCACCGTGCCCCTTTCCAAGTCCACTGATAGGGGGGAACTCCTCCCCATTCATCTGATCCTGTTTTATCAGGTATCTTCATGACTCGCTGCAAAGCTCTCCTCTGTGGCCTAACAGGACTGCTCCTCCCTTGGGGGGTGGGGAGGCCAAAGAGCCAGTCATTGAGTTCCTGTTAGAAATAGTCCTTGCTCCTCTCACCATGGGAAACCAATTGGTTACTGAGCTACCACAGGCTACATCTGAGCAGAGGTTCTAGGTTATATCCATACATCATCCTTGGTTGAATTTCAGTCTCAGAAAAGACCCTATGCCAGATATATTGGTCCTTGTGGAGCTCCTATCCTTTCCTCATCAGACTAACTCCCCTTCTTTCTTATGATTCCCTATACTCTGCCAAAGGTTTGGTCATGAGTCTTTGCTTTGAAAACACTGCCAGTTAGAGTCTTTCAAATGTGCTCAGTAGACTCCTGTCATACGTTCAATGCACTAATTTCTTTAGCTGACCCGAGTGCACTCCATGAAGATCCACCTATCCAATGTACATTCTTGATCCATGAATCCTGTTCAAGGCCATGCAGATTAGTGAGACAAAGTAGGAAAGTGTGCAAAAAGCCAACACCCAGTAAAGTCAGTGAAAATGGGACTAGGGGAGAGGGAAAGTGAGATTACTTTCCCAGGGGATGCCTGGAAGGAATACACTCTGCAGCTGAGAGGTCAGAGCACACACACAGCCAGCCAAATAGGAAACACTAAATACAGAGACACTTACCTGGAGTCTGAAGCTAATAATTGGGAATGCACTTTCCTGGGAGGAGTCTTTACTGTGTGGCTGTCTCTGCTCTGCCCAAGCAGAGTCAACAGGGTGAAAAAGAAACACTCAGCTTCTCCTCCTGGTGGGCCAGTAACTCCTTGTATGCCAGGTTTGCATCTGCAGACGGAGCTCATCAGTCAGTAATCATGTTGCCTGAGATGAACCGCTCTTACTTTTACAAGGAACTTGTGAAAGGTTCAAACCCTGGCTTTGACGCTTGGTATGGGATGTTGGAAATGCCATTTCATCTCCCTGCATCTTGCTTTCGGTTCCTATAAAATGGGAGTGATGGCAGCTGCTGCCCTATCAGGCTGCTGTAATGTCTAAACGAAGAAACATGTGACCCCACACTGCTGTGATGCCTGGCGCTGTTATAAGGGGTGTCACGAGTGTCCTGGTGACTTCAGAGACTAAAGAGCTTAGCTTGATCCAGAGATCAGGGTGCTGGCTCACCTGGTAAAGCGATTGCTGTGAAACCCAGGGAGATCTCCAGAACTCACATGAAAGAAACCGGATGGAGTGATGCTTGCTTGTAATCCCAGCACTGAGGAGGCGGAGAGACAGGCTGGCCCCTGGGGCTGACTGGCCAGGCAGCCTAGCTTAGTCGTCTATTTCCAGACCAATGAGAGACTCTATCCCCAAATACAGGGTAGACAGCACATGAAGAATGATACTCGGGTTTAACTTGTGGCCCCCACCCACACATACACATTCATGTATGTGCACTCACATGAACATGTGCTCAGATACACATTTCTAACTCTGCTGGAGTTGCAACCAATAGAATACCACAGGGCTCAGTGCTTTTTCCTGTGGATGTTTAAGTGCTGTGCTATCTGTTCATTATGGCCATGACGCATGTCACTCCAGTCACAGTAATAATCGTATCACCTACACTGACATTCAGGTTTACCCCGTGTCCCTGCCTCGAGCCAGCATGCTATACACCATGATGCTGTCCCCCAAAATCCTTGAGGGCCGAATGGGTAATTAGATTTGTGTTCCTGAGAAGGAAACTGGGGGTCAGGGAGGGCCGGTTCAGGGGAAGTGTCAGAGTGGGACTAAGTCCAAGAATGCCTAAAGGCTCTTTCGGATCCCCTAAGCCCCAACTCCAAACTACATGCCGAGCGTGCCTTGTGTGGTACTGAGGGTTAAACCTGGGGCCTTACTCTCACTAGCCAAGTGCTCTTTACTGAGAA
Organism: Psammomys obesus; assembly: GCF_907164565.1. Taxonomy (NCBI): domain Eukaryota; kingdom Metazoa; phylum Chordata; class Mammalia; order Rodentia; family Muridae; genus Psammomys; species Psammomys obesus. Next base: position 8,575,015 of record NW_026596234.1, on the reverse strand, counting down.
GCTTCCCCAGACCTTTTTTTTTTTTTTTTTCCTATTTATTTCTTTATTTCTTATTTTTGTGATTTTTGAGGTCCTCTTACTAAGTTTCCCAGGCTGGCACTGAACTCTTAATCTTCCTGCATGCCCTCGCCTCTAGGCCCTTAAAATCAATGCCACACAATCCCTTGTTCCAAGTATTTTTTTTTTCCTAAAACTTTTCCCAACCAAACACATTCCCTTTGAAAACTATATTTGTATCTGCACATATATAAACATGTATACACAGATATTGCCCATGGCTTTCATAAAATATTCATCAACTTTTGATTTAGGCGGGCGTGTCCTTCACTTGTGAAGCAACAGACCAAAGGGATTGTTAACTGTTTAACAGAAAGCCCGAATTTGGATGCCTCTGCTAACTGATGATCGATCGGAAGAGACAAAGTCACTTCAATAGTATGACTGAAGCCGATGGCTCGACGGCTCGGTCTGCCAACTTGTGATCGGCGCACACCTGTTCGTTATACACCCTGCCTAGGGTGAGGCTCACCTCGAGCAGGTCACATCTAACCCAGGACTCCTTCCACTCCACTCCTTTCCAGTGATCCTTCCTTCTGCTCACTCAGGAAATCTTGCCTTCCATGTTGGAGGAGGTATTTTTTTTTTCCTTCAGGAGTGTCTACGTTAGTCAAAAGCTGCACCTTCTCACAGGCCTGTCTACCTTCATTAAATGGCTTTCAGAGTGCACAATGCAACTGAATAGCGTGCATTATTCAAATGGTTTTCAGCTCGCACAGGAGAAGGAGGTGCGCTCAGACGGGAGTGATTTTAAGTAGCTCATCTGCACCGCAGGAAATTCATTTCTCCTTTGAGTCTTATGCTGTTTCACAGGGGGCATATGCATTGCTGGTGCCTATACAGTTCTGGGGTGGGGGGGGCACGCAGAATTTCCAGCCACCTAAGCCAGAGTCTGGTTGAATAGTCATCACACTTTTGAAAACACACCCAAGTGCTTTGCAATTTTCTTTGGAACAATTCTTTTCTCTACCTCTCCATTCTGACTCAAAGGTACAGTGAGATGTTTTTGCTAAGTGGGATTATTTTCTCCCACGTGGCATCTTAGACCCTGTGACAAATGTAATGAAATCTGTCAGTCTTTCCTGCTCAAAGCAGAAAGCAAGCTGCAGCATTGCTCTGTCTTATTTGCCAATATGAGGTGGAAAGGGACGGGGGTGGGGTTCTTAGAGCATGACTTGCAGATGTAGAGCCTGCACGGAAGACACACAATCTCCAAAGAGATGGACGGAGAGAGGGACTAGAGGAGCTGGGGAGCCTGCACTGAAAGAGCCCCCAGATTCCATCTTGACAAGCATTTTGCATGCAGTTAGACAGACAAATGGATTCTGCTGCCAGGATTTCTCAGGAATCACACTTGATGTCTGTCACCCGAAAGATTTCTGGGCACTGGTGGAGTGACAAACTGTGATGCCTTACAGAGGTGTCTCTCAAACTAGAGCGTGCATCAGAGTCAACTGGAGGGCTTGTTAAAACCCAGGAGGCAGCTGGGCCCCCACAGCCGAAAGCCAGATGCAGTCTAGGTAGCACTGTAGCTGCAGCCGGACCAGGAACCAGCTCTGAGAACTACTAGCTTAGGGTGAGCAAAGTGGAGAAAGTGGAGGTGAAGAGTGATGGATCCAGGCTCTCCGTCTGAGGCCTCTCTGGTCCTATGATCTTGTGTTCATAATTTGTGCTATGGGTACCATAACCATGAAGCAACAGGGAATCCCTCAAAGCAATGTGCCCAGTAAAAAATTCGGTTAAATAAAAGAAACTAATAGGACTTGGGAGACAAATGACTGGTTAAACCATTTGCCCTGAACTCATGAGGGCAAGGGCTTAGGTGCCCAGAACTATCTACCTAAATTCTGGGTGGGCACGGTGGCAGCCTGGGATGCCAACCTCAAGAGGAAGATGCAGGGCATTCCCTGGGCAAGCTGGCTAGCAAGACCAGCCGTATCACTGCGCTCTGAGTTTGACTGAGAGACCTTCCTCAGTGAGCAAGGTGGTTCCTGAAATCAGCCTCAGGCCTTGACATGCATACACTCTCCATCATTTGGGTGTGCACTCCCCACATATGCAACACATACACACACACACACACACACACACACACACACACAGTGGAAAAAGAGCTGGGGAGATGCTCAGTTGGTAAAGTGCTACCTGAGAAGCATGATGACATGAATTTAGGTCCCAGGACCCACATAAGAAGAGCTGGATATGGTAGAATGCACTTATGATCCCAGCACTGGGGAATGGGGAACATGCAGATTTCTGGGGCTCACTGGGCAGCCAGCCTAGCCTACCTTGTGAGTTCCAGACTAATAAGAGACTGTCTCAGAGAGCAAGGTTGATGGGACTGGAGAAACAGCATATATGTACCCCCAAACACACAAAAAAGTCTAAACTCACTGGTTTAGACTTTTTTCTAAACTCATTAACTCATTTCTCCCCAACTCCTAGCTAGATTTCTCGCTATGCCTCATCAGCACCGCCCTTTCCACTTTGCGTATGTGAAACTAACTTTCTGCACCTCCAACCTTGCTTTCTCCATTAAATGGAAGAGCCAAGGGCTTGCAGAAATGCATTGAACGAACTAATGCTTTAGACCAGAGGTACCAGAAGTGATTGGAGCTGAGGAGCAGAGCCGCCATTTATGACACCTATGTACATTATCAACCGATACATCCTGGTGTGGGCAGCCATTACCATTTTCTCAGCATTGCGGGGATTTACATTTGACCCCCAAAGTGAGCCATCTCTGAGCTCCACGGGTCCATAATGTTCACCATGTACCATTTCTTAATAAACATTTACAATGTGGCATGCCCAGGCCTTGCTCCATAAGACCCCTCGGGGACAGTAGAGCGACAGAGCCTGTATTTAGGCCAGCAGCTCCCACCACATTAAGTAGATTGGTTTGTTCTTATTGCATTGCTCTGTCACTTACATTTAAACCCCCAACGGTTCCCACATTCCAGCACAGCAAAGTTGCTGAGGTGACCACCACTCTCCTCACTCCTTGGAATCACTGTTCGAAAAGGTTAAGCCCCAGGCCTGCTCTTCTAAACGGAGCATCCGGGGCCACAGTTTCTGCCCACACAGCCACACAACTGTGTTTGCATTCCTGCAGAAGAAACAGCTGTTGAGAGAGAAGACTCCAGTTCGTGTGAGTGGGTGGGTGGAAGGCTGGCCTTTGAAATCTTGGCCCTTTCCTGTCTGCCCCACCAAGACTTGGCATTGCTTGGTTTCAGTTTTGGCTGTTTTGCCTCATGCTACCAAGTCTCTCCCTGTATGTAGAGAGAGTGTGTTTGTGGGTTTACACCCTCTGTGCACTCGTCTATTTTTATATATGCATATTGCATAGTAATAGGGATTTTATGCATCGAATAAAACGATTTCCCCCAATTTCACTCGGTCTATCGTTCTGCTGAATAATTCAGCTTAGTGTGTAGACTTTTTTTTTTTTTCTTGGTAAATTCACTACCCTGAGCTCTCCCTTTTCGTTGGAATTTTTAATCAGATTGAAACCCGTCACATTGAGATCAAAGCTGGGAATCGCAATGTTACCCATTTGTGTTGTAGCCAAAGGATGTTGCTTAGAGCACAGGGCCTCAAATCGCTCAGTCGCTCGCTAAAGTGTAAGAGAATTTATGATGCTAAATAAAACCAAGAGAGAAAAAAAAAAGATGTTTTAATAAGATGAAAATCCAAATGTTAAAATAATGAGCCATCTGCATGGGTGGCCCTCTCTTGAGAGAGATGCCAAGAGCTCCGCCATCTGTGAAACATTTACCAGCTGTTTCCTTCCCTTTTTGTGAGAATATAAGAAATCCTTGCAGTTGGTGCTTCAAAGTGATACATCATTGGGAAGAAAACAGGTTTGGCCGACTTTGAGAAGGCTGGACCAGGCCGGATGAAGCAAATGATGCTCTTGGCTCTCAGAGGGACACACCAGTTTTCCACCTGACTTCCTGCCACCCCTTGCCGTGAACCCCAATATCAGGCAACCGCTGGCAGACGTCAAGGCACAGTAACAGCTCAGCATCCCAAGAGGTCACATCCAACCAAAGGCTGTCAAAAGATGCTTCTGTGCCCGCTCACCAAACTGCCTTCCAGTCAGTTTCACCTCCTGAGTGCTCAAGTGAGGTCTGGACGAAATTGTAATCTGACTGCAATGGAGAAGGTGTCTAAATATTTTTGAACATGCCTTTCCTTCTTTCTTCCCTGATCTCTGTTTCACACAGCTGCCAGTCAGCCCCCTATCCCTGCTGCTTTTACCCTGACAAGCACCTCGTCTAGGTGGTCATAGGATCTGAACAGAGTGCAGGGCATGAATTTTGCTTTGCAGCTGGCCCTGAGCAGAGGCAGAGCGCCCAGCCAGAAAATACTCATACCGCGGGGCGAACTGATCTATCCGTGGCTCCCCAGGTTTCTGTCTTTTTTTTTTAAACTTCCCAGTTTACCACCAGAGTCTGACAGGATTTTATTTTATTTTTTCCTCTAGCTGCCATCTTTTCTACTTCATTTACTGTCAAATGCATTTCAGGGAACATAACCTAACAAGGCATTTTAGTTAATGAACGTGAAGTCATTCGGAGGAGCCCTCAGGTGTCATTCCTTAGGACTTTAGGGAGCTGTAGATCATTCCCTAGAAATACTTTCTTGGGCTGCACACAGAAATAAGAAGACTGTTGTGTGGCCGAGGGAGTAGAAACGAGGGGGACAAATCCAGACACCGAAAATGGCTGCTCCGATTCCTAGAGGCTTGGTGCTAAGCCAGACCTTGGAGGCAAAAGAAATCCCAACTCTCAAGTTTTTTTTCCTGAAATGCCCAAGTCCCAGAGCAGTACTGACTGCATTCTCTAATGACTGATTTCAAGTAGTAGGCTGCAGAGATGTATGTGCGCTTTCACGTGAAGTAAAGGCTGAAAGACATGCTTCTAGGTCACTCAGTTGAAGGGAGATTAGGTATTTTCTTAAGCCAAGAAAGATTCTGAATGCTTCATTTTCTTCTTTCTGCAGCCTCTTACTGACAGACCTCTGGACTCTCCCAAAATGGAGTCCTGGGGAAGAGTGGAAGCTCTCTACAGAGAGGGATCTCACTTAAGAATGGTGGAGCCAGTGAAACAAGACTCCCAAGAAAGAGTGCTGAAGCGGCACTCTTCTACAGTTTCTGCATCAGTTCCTACGTCCAGGTTTCTGCCCTGACTTCTGTCTGTGTTGGGGTGTGGGTGGGTGAAGTATAAGATGAAGGAAACCCTTTCCTCTCCAGGTTGCTTTTGGTCGTGTTTTTTTTTTTTGTGTGTGTGTTGTTGTTGTTGTTTTGTTTTGTTTTTTTAATCAAAGCAATTAAATCCCTAACAGACAGTAGGTGTGAAGGGCAGCCAGAGTTTGATGTAGCCAATGAGCTATGAAGATGTCCATATACCTTTCTTTCTGGCTTGGAAATAAAGAAGTCGATCCAAGGATGCCTCTACCTTGAGCCACCAACACCCTACCCAATCCACACACCTTACAAAAGATACAGATGTGGCTAATATTTATTCTTGTCCACTGTCCTTGCAACATCTAATTCATCCTTCCCAAGGAACCATGTTGTAGAACCAGCGGTGCTCGTTTTTACATTAAAGAAAATGTCAGGTGACATGACCTTATGGCTCCACTTCTGAGCCATTAACACAGAAGACAAGGGATAGGGTGTACAGGCCAACCTCCATTTCCAAGCATGCCAATCTCCATTCACACGTATGTAAGCTCAGCTAGGTTCACATAGGTTCCACATTTAGACAGAATTGGGTTCTTCAAGGGGCACACATGGCCGTGCGTGAGGTTCCATTTCACCGTGAGCCAAGTAGCACATAGAATCCAGAGTTATTCTTAAAGCAAAGCTTGTTTATCGCAAGCTCAGGAGCGCTTTCCATGGTATGGCTCCCTGGCCCCCACACTCCTGGAAAATGTCCATATCTAATCATGCTTGGAGTACCTAGCATCTTTTAGTGCTGTGGTCCACAGTGCTGCAGGAGGCTCCATCAGCACTTATAATCACAACAAACCACACAATAAACCAGTAACACCGGAGGCCTTCACAGCTCTCTCCTCTGCCCCATCCCCAAAATTACAGTAATAACACAGAGAAAATGGAAATCAAATGTGATTTTTAAACTTTGGTCACTGATTTGGTACTTGTGTCAGGCAAGGCAACTTATATTTGTGAATCTGTTTCCTTCAATAGGTGATAAAGTAGGCAACGGTTAAGCGTTAGGTGTGTGGAGAGTCATGTGACTTAGTTAGGCCAATAAAACATGAGCAACAGTAAGAACTTTGGAGCAACAGCTCCTTTTAAAATTTTCGATAGTTTCACGCATGCGCATCATTTATTTTGATCACCCGCATTAGCCTCTTGTGTCCATCCAACAGTGTCTTTGACATATACATATTTAGGTCTTGTGCAGTTAGCCACAACTGCTCTCTGTCCCTGAGTGTAATAGCTGTGCCATGGTCAGAATGTACAGTTTCACAGTGCTCCTCTCCATCCTTCAGCTCTCACCATTTTTCTGTCCACCCTTGGAGCGACATGTTTCCGGGGAGGCCAGTCCTTTGAGCCCCCTGCTTCCCCATCAGTCTGGACCCCTGAGTGAACAGAGCGTGGCTGCCGCTGATCTATGGTGGATATACAGCACGAGCAAGAACTTGACCTTTGTTGCAGCCACTGTGATCATGGCCTCATTTGTTACTGCCTCATAAGCTGGCCTTTCACACTGGAGCGTGCAGTGCCCTGGGCACAACAGCCAGGGCATGCTTGAAATACAGTGCTGCTCCCTTCTCCACCACCGCACAGAAACGAGGGCGGGGGGGGGGGGGGAGAGGCCATTTCCAGCACTGTCCTGCCGCCTCTGACCTGGTACTCGACTTCTTCATTTGAATAATATTTACAGTCTCCCAACTTTTGCTTCTGAGCCTTATTGAGATTCACAGTCCAGGTGTTCAGGCCATGAGGACTGAATTTCCCCCACATCCCATCTCCCTGCCTGTCATCCCTGAGGTACTTCCTCCCCGAGGAGGACTGACTGTACCAGGCCTGCACAGCCGCCCTTCTGATGTCACAGTCTGTGCCCAGGCAGGAAGACAGTTTGGAGTAAGAAACCCCTCTGGGCTCTTGAACTTCTGAGGATGCTTATTTCATCCTGGTTCTCCACTCAGACAGGAGCGAGAAACCTTTCGTGTCACAGATGTAAGAAGTAAGATGAGAACAAGCAGCGCCCCGGACTTCTCCAGCTGACACTCCACTCTCTCTCCCAGGAGGAAGAGATATGGCCTCCACTCAGTGGAACACCATGCCTCCCTTCTGCTTCCTCCACCATGGATGCTGGGAGAGGCAATGAACTCCCACAAGCCCTTTTACCAAAGGAAAACGGTGACAGGCAAATTTGCAGGAACTCTCTCCCTGAGGATATGAAAACTTCTAAGTTCCTCTATAGGGCACCAGCACCAAACCAAAGTGTGATTCCACCAAAGGCCGGCTTGGGGAAGCGGTGAGCCTGTGGGGCTGACTGACAGAGTATGAGTGATGGGCACTTGGAGGAGTGTAAGTGACTCCCGAGCAGCCACACCATGGAGAAGACTTCTCCAGGTCTCGATGATGACTTCCCCACAGTTACAGATGGAGTCCACTCCGTTGGCCTTCCGCCGTCTCTTTCCTCTTGCACTTCCAGAGAGTATCCACATAACACAGGGGCCCGTGGACCGTTAGGACAGAACCTACAGCTAAAACAGGAAGTGCAGGAGGCATAGCCCCTCCTGTGAGGAACAGGCACCAGCAGGGTTCCTTGCAAAGGGTGCCGACTGACAGCAGTGCAGACCGTTAGTCTTGGAAGGCAGAGCTCCACAACAAGCAGGGACCTACTTGTGAAAGCCCCGATGGGTTTTTGCACTTACTCGACTGACTCAACTATGGTTGGCATGTGCATGCTCCAAGTTCCTCTTCGCACAGGTGCCACTGTTTCCCTGAATTCTACTGAAGGCATCACACCGGAGTGGTCTCCGGTACGGGTCAGAGGGTGAGCAGCTTAGCTGAAGGGCCACATAGTCTCCATCTCAACTGTTGCTCAGGTGTGCTCCATGAAAAGTCAGGGATGACATCTAAGCGAATGGGTATAGTTGTATTTCAATAAAACTTTATTTACACAAAGAAGTCGTAGGCTAGATTTGTTGGTGCTCTATCTGCAGGTAGAGTTTTGAAAATTCGGGTCTCTCAAATCTACCTAAGAGAGAAAAAAAAAAGCCCAACATTTCTGAATGATATTTTAAATTTGGATATTCACAAAACAGCATAGTTAATTGAGAATAAAATAAAATAAGTAGAAATGGCTAAACTTTTCTCATCGGTGTTACTATATTTAATATGTGCACATATAGCTGCATCAAACTATGAAAAATATTAAGCTTTAAGAGTAACTTACATAAAATGGTAAAATTCTTGGAGAAACATTGTACCATGTGTAAGTCATTGCCAAAGAGCCCTAGAAAGCCCTAGAAAGCCCTAGAAAACATTATAAGAGAAAATGTAATTTTTTCCCTTATTTTTTCTTCTTATTTATGGCACTTGGGGTTGAACTCAGGACCTCTGGCATGCTAGGTGAGTGTCTTATCATTGACATGTATCTCCACCCATCTTTTTTATTTTAAAACAAAATCTCACTAATCTGTTCAAGTGTCCTTGAACTCAGTCTATAACCCAGGTGGACCCTGAACCATGATTTTCCTGCCAGAATCTCTCAAGAAGCTAGGCTCACAGGCCTATGCCACCAGTTTCTGATAGAGGAGCACACCAGTCTCCAACTACAGCCAACACTCCATTCTTGTGTAAGAGACTGGAATGGGTTATCTAAAGCTGACACCATGGGAAAAAGGGGAAGAGGCCAGAGAACTCACACCAAATCCTCTGGGACAAATGGGCTAAAAGCAGCCTTGGTGGCGTCAACCATGATTTACTCTCATAGATATGATTCAGCTACTGGGAAAGTTGGAAAATGTAGGATCAAGCTGGGCAACCATCTGTTCTGCTACAATCTGGGCATGTGAATTGTTGTAGCAAAAGGAAGGTTGGGAGAAGAGAGCGGCCCTTTGCGCACACCGTAACTGAAAAGAATGTGGGCTGTGGGTCCTGACTGACCTATGTCCCAATCCTAGCTCCTCGGCTTGCTAGCTAGGCACTATTAGGCGTGATCCAACCTCATTCATCTTTGTTTTCTTCATCTGTGAAATAAGGAAAATAGCAGCGCCGTCTCCAAATGCCTCATTATGTAAGTTCTATCTGCTTCCCTCTTGACACTGCCCACTAACAGGTGCCCACCACTGAGGCCTGGGGAGAAAGCGAACTGAGAGTCCTTAAGGAAAGCTCCCTGGAACACACCAGGCACCACATTTCAAAATCAAAATTGTTTTCCTTGTGAGGTCATCTTATTTTGTCTTGCACCTGTGGGCCTTTGTCCAATGAGGAAACAGCTGGACTGCTTGGGACTCTGTCTTATCGATGTTTTTGTCATCTCTCGGAATGTTTTTCTTTGCGCAAGGTCAGGATCAGGGGGAGGAGCCCCAGGGGAATGGATCTGTAAATGAAGCAAAGATGTCAGGCCTTCACTGACTTCCAAACCCCTTCTGTGGGAAATTTTTTTTTTTTGCTCTCAGCCCACGTTGTAATGCCCAGAATGTAAACACCATAGCCTTCTTCCTTCCTGATGATGTCTTTCTCACCAGCCACAAAGTCTTAAATGACTCTGCACACTCCATGTTTCCTGGTAAGATCTAACACCGTTTCCAGCTCCATGTGCCCCATTCTGCACCCACATCTTAACAAGGCAACTCATATCAAGAACACAGAGCAGACCCCATGGCACTGTGAATATGATGGTAAAAGCTGACCTCACCACCAGGGGAATTCTGATGGCAACTTCTCTTTTCACTTCCATTGTCCAAATTTAATTTGTGGGATCATCTGTGCTCTCTGATTTCATGTCTCTTTTATCCACTCATTCTGCCCCTGTGCCAGAGCCATCTGCACCAAAACATCCTAAAACTAAATGTTGATCTCAGAGAATTCCCTGGCTATTCAAGAGACACCTTCATTTAAAGTGCTGGCCAAAAGTGTGGCCAAAGGAGGGCATCCTAAGATGGGCTCTTAGAACATGGCTACACCCCTTTCCTTGTTGTATAGGAATGCCTCTCCCGCTTCTGCTAGTGACTGGACTATCTCTTCAAGAACCTCAGTGCATATCCCATATAGTGACAATCCCAATAGTGAAGATTCATAAGAAGTAAGAGTTGATGTTCACTGTAAAGTTTTCTAAGGTTATCTGCCAAGCTAATGCTCAGCCTCCTTCCATCTCTCCCCAGGATGGGCCTCCAATTTAGCCCGAATCACCTCTTCTACTCACTATCATCCCTCCTTCTTCAGCTTCCAAGAGTTTGAGGCTTATAGATAGGAGTCAATGGCTCCCAGTGTTCTAGACTCCTGTTCTCTATGCTAAAGGTTCTGTTTGTAACAGTGGCCCCTTACTCCCTACCAAGGAAGAGAGGGCTTAAATTCCTTGTCCTCCAAAAAGGCTTCTAATTAATACAATTACAATTTCAGCCTGAGAGTGAGCTAAGAGCCTTCCTACATCATGCTCAATCTTTCCTAATCTGATTGAAATTTTCAAGGTATAGATTACTTACTGGGAGCCAATTCCAAATGCCTCACATTTAATACATGTGTGTGTGCGCGCCTGTGTGTGTACACCTGTGCATGAGAACATATATGTATGTGTATATGTGTGTGTCTGTGTATGTTATTTTTCTCTCACCTGCCCCCATCTGTCCTCTAAATGGATTTTAGAGTTTGTTGCCTTTAAGTTCCCGGAGGATGAGAGCAGGTGGAGTCTGTGTTCAAACCCACAGTGACTGATGACAGGAAATGGTGAAATAATTTACAAACTAATAAGTGCTTAATATTTGCCTTCTTGGTTTTTTTTTTTCATCCAGCATTTCATACTATCAATAATGAAGAATTTGAGACTTCAGAACAAAATTCCAAGGCACTTCATAATTATTTAAAACTATGTCTATTTGACAACAAATCCCATGTTTACTTTTAAACAGTAGGAGGGTGCTTATAAATAGGAATGATAGAACAATTCGGCTTTAAACAAGCCTTGCATCTGCTGTTTTGCTACTTGAGGGGAAACAATTTTCTAACAAGTGGCAATGGTCAAGAAAGCTATGAAATTTAGGCCAGTTGTCACAGAAAATAACTTATTAGTTGCTAAGCTACCAGTCCTAACAGGAACTCAATTAGGGGAGACAAAGGAACTTAACTAGGACCCATTGCATTTGGGAGCAGAAAGTTGTAGCTGTCAGGTGATTCGGGGGAATGTATGGCAGAAGAAATGATTGACAAACTGGCCTTTGCTTGGCATCAAATTTGGCTTTGATTGTGTGAGTGAGTGACAGGCAGGTGTCATGTGAAAATGTGGATCATGTACTGCATGGGGCTATTTTGCAACAAAATGATTGATGCATTGCAGAAATTGTCCCATAGATAGGGAAAAACCAATTAGATATTTGTTATGACAAGCAATTCCTTTTTACCTGTTCATTTTGTGTACAGAGAGGAGAGTAGGGGAAACATGCTGGGTGCTGATTAAGTCATCCAATGCTTACCAGGATGCCAGTGGCTGGGTGGGTCTCTGGAAAGAGTTCTGGACACCCAGGAATCAGGAGAGGGGTGTTCAGATTTCAGTTCTCACAATATTGGATTTTTGTTTAGGGTTTTTTGTTTGTTTTTTTTTTTTTTTTGAAAAAAAAAATCATTGTGCTAAGCCTACTATACTAGTAAATCCAGAAGTGTTGGCAGCCAGCTATGGTACCCTATGAACAGGGTCGGCTGATAAAAGTCAAGGTGTCTCTCATTAAAATGCATGTTCATCAAACAGTGAACAGTATTTGAGTTTGTATCCTGAGTGTGTCAGGATGTGTGCTTGTGCTTCCTGCATTGTTCTCCAGCCTGTGAATTTGTTTCTCATCAGTGAACCCGGCTAACTAGTGCACTTAATACATTCGATGTGAAGGTCGGAGGAGATGATTAATTCAGGTTGGCGAATTCTCTTGGTCTGGTCAAGGCTTTTGCTGTGTGAGGAGTAAGATAAGTACTGATTGAATGGTCATATTATCCTGCTTAGTTTTGCTTTCAGCCTCTTGAATTTTATCCCAGAGGTGATGGGAAATCATTATAAGGAATTAAGTCATCCATTCTAAATCACATCTGTGCATAGGACTGCTACGGTGACCCGGGGAAAATCGAGAAAATGACGTGGGCCCCTTGAGCCCAGAGCTCCACAAACTACAGTGTCTTTGGCCGTAAGTTCTGCTTTATGGCTGTCTATAAAGCTGCCCATCAAAAAGCCCTCGACAGATGACCCACAGTAATGAGAGTGTGAGGGAGCAGCATTGAGGAACATTCCACCTGGCAGGGACACAGATCACGGGAAGGGCATTCCCATAAAATACAGAATGCCTCCATCTTTCCTTCCCCTCTTGTCCCTCTGGCCCTCACCTTCAGCCTCTCAGTTTCTATATACCGCTCCTTCATTCATTGCTTTCCGTGTGTCATATTTTGATGTGTGTATTCATTCAATCATCAATTCGTCTTTTAAGTGAGTCATAAGATTTTTTTTAATTTTTATTGAATGGATAACAGACGCTTACATTATTGAGCTCTTTCTACACGGTGGAATCCGTCGTAGCAGGATAGCAGTAAGGACAATATTATCAACATTTCTCAAACATTTAAGATTCTGTGCTAAATACTGTATTTGCATTATCTTGTTTTATCTTCACCAAAGTTATCTGGGACAGAGTGGTTGCTTTCGCATTTTAATATTCTTTTGTCTTGAGAATTTCACACATGGGTGCTGTATTTCCACCATGTCCACCCCCACATGTCCCCCATCTAATTCTACCTGGTCCCCCCTCGCTCCCTCTTAAATTCATGACCTCTTGCTCTTTAATTGTCCCTGGGGAAGACTGACTCTTCCTCTTTCAACAGCCATTGCCTGTTGCTCCTCATCTAGGCCTGGGGCCTTCTGAAATGTCCCCCATCCCCATGGGAACATCGACTGGTGTTGTCATTGTTCTGCTCTTGTCTAGGTGACCACATTGATGAGATTTCCCGAGTGCGATTTCCTGTGATGTCTCGGAGACACTGTCTCAAGGCAGATGTCCTGGCTCTTATGATTTTCCTATCCCTTCTTCCATAACATAGTGATTTTCATAGTACTTTTTGTATGTTGGTAGTTACACATACAGAGCTTAAGCAAGTTGTCCCCAGTTATATAAGCCTGCCTTCGAATCATGTGTATGTAGCATACACACATGCTCTTAACCGCTGCATATGTCAGTTTCAATAGCTCTCAAACTCCAGCCTGTAACTCTTTTCCCGTAGTGAATTCATAAAGAATAATAGTATTTGAACTGTGTCACAGAGCGTGGTCAACGGAGCTGACATAAGAGGGTAATTATCTCTGCTGAAACAATACAGCAAACAATAAAACAGCAGAAGCCCAAGATGTGGCCCCACATTCCTTCCACCAGTCATGAGGGCGAGTCCATCCATAGATTAGCACCAATTTGACAAAGCCAAGAGCCACCATATAGATCATCCCCCTGAAGGAAGGGCAGATGGCTCATTGGGTAAAGTGCTTACTGTGTAAATATAAATATGAGTTAGGATCCCCAGCATCCAAGTAAGGAAAGAAGAAAAAAAGGAAACAAACAAACAAACAAATAAACAAAAAACAGGGAATTCTAGTGAGCACATTTAGTCCTAGCCCTGGGCACGGAGACAGGAAGATCCTGGCGGCTTGCTGACCTGCCAGGGAGCTTTGGGGTTCTGTGAGAGACCTGGGCTAAAAGAATAAGGTGGAGAGAGATTAAGAAAGACAGCCAGAGCTGGGCGTTGGTGGCACACGCCTTTGATCCCAGCATTCGGGGAGGCAGAGGCAGGTGGATCTCTGTGAGTTCAAGGCCAGCCTGGTCTACAAAGTGAGTCCAGGACAGCCAGGGCTACATAAAGAAACCCTGTCTCAGAAAAAAAAAAAAAAAAAAACAAAAAAAACAAACACACACAAAGAAAGGAAGAAAGAAAGAAAGAAAGAAAGGAAGGAAGGAAGGAAGGAAGGAAGGAAGGAAGGAAGGAAGGAAGGAAGAAAGGAAGGAAGGAAGACACGAAATATAGACCCATAGACTGGCTTCAAATAGAGGTGCTTGATCTAGTGTCATCCAGAACAAACTCCAGCCCGGCCCTCATACTCCTCTCTCTGACTTCCATACTGCCAGCCCTTTCTCTGGGTTTCCCTGGGTAGCTAGGGGTCTTCTGTTTCAGGAAGTTCCCAGTTGCGTTATCTCTGCACCATGTAGACCACCCAATGACTAGTTGCTTTCCCGCCTCTCTAAAAAACAAAACAAAAACAAACAAAACAAAACAACAAAACAAACAAACAAACAAATGAGCAGAAGCCCCTTCTCCCACAGTTGATAGCAAACGTCTCTCCAGATCCCCTCAGCTCTCATCAGGTTTCTGCCCCAATGGGTTGAATGTGCTTTCAGGAATGATAGTGTGGAACCCTGGCTTCAGCTGGTCCCTAGGGCTGAGGCAGCAGTCAGCACTAGGAGAGCAGCAGGTAGACCAAGGGAGACCAGCAGCAGCCCCAGGCAAGCCCCAACTGGGGTTTCCTGAAGAAGCAATGTGAACACGGATTAGGAGGCAAAACCAGCTGGAGTCCATTACGCCAGATAATTTGGGGTTTTGTTTAATTACCAAGTGCCCAAGCGTATCTTCCTGAGTACACACAGCTCTATTCAGCCCTGGACAAAACTGGAAACATTATCTTATTCATTACCATGTTGGAAGCTTTTTCCAGAACCAAACATGCCTTTAACATGAGTAAATGTGACCTTTTTATTTTTTTATTTTTCCTTTCCAAAATGCTTCAAAGATCCCAACTTTTAAAATGCCTAAGATGCAGTTTAAAATGCCTGGGATGCACATCAGCTTTGCCTCTTATGGAAATAAAAGGTATCGATATGCAACCTAACACCTCAATTAAAAACGGATTAACTACCGTGCTTCTTTGCGGGGTGGTAACTTCCATGGCGGTTTGTTCCGTGTTGTTCGTTTGGCAAATGTGTTCTGCGTGTGTTCATGGCCGGGAATCACTCTTCTCAGGGTGACATTTTCGGCAGGAGAAAAACTGCATGCCTCGGCGAACGACGCAGTTCACGCTACAAGCGGCTACCTCAGAATCTGAGATCCTTAAATGGCTTAGCATTTCCCCGGTAGCCAGACTATCTATCACAGAGCAGTGACATTCTGAGGGACTCCAGCCAATCAGAGGCTTGGAGGATAATTTTTACAAAACAAATGTATGTATAAATTATCGCTCCCTTCTCTCCTGCCTATAAATAGCAGCACTAATAGATCCATAGTGTGAGATAGGAAAAGGGGTGTTATATTCTAGAATATTCCTCTTGTCAGGGGAGGGCAGAATAAAGCAGCCTGGCTGTGTCAGGCTTTGGCATTGTCCAGCAGCCCCTAGTTATATTGGCCTAATGGGTGTGTGATTCTTGTTTTAAAAAGGGAGCCAAGACGTAGGTGAACACATACACCTGTGTGTGTGTGGAGAGGTGGCTGCCGGGGGTGGGGGTGGCTGTCCTGGTTGCCTCGGTCCTCATCATTCCGTGTTGCTTCCTATCTGGAACATGTCACTTGTGTTATCTTCCTGGAGACAAAAGCAGTGGGCTGCAAAGTAGGAGCCGCCTGGACGGACACTCCCGTCAGTCACCAAGCATCTGCCCGTGTGTAGTTCCAGAAGACAGAGAGAGCCCCGATTCACCTTAGGATGTTTGTTTGTTTGTTTGTTTTAAAGACTTTCATATATGTATGTGTGTTTACTTAACGTGCAATGTCTGTGCACCACGTGCGTGCCTGCTGACCACAAAGGCCAGAAGAGGGCATCAGATCCCCCGCAACTGTAGTGACTAGTGTTTATGAGCTGCCATGTGGGTGCTAGAGACTGAACCTGGAACAGCAGCCAGCACTCGACTGCTAAGCCATCTCTCCAGCTCCCCCACTTCAGATCTTTTTCAGAACCTAAATCATTTTATTTCCATTGACTAAGAGTCCGTATTATTTTAAACACAGGAAGTGAGGGGGATCGGGAGGAAGAAAGGAAGGAAGGAGAAAGAAAGCGGACCCGCTGACCAAGTCTTTCCAACTGTCTGTAACTTCAGTTTCTCTTTGGAATTCTTTTATGACTTACAAACCAAGCAACTTCTTGGGAGGTTTATTAAAGGGTTTCAAATTCACAATATAAATCATCCCTCTTGTAAATCGCAGCACACCACACATTATGTGGTCCTGGAATTTTTGCTCACTGCAGCTGACATCTCTCTGCTGGTTACAAATGCGGCATGCTGGTGGCCACAAAGGTCCCAGAACAAAATACTTCAGATATAATAAATGTGTTTGCACAATTACTTGTCTCACATTACAGTGATGTATTTCCGAATTGAGAGAAGGGCCGGTCTATCTCCCAAGTGTTTCACACACGTGACTCTAAGCCCACTGAAGAGTGGGAATTGGGAACTGGGGGCAGCCTCGATGCCCCATTCCCAATTAATATATCTGGGAGAACAGAAAGGCGCCATAGAGGAACCAATGAGTTCACAGCGTATGACAGCCTGAAACCCTGACACTGGGAAGGCCACATGAGCAAATTTTGAGCATTTTTTTTCCTATTTATTAGTGAGTATGACAAAGCATCTTTGATTTCACACACATACAAACACACAAACACACAAACACACCTGCACAGGGTGCTGTCTGACCTCCACGCTTGATCTACAGTGCATGCACATTCCCACAGATACGCATATATGCATGAACATAGATAAGTAAGGGAAAATGAAAATTGAAAGGAGAACAAATGTGCTGCCCCTCTCTTACCTCATACTATAAAATAGTGGAAAATGTGTTACTTGTTGAGTGTGGGTTTTCTGAATAAAATTAGATCTTCCTGATAGAAGCTTCTATGCTTCCTCATCAGGACACTTTGGACATGGGAGGTTATCAAATCTGCCAGACATTGTCCAACCACAAGCTGCTAGGGCCTATGTTGATTAGATTTAGTCAACTTGACACAAGCAGGGGTCATCCGGGAAGAGGGAACCTCAACTGAGTCAATGCCTCTATCAGATTGGACCGTAGGCAAGTCTGTAGGATATTTTCTTAATTGACATAGAGGGGCTCAGCCCACTTCGGGTGGTGCCAACCCTGGGAAGATGGTACCTGGCTATACAAGAAAGCACAGTGAGCAATCCAGGAGAAGCAAGCCAGGGAGCAGCATTCCTCTACAGCCTCTGCTTTAGTTCCTGCCTCCGGGTTCCCTTACTTACTTCCCCTGAGGACAGACTGTAAGATGGCTGGTGAAATTAACCCTTTCCTCTTCAGATTGCTTTTGGTCGCAGTGTTTTATCACAACAGTAGAAAAGCTAGCTGGGAAGGGGCCTCTATGTGGTGTGGCCATGATCTTCAAGAATGCTTTGGGTTGTATATAAGACAAGGCCTCCTCTTGCTTTTTTTCATTTTCTATTGTGTGTATCTTGAAATTTTCAAAAAAATTAAATTGTTCCTAAACCTTAACTTGTCTTATTCCTGACCACAGTCTTGTCTTAGTTTTTCAATTCATTGATCCATTTTTATTGGCATATATTTATTGCACACTGAAAGGGGTTTAACAATGAGTATGAATAGAGAGAACTAAAAAAAAAAAAAAAAAACACACACACACACACAAAGAAAAGGAAAAAGGAAAGCTCAATCTGACAACGAGCTAATGAAATAGATAACGAGTTCTCCAAAATTAAAGTACAGATGGAGAATAAGCCTGAAAAAAGGCCTAGCATCCTTCACCAACAAGAAAATACAAATGAGAATGACACTGAGATTCCATCTCACTTCAGACACCATAGCAGGTAAAGGAAACTAACCACAAATGCTGTCTAGGAAGTGGGAGGAGGACAGGGTGGGGACAGACACTTTGCTGACTGCTATGAGAATGTAAACTGAGGCAGCCACTATGGAAATCAATGTGAAGGTTCCTCAAAAAGTTGAAACTGCCCTACGATCCGATTACACCACACCTGGCTATACACACAAAGCACAAAGTCAGGGACCCACCAAGACACTTACTCATCCACATTTATTGTAACATGACTCACACTAGCCATGCTATGGAATCAACCTAGGTACCCATCAAAAGATGAATGGACAAAGAAAACACAGTGAACACATATACCAGAATGCTTAGAACTATCTCTGAAACAATGAAGATCCGAGTTCTGGACCCTGATAAAAAGCCTGGACGGATATGACATGGACTCTCCAGGACTGTGGAACCCATCATGGCGCTAGGCCTTAACTGTCTTACCTCCACTGCCAGGTTCAGAATGTTGATTCTTTGTCATGGGCCTGTTTCTAACCACAAATCTTTGCCTCTACTGCTAGACATGACATCCTAGACAGAGTGTGAGAAGGGAGGTGACCCTTCTTAAGAGCTGACCAAGCAACCCAAAACGTAAGCTACCAACACACTGCCCAAGTGAGGGGAGTGATGGACTCCCTGCCTACACTCATTGCTGCTGTCCCCCTTAAAAGAACAGCAACTGGAAGCTAGTGGAGGGTTGACAAGGGTGTGCTGAGTGGTGGGTGGAACTTTTTGATGAACATGGGTGAGCCACAAATCAAATTTTTCAAATGCAGTTTAATCTGGTGTCAATGGAAGGCAACAGAGGAAGGCAAGAAGGGGATTCGTGCTAGAGACACTGGTGAGGAAGGCTTTACCTTGAGCCTTTTTATTTCATGTGTGTGTTCGCATGTATATGTGTACCTGTGTGTGTGTGTGTGTGTGTGTGTGTGTGTGTGTGTGTGTGTGTTTGAGGGGATTGTCCTCACTCATGTATTTGCATGTGTCTGGAGGCCAGAGAATAATCTTGGGCGTTATTCTTCTGGTACTATCCACCTTTCTTTGAGACAAGGTCTCTCACCAGCCTGGAATTGACAGTGTAGGTGTTGGCTGGCTGAAAAGCCCCAGGAATTCGCCTGTCTCTCAACGTCCATAACACTGGGATTACAGACACGCATGCCGCCATGTTTGACTTTTGTTGCAGGGGTTCTGGACAATTAACCCGTGTCCTCATGCTTGCAAGATAAGTGCTTTGCTGTCTGAGCCACCCTCAGAGCTTAGCTCAGCTTATGAGCAATAGGAAGTACGGAATGAGGAAAACAGACACTGAGTTGACTCTTCTACCAGCAGCTCCCTAGTATGAAGAGCCAGTGTTCCTTGTAACAGTGTGATTCTTAAAAAGGAAGGCCCCGGGGTGGGGGTGGGGGGGCGGAGATCATCACTTTTAGAGCCTGAGCTATTGCTATTCCACCCTTTGACCTTCTGTCCATTCAGAGATGGACAAAAATTCAAGGCCCAACAACCAGGAAGACAACACGGCTCTGGCACATGCTTGCAAGAACAAGGTGGCTGGTGGTCACGGGAGGAAAGCCAGACTGGGAGCACAGCCTACCAGACAGGAACTGGAAGTCTAGATGAGTAACGTATAGACCCAACTATGCCTGAGATGTGCAGTCTGCTTTTTTATTTAAAATAAGGTAAGCCAACTCAGAGGCTCAAAGCCACGAAAGAAACTCACTTTGGTTCATTTAGCTGAAAGACCAGAGCAGGGGAAGATTGACACCAGCGTGTGTTTGCCAGTGTATCAACGATGCCACTGAGACTGTAAGGCTTTGGTTTGGGGGGAGCTGGGAGGCTTCTAATTTCTCTTCCTCTTTCTTTTCTGCTTTACCCTGTGGCTGTTCTTCTCTCGATTATGAGGAAGCCATGACAACAGTTTTCCGTTTTCAAGGTTCTGTGAGTGATTGCAAATGGTTCTTTTGAGATTCAGTTTCATTGGATCCTTGTCTGCTTAAGAGCCAGTTGCTGTGGTCACTGTGCTAATGGGCTTGCTCCCAGGCTGAGGGAGGCTCTCCAGAGGTAGGAAAATCAAACAACGAAGTCTTTGCTGCCTTTCTGTTGCTGTGATGAGATACCCAGACAAAAGCAACTTAAGCGAGGATGATTTGCATTGTTCCAGGCTGAACCTGTCTATCAAGGTGGGAAAGCCACAGCCACGGTGACAGGAGCAGGAGGGAGCTGGTCACACTGCAACCAGGAAGCAGAGGAAGATGAATGCTGTATTCAGCTCACTTTCTCCGTTTTGCACAGTGCAGGACCCAAGCACAGGGAAAGGTGCCAGCAACCGTGGGGAGGTCTTCCCATATCAATCCAATCAACATTATCCCTCACAGCCACGGCCATTGCATACCTCAACTCTGCCTTGAATATCTCACCAAAGGCCTAGGCGTGGAAGCTAGCTGTGAAATGCTTGTCTGGCACATACAAGGCCCTGCATCTAAACCCAGTAGCAACATAAAAAATATTTAATACAAGACTCAGTGAAATCATATATTCTCTATAATGCATATTGCATGGTAGTTTTTGCTCAATTCTAGAAGTTTCTAGATCCAGCATTAGCTTAAAATCATTTTTGGTTTTTGGGAAACCAGTGGCAAAAGGGACCCTCTTGCTGGCTTCCTAAACATCTGCCATGTCTTTTAATTTCTACCAAGTCCCCAGTAGTTGTGTAGGTGGAACGAGGGGTGAGTTATTCAGGGCAGCACTGCACAGCTCAGACATTTCTTCTAGGTTGTGTCTTGGGTCACAGATCACCTGAGCCTAAAGGATGTCAAACATTCAACTGTCTATTGTCCAAGAGAGCTAACTACAAGCAGAGTTTTTACTTATGGAAAGTAACTCTTGGGCACAGATGAAAAGGAAGTGTGGAAACAGGATATGCAATCACTCTCAAGCACGTGTTAGCAGTTGATGCTTCCTAACATGGCTCCACAGCCTCCGGTGAATGCCAAATTTATACTATCTTTCAGTTCCACACACGCACAAATTCTGATAGATAAAATACCATTGTCATCCTATAACAATCATTGTTTAACATGGGTAAAGTTAGAGGCCCAACTGCCACCTCTAGGCACAGGTGAGAGGGCAGCCAGTTGTCGCTACAATGAGCAAGTACGTAGTAGAGAGGAGAGAAAAGAGAAGTGGAAACGTTTATGTGCTGTGAAGAGAGGAGGAACTGGAGAACCGAAGGAGGAGAGGAACAGCCTCATGTGAGAGGCCTGCAGTGCCACCTGAGGCCATTGTGATGGCCTGGCTTGTAATGCCAGTGAGGGCCATGTTGGGGCTCATGACCCTGCTGCAGCAAGGGTCTGTGTCAATTTCCATGGCCCATATTACCACCAATGGCCATTTGGATGTCTATGGTCCGGGCTGCTGCTGAGGGCCATGATGATAAATGAGTTTGCACTGAATTCACAACCTCACCTGTCACTGCATGGTGATGGCACCAATTATGATGTGGGTGTAGGAGAGCCAGCCCCACCCCTCTGTCACCTGGGCAGAGAGAGTTGGGGCAGAACTGGCACCAGTTGTGTGGGCCCTGGAGAGCTGACAGGCTGACCAATTCAGCTACCACCCAGGCCCAGATCCAGGGCTGAGCCACCCTAGAATCTACCCCATCTATGCGCTGCTGGAGCAAGTGAAGGGCCAGTCCTGCAGATCCAAAGCTGCAGGATCTCCATGACATAAGGGCAATAACAAGATAGAGAGAAGTCCTGGCAACAATCTAGTGCTGATGGTATAGCAGAAGCCAGAGGACCCAAAACCAGACCAATGACTCCTTGCAACAAACATTTGCAAGTAAGGCTGTTTAGGCAAAAGGGTATAGTATGTGACACACTGTGTCTCTCCAGTTTCCACAAAGAAATTTGTTTTATTTTATTATTTTTTGTTTTATTTTATTATTTATTTTGTTTTATTTTAATTTATTTTGTTGGTGCCACAAGGGGAACAGGAGGATACGGAAGGGCTGGAAAATGAGTGGGATTGGAGTGCATGATATAAAATTCACAAAGAGTCAATACAAATATGTTAAAAATAAAATTAAATGGGTAAAATTATAAGCATCTTAAAGTTTGTTCAGAAAGGGCTGCTGAATTCATAGAGTGGATATATTTAAAGGCTTGTCCAAGTGATGTCTCAGAGTGAAATATCTGTTTGCTCAGCGCAGAGTGCTCATTTTTATCTCAGAGAATGTTTGCACATACATGAGGACTGACAACAAAACTCTAAAGGGTTTCTTACTTGAGGAAAGCCAATCGTGCTGTCTTTTATTTGAGGGTCTGTGCCTAATCCTCAGCAACACGAGTTCAGAGATTCTGCAAGCTTTCTGGTTTCCTGTTCAAATTCGGGTCCTCCCCCCAATCCCCCCCTCCCCCATCACAGCAGCACCCCTGGAACCGGTAGTTTAGGCTTCTGCCTTTTTCAAATTTTTCTCTCCTTAGCCCCGCCCCCAGCTAGCTCTTGAAAGGGCTCCTGTTCTGTCAGCCATAATGACATCTGCTGGCCGACACAGGAAGTCGTAAATCTGCAGGTCCCCTCTCAACCAGGCCTTGTTAATGCTGTCATTTATCACAGGGGCTGGGTGCCATCTCTGGAGGGCCGAGCGCAGGGGAGTCCATTTTCTCCCGTCGCCCTTTCCCAAGAGAGCAACCCTTTCCAAAGCAGATACTCTTTCATTTAGGGTCTGCAGACCTACACGTCAGGCAGATGTAAACCCGGCATCAAGGAAAAGCTCTTGGGAGGAAGCCACGATGACAGGCAACAATAGGCTGGCCTGATGAAGGACTGGGGCAGTCCTACCGAAGCTCTGCCCTTCCTCATTTTCAACAGGCCCTGACTGCTGCTGCTGCTGCTGCTGTGAGAACATAGGGGGAGTCAGACCTTCTGCTGGCTCTGCTTCTCTGCAGCTGTCAGGGAGAGAGGAGCCAGGGGGAATTGAAAGAAGAGTGGACTCACACGCTTAGTTCTGAACCAGCGCTGCTAATTTCTCAGCCTTACCGTGTCCTCAGCCTTAGTGCAGAACCTCCACCTATGCAGGGTGAATCCTTGCGGTTTTTTTTAGCCAATGTGGGGGTCCCCGGTTCTGCCAGCATCCACTATCAGAGCTTGCTAGAGGTGCAGCCGCTCAGACGGTCTGCAGTCCGACTTAATCCCCAGTCATTTTGTATTTTAGTATGTTAGCGCTGTCCTGTGGATTGAACCCAGTGCCTCCAATGTGTTCGGCAAGCGACTACCACCGGACAGCCTCCCCAGCCATTTTTCACGTTTTATCTTGAGGCAGAGTTCCACTAAATCGCTCCGTCTGGCCTAGAGCCTGAACTGTAGGCCAAACAGGGCTTGAACTTCCAATCCCCCTGCCTCAGCTTCCTGAGCAGATGCTGCTAAATACTTGAACTACCAGGTCGAGCTCAAAGTTGCATTTTAAAATGGAGCCTGCTGTCTTCTGTGCACATCCTGCTCGGCAGGCTGGAACTCCTGCTGGCACCTTCACCTTAGCCCCCTGGCATGTGAGCAGGTCAGGCTCTACGTGGGGTCCTTGCCTGTTTCTGGCAGCATGCTAAACAACACTTGTGATCCTGGCCCATTAGAAACCATCAGTGTGGCCTGTGAAGGCATAACAGCCCCAGGTCCCCAGAGTCCCTGAGTGTACTCCTGGAACAAATTCATCCCTTATGTGCCCTCACCCCAAAACTACCAAGTGCAGCCTTCTGACCTGGAGGGTCAGTGTCACCAGGGAGCTGGTTGGAAATCAGTGTTTCCTGACCCCAGCGCAGGTGCACTAAACAAAGCAATAGCCCTGTGGTTACTTCTGGGAGTGTGTTCAAAGGCCTCGGATAACTCTTGGGCTGGAGAACACCAACAGAGAAACAGTGCTTTTGGTGACAAAAAGCCTGTGGGGACCCAAGAGCTCACACACCAGGAGGGTTTGAATCCAGGCTGCTTCTTTTTTTTTTTTTTTTTTTTTTTTTTTTTTTTTTAAATACAAGGTCTCAGGAAGACTAGGCTAGCCTTGAATCCATCTGTGGCCCAGGATAACTGTGACCTGTCTGCCTCCACCTCCTGAGTGCTGGAATTCCAAGCCTGTACCACCACCTGCTTTATATGGCGTTAGGGATGGAATCCAGGGCCGCCCATGTGGCAGGCAAGCATTCTGCCAACAGATACAGTCCCAGCCCAGGGAACTCAGGCTTCCACATTTGTTCTCTCTGTTGGCTTGGTGATGTCACTCAATCTTTCTGTGACTCAGTTTCCTCAAATATAGAATGGAGGCCACAGTAGCCCTGAGCATGATCAATTGTCTCTAAAGCCGAGTGTATTTTTATGCTACGGCGATGGAAATGGCACTTGTTACCATGTGCCTGTCACTCGTGACTGTCACCATGGTTATGGGATCACTCTTATCACCAGCCTGTCCTGTGTTTAATTGTCAGGCTCCTCAGAGGCCAGGCAGGTTCCTGCCTCATGCTGTGTCCTCAGCAGGCAGCCTGGCCTGATGAACACTCCTGGATAATGAAGACGCTTTCTCGATGGACAAACGAGTGGGGTCCACAGGCCAGTCCTCCTTCACTGGCTTGAACTGATGCTCTATCAGCTGGGGCCATTCTTCATGGGCCTCCCACCTTCTGGGATTTACGTTTGCAGATTGGAAATGTAGCTAAAGTGAGTTTATCTCTCGATGTGACTCTGAGTGGACCTAGCATAGATAAGCCAGGCGCTCTGCAAACAATGAACAATGCACAAATACTTATAGGCGGAGATAGAGTTCTGTGGGAAAGCGCTTGTCTCGCATGCATGAAGACCTGGGTTTCAGTCTAAAATCAACAGAGGCCTGCAAGTCAGTCAAAAGCCTGAGTATACAGGATTGCTTCCAATGCACCAGGCAGCATATAGGTAGAAAACATGTGCTCCCAGGACCCTCCCTAAGCCCTTAACAATCCAATGGTCTAATTATCACATTTCACACATGAGGATTCTAATCACTTTCCCCCCACAAATTAAACAACAATGCCCAATTATAAGCAGCCAAGTATGTTTAAATCTGACCTCCCAGTGATCCTGTGTCCTGAGACGTGGGGGGGCAATACCAATTTTGAGCATTCTACACCTGCCTCGTGCATGAGGACTTCCATATAAGTGTCAGAGTGCACGCCTTAATTTTTTCCAAAAGCTGGAGTTGCAGTACGAAAGCGTGCTGCTCCACAGCAGTGCAAGTATAGAGAGGAGGGAAGGGTCTTCTGTCTCCACAGAGGCAAGTCCTGGGGCAGAAAAGAGATCAACCAAACCCAAGAATCGAAAGATTTAGAAGCAGGGGATAAATACTTCATTATAAAAGCCAGCCCTGGATAAGAGTGGAGCCAGCAAAGGTACGGCAGAAGTCTGAACGCTGGAGGTACATGTCACAGACATCTACTAGAGGCCCACCATGTGCCTGGCAGTTAGAACTGCTGTCGTAAGTGGCCCGCATCCTGCCATTGCCCTCCTGAGGGGCACAAGCTGAGAGATTCCTCTCCAGGTGATGCCATTTCTTTAATATGAGTAGAACGAGCACAGGCCAGTACCGATGGCCCTCAAGCCTACATGGTGAAGGTAGGAACAAGATCATAGCTGGACAACTGGGTTGATAAATACCCCAGCTCTCTTGTCCTTAAAGAGTGACTACTGGAAAGTTGTGGTCCGTACAGTCTCCCAATTCCCCCAGCTCTTCTCCAGGACCCCAGTCTCTTTCTCCCCTGCGCTGGTACTCACTCATTTGCTTTCTCCCTCCCTGGAGACAGTTTTCTATCATCATTTCTCAAACACGCTATCTGCAAAGAAACCTTTAGTTCTAAGTCCCCAAACCTTTCTTTTGGGGAAATTAGACCAAGATACAAGCCTTACAGAAAGAGGGTTTAAGGCAGTCTTCCAGCTGTTCACTTACTTTAAGCTGGATTGCTTGGCCTCGTCAGTGGCCCAGCAGTGCCTAAGGAGAAAAGACAAGCTGTATTGTTGGGTGAAAAACGGCATTCAGGACAAGACACTTTGACATAATCCCAGCAAACAGTGAGGTAGAGTCTCACGAAATGTTAAGGACAATGGGATGCTTAATGCCCTAATCATAACAGATAAGACATGCTGTGGATAAGACAGAAAGGTGTTCTCAGAGAGAATTATATCATTCTCTATTTGCTTCGAGACATTGAGGGGCACCATTGCGCACATGGTCCTAATGAGTGCTGGGAGTGTGGCGCTTAGAGCACACTTGACGCGGCATAAACTGCACTGGTACCTGGGACTCACAAAGGCTGCCCATCACAAGCTGCCAAGCGGCGCCCATCCTTACAGTCACTTAGTGTCTCTCTGTGGCTAATGAACTCCAGCAATGGGCGGGTGAGCCAGAGCCCTGGTCTGGATTCCTCGGCATCAGCAGCAAAACACTGTCACCCGCTCTAAGCAACCAACTCCAACGCAGAAACGTGACATGAAATGTCACAGCTCCCTGTGCCTGGCCTGTCCACTCAGCAGCCATCCTGTTTAAGACATACATAATGCTTAACTGTGGTTGTAAAAAGCCCCACACTTATTGAATCACAAGAGTTTAAAACAAACCAACCAACAAACAAACAAAAACCCCAAGAACTTGGGAGATTTTCTTCTTAGAAGCAAGCCTGCATAATCCCAGACTTTACTGTCAACTTTCCCTCGTCTTATTTACTTTATTTTATTTTTTTAGTTTTGTGGTACTGAGAATTGGTCCGAGAGCCTACATGCTAGGCAGGTGTAATCTCACTGTAACCCCATCCCCTTGGGGGTTGTTCATTGTTTGTTTTGAGATGAAGTCTCACTGGATGACCCAGGCTGGCCTTGAACACTCACTCTGTGGCTCAGACTGGCCTTGGATTTGTGTTACAGGTTGTGCCACCATTGTGCCACCATTGTACCAGCTATCATCACTTGAGCAAAGGACCTCTAATGGAGTAGGTGTTTTCAGTACATACATGAACAGATTAGCATTTGTGAGCTCTCTGACAGGGCTGCTTCTTTGTAATGGAGCTGTCTCTCCTCCTTGCAGCGTCTCTGCTTCCCTCTCCCTACCTGGGTCTGTACACCTTCGCACAGACAGCTATGTCCTTTATTCTCTGAAGTCCAGAGACCCTTGTCACTTCAGGCTCCTGTTTCTGGTTGGCTTTCCCTAGACCTCAGTGTAACAGCTACCTCTTCAGAAACACTGTCTGTCCCCCTGACCCTGGTATGAGACATGATCCAGCTATATCCTCAATCCATCACACCACTTTTTCCTTCCTGTCCTCTGTCCAGGGTCTTCTTAGTCTACTGTCCCACACAGCATGAATCTGTATAGGTAACATAGGAAGGAGAAAAATAACTAGAGATTTCCAACCTGATGTTTTCACAAGATAGTACTGGATGAGGGATCTTGGTGAGCTAAAGGACATAAGAAAAAAAGGCAATGAATTATAGCCTGTTGACTGCCGAATTTAGTCACATATTGAAAGTACCAGGAAGCTTTACAAAGGTGTGACTGGATTTCATCCTTAGAGGCTGATGCATGGCTCTGGGGTATGCTATTTGTTTTTGCTTTTGTTTTTAAATTACTAAGCTGATTATAATATGCAGCAAAGTTTGAGGATATTGTTTCTTTGTGCTTTAGGCATATATATATATATATATATATATATATATATATATATATATATACAGAAATGCATAAATCAAAGTACAGAAAGAGTTAATTTCCTGAGACTGAACACTGTGATAACCAGAACACTAGTTAGAAATGTTGCCCCTGCACCACCTCCCCACCCCTACCAGGAACCTTCTATGCGCATGAGCCTTCTAACCATGGCCTTGACGTCCAAACACAAGTCAGTCTTCTCTGTTGCCTATTTCTATATGAGCAAAAGTTTGAATCCTGAGCTGTCCATTTAGGAAGTCTTTTGGAAGAGGTAGTATTTAAAGGAAGGAGATGAGGGTGGAAAGGGAGAATAAAAAGAGGGAAGGTGGCAATAGAGCAGCATCTGCTACAAAAAGAGGCAAGAAGAGATGCCGTAGACCGCAGTTGACTCCGCAGGGCATGTCAACTTGGCCAAAGTGTGCTGAGTGTGTCTTTCCTCGCCAGGACGCTTAACTACCATTTAGACATGATTCCACTTTTTTCTCCCTTACAGCCATACTGGACTGTGATTAGAGATCTCATGTAAGTCAAGCTCATTGTCTGTAGTAGGAGACAGATAATAAACAGCAAGGTACACGGTGAAGACATGAGGTAGAACACCAGTAACTTTTCCTTTCTGGAAATGTCAACATCACCCGTGTTTCTTGCTTTTCTTGTCCTTGTGACCAGAGGACATTTCAGGAAGGAAGGATTTCTTTGGGCTCCTTTTTTAAGGGACTTGGGTCATCGTGGTGGAGAAGGCATGGCCACATTCAGGGCAGTTGGAGTGGCTTCTGTCCCTGGAAGTGCGAATGAGTGGGAGACAAGTTGCACATATCTTGACAGATGAAGACACAGAGTGTCTGGGGCTAGAAGGGAGGCCAGGCCCTATAGTGACACTGTACATCAGCTAGTTATCCCATGCCCCCAAAGTTCCATGTTTTTCCCGAACAGCACCCCTACCTGCGGACCAAGGTGAAGCACAGGAGAGCATGGGGAACATCTTATACACAAACCATTAAAAAAAAAAAAATTTCAGACTTTACCATGTGTGTCTTCATCCAAACTATAAACACTAGTTCTTGTTCCTTAAATATATGAACTTTTTAGACTTCACTTTAAACATATACTTTAGATAACTACCGTAAATAAAGCACAGTGGTGCCTTTCACTGGCATAGAAGGCAATCCCGCATTAAATTCAGCAAATCAAACCATTCTGTGAAAGTTCAGCTTCCTCAGCCTCCCAGCCTGAATTCTGTAGCATCGGAGTTAAGAATGAAGTCATTGAGGTGGGGCCATCTTGAAGTATAAAGGCAGGAGTTTTAATCAACCAGAACACAGGTAAATGCCCGGTGGGCGTGGCAGCTCATCTGTAATTCTACTCGGAAGGAAGAAGCAGGACTTCCCCAGAGAAGGCTGACTGGCTACTGTGGCCCACGTTGGCAAGCTCTGTGCAGCATTGAGAGACGCTAGCTTAATGAATAAGCCACCAAGAAGGATTCCTGAGGTCACATACACCCATACATAGGTGAACATACACACACACCCATGCCCGCCAGACACAGACACGTGAAAAATAAATAAAAGGATAAATGTTTGCAGGTGTCAGGCCTAGAGGAGACACAGTATTAAACCACAACTTTCTCCAAATGAAAGAGGTTTGAAGGGGCGTACGTCCGCTTGTGTGATGCAGAATTGCACAGTGCTATGGTCGCACCACTCAGTGCCATCCGAGTACTCTTGCTTCTGCTTCCCACTGGTATTAACAGCACCTTCTTCACTGATGACTGAGCACAGTACTCTAGCAGTAACAACTAAAGAAAAAATACAACTCAATGAAAGAACATCCAGAAGCAAGGCCAGAAAGTACACACGGTGAGTGGAGTTATAAAGACTCTCCATTGATAAAAAAAAAAAAAAAAAAAAACAACCACCAAAGGCTGTAAAGGAGTAGAGGTGCCTGAGAAGGCAGGAAAGAACTGGGAGGATGGCTGAAGCCAGAGTCTTGAGTTTATTTGTTCCAAGACTGGGTTCCCCCAATCAGCTTCATTTTTTTGGTTTTGGGTGTTTTCGTTTTTGTTTCTGTCCTCTCGTATTTCCAATGTTGTTGCGATTGGGTTTTGGAGGTGCATCCTTGTGTGTGCCCCATTGCAGTTTGCTCTCCATCACCGACCGAGAGGAGCCATGGAAGGATCGGGAACAGGACCTGAAGGAGAAACCCCAGAAGAACGCTGCTTACTAGCTTGCCTCCTTTAGCTGGTTCAGCTGACTTTCATACACAGCTTGGGCTTGCATACCTAGGGATGGCACTGCCCATTGCAGCTGGGCCCTGCATCCATTAGCAATTAGGAAAGCACCCCACAGGCATTGCCACCGGCCAGTGTGATAGGAGCAGTTCTTCAAGTGAGGTTCTCTTCTCCCCGGTAACAATAGATCTGTGGTGAGGTTGACACCGGAGGCTAACTAGGACAGCATCCTAGCAGCCCCTACGCTTTAGGGCAGTACCTTGTACCCCTAGTGCATTCTGCAGAAGTTTGTCAAGTGATGCCTTGGGCATACTATGGATCCCAAGGCAAGAGGTTTCCAGAGAAGATGGAAAATTCACCTTACAGCCCACCCCCTCTCCCAAGCCTGTGCTTCCTGGGCGTGTGATTGCGGGGTGCTATACTCTACAATGAATTCAGAAGCCCAGGGCTTTCTATGTGTATTCTGGGAAACCATACTTAACACCTCTTTGCTAACATTGCCAACTATGATAACAACAGGCCTTCTCTGCCTCAGTTGCTGAAGAGCTAGGCTGGGGTGAGGTTAGGTGATCAGGGCTGACCTGGTGGTTTAGGCTGGGTGATGTAATTACTTGCCCTACCTGTGTGAGGCGGAGGCTTGCATGGGAATGTTGTAAATGACTAATTTGCACTTCGCAAACAGTGACAGTAACACCACTCTGTGGCCCATGGGTAGGGCTGGCTGAGCTACATGCCCTGTGGCCCAAAAGCACTGTTGCTGAAGACTGGACTGAACTTGTTGTAGCTGGTGCTTAATTGCCCGTGAGGAAGAGTCAAGGTGGCAGGAAGATGGGGCATGCAGGAGGCATCTGAGCTTTCATTGGTCAGGCCTCATTACCAGTGGATACATAGTGGGGAGGAGCAAGAGGCCAAGAGAGATTGTATCACAGTGGCCACGAGACCAACATGGTTCCTGGTGCCACTCAGTTGTGTGTAAGCATACTTTGCTTCTAAGGTCAGCAGCATTATCTTTGTCTGATGCCTGAAGGAAAAAAAAAAGATTCTGGGCAGAAGTTCTCAGACTAGAGTGAGCAGGTGGGTTTGAATGAAATACTGGAGTCTACTACTGGAATGCATCAACTCTGGAACCAGGTCCACACTGAACAAGGTTCCCATCTAGAAACTTCAAGGTGTTAGTCTCCAAGCAGGGAAAAAATTTGGCCCCAGAGGACACTGGGCAAGGTCTGTAAAATGTTTTGTCATCAGAGCAGAGAGGAGGGGTCTGGCATCTAGTGGCTGGGATGTTGCCAAGCAAGCATCTTGCACTGTGCTGGACCACACTCATCTCCAGCAGGCAGTATGTGGCCCAAAACGTTAACAGACCCAGAGCTGTAAAACCTGGTTCATGGTGCCAATGTGGATGTGTCTTGTAAGGGCATTTGGGGTGGAGAGCTAAGAGGCAGGGACTTCTGGTGTTATGCTAAGGGCATACCCAACTCCCTCCTTCCCCAAGGTTAGAACCTATCTTTGACTTGTCCCAGGCAGCCCCACTTGAGAACCATCCTTCCTCCTTCACACTCCAGATTTACCCCAGGCTTGCTGCCACAGGACTACCATCCCAGTCACGAGGGAGGCTGAGACAAGAAGATCCCAAGTTCAAAGACCTACCTCAGAATGACCCAAGATTTACATCCTTTTGCTGCCTGCCCACGTGTCACTGACTTTCTACCCCACTGAAAGGAGAGCTCCCTCGGGACGGGACAGGCTCTGTCTATTCACTGGTGGGTCTGCAAAGGTGCCTGCTACATTGTGGTACCCAGTGATGGAGTTCCAGCTAAGACGGACTATTGCGCGTGGAGTCCGCTTTCAGCCCCAGCGCACCAGTCAGTTTTCACCAGGCCAGGCCGCTCCGAAGTTGTGTTCTCAGCATGCTTCCTTTTCACTCATTGCACAACTCTTAAGGGTGGGGTGAGGAGGGGTGGAGCTGTATCTTTTGTGCTCGCCCACCACTGAGAGATAGAAGAAGACAAAAGAGGCCGCATCTCCCTAAAAAAACTTAGACTCCAGTGAGGTCTGAGGCGATCCTCCGAAGAAAGCACGATGCACAGCATCCACCCCCTTGATAAGCCCAGTGGGGGAAAATAAAACAGAGAAACGTGTACATCAAATTTTCAGCAAAGCGGACAGACCTCTGGGAAGTGACTGGACACCAGGGGTCTAGTTGTCCCAGAGGCTGTTCCCCTCCCTCTTCATAGACACCCACAATCGGGATTTACCCATTCCCTGTAGCTGCTGTGGCTGTAAAACAGTTACACAGTAGGTGCTCAATAAATACCAGCAGCAAAGGGAAGCAGAATGGACATTATGTAATTAGTCTGTCCAGGAGTCAGAAACTAAAAGAAAGAAAGAAAGAAAGAAAGAAAGAAAGAAAGAAAGGAAGG
>NW_026596234.1:8541837-8542440 GCF_907164565.1 Psammomys obesus | reverse complement strand
AGAAAGAAAGAAAGAAAGAAAGAAAGAAAGAAAGAAAGAAAGAAAAATTCCCACTAGTTTGAAGAAGGTGAAAGGACAGCGATAGGAACCTAAAGAGTTGAGAGTAGGTTGTTTGCAGGGCACAGGTTGAGAATGGATATGGTCCCGTCCCCCTACTGTGTCCCCCCAAGCAAACCTAGGTTGCCCCAGCTTCTAATCTCCAACTCTGCTTCCAACTCTGCCAGAGCCCTCCCCCTTCCTTCCCATTCTCCCTCCCTCCCTTTCCCTCTTCTCCTCTTCCTCCCGGAGGGCATCTAGGCAGGGTGGGCACTCCACTGCCCCAGCGAGGAAGAGGAGGGTACCTCCAGGGCGGCAGCCACACAGGCAGGGTCTCCTACTCCCAGCTCCTCTCCCAGGCGGGACACTGTCCCTTTAATAGACTCTCTGCCTGGCGCTCTGCGGCTGGGGAGTAAATTTCTCCCTGTCATCAGGTCGCAGGGAGAGGAGGAGGAGTTTGTTAATGTTCAGTTTGTTCAGCGGGGATCGATGTTTGCTGGCATCGCCGCCTCGCCCTGTCGTGTGTGTGTGTGTGTGTGTGTGTGTGTGTGTGTGTGTGTGTGTGTG
>NW_026596234.1:8513062-8541827 GCF_907164565.1 Psammomys obesus | reverse complement strand
GTGTGTGTGTGTGTGTGTGTGTGTGTGTGTGTGTGTGTGTGTGTGTGAAAGAGAGAAGCATATGTGGGGGGGTGAGTGTGTGTGTGTGTGTGTGTGTGTAAACGAGAGTGCTTGTGTGTATGTGTGCGTGTGTGTGTGTGTGTGTGTGTGTGTGTGTGTGAGTGAATTCCAGATTTTCTGTCTTTCCCAAACCCGCTCCTGTCCTCTCGCATATCACTCACAGACGGGGATCTGACAGCAACAACAAACCTACAGTGAGTGATCTCTCTCCAGCGCGAATCCGCCATCAAGATCAGGGACGAGGAGGAGGAAGAAGAGGAAGAGGAGGAGGAAGAGGAGGAGGAGGAGAAGGAGGAGGAGAAGGAGAAGGAGGAGGTGGAGGAAGAGGAGGAAGAGGAGGAGGAGGGAAAGAGAAGGAAGAAGAAAAAGAAGAAACCTTCTGTCTTCCCAGGATTGTTTTCTCCCCTTATCTTTACGCGCGAGTGTGCGCGTGGTGCGTGTGCGCCCCTCGTCCCTGCCATCTGAACCCCGTCTTGGATGTTTAATAAAGAAATCAAGTGTCTCACCAGTCACCAAAAAAAAACAGCAAAAAGCAAAACCAAAAAAAAGAGAAAAAATCCAAAAGCAAAAACAAAAAGAGAGAGGGGAAAAAAAAACCAAACAAACAAACAAGGCAGAACCAACCTCACTTGCAAGCAGCAGGCGCGAGCCGCGATATCTGCCACCCAGAGAGGGGGTCTCCGGCCCCGCGCTGGAGCGCTGGCAGGGGGATCATCAGGGGGACAGAGGCCGAGTGACGTCCTAGGAGCCACAGAGAGACGAGCGAGACTGCGGCCCCCGCGCGCGGCTCGGGGCTGGGGCGCCAGAAGTGAGACTGGAGCTAAGTAGAGCGATGCCAAGGAGGAAACAGCAGGCACCCAAGCGGGCGGCAGGTAAGAGATGGCTCCGCTCCGGGTGCCCGGCCCCCGAGCCCGGCGCACAGCGGCTCGCCCGCCCGCCCTCCTGGCCCGGGGCTGGCGGGGACACCACCCCCTGGCGCTTTCAAGAGGGTTAGCTTGCGGGTGCCCTGCTCACCACCCCGTACTGATCTCCCCAATCCTCCTTTCTCCAGGCTCCCTCTGGGTGGCGGCGGGGGAAGCTGTCCCACCAAACCTTCCTCGTTTAAACTTTTCCTCCCTCCACCCTCTACCCCACCCCTAACTTTTTCTCTCAGTCTGGCTTCTTGCCTCTGGAACCAAAGTCGGATTATGGATTTGGGGTGCAGGGGGAGGGAGGTGCCCCCCACTGGCCTCATCCCTCTGAGAGGTCAGTGCTGGCAGCTCCTGGCCTCCAGGGACAGCGTCTCCAGTCGCTGGGGCTCAGGGCTTGCAAGTGTGAGGTCTGGTCAAGCTGCAGCCTGGTTTGGGGGCTGTGAGCCTTGAGGGTGCAGCTTTGATGGCTAAGGTGCAAAAGGCACCCCCGGAAATGAGTGGAGCTTTGGGGTGTATTTTCTAAAAGAATTCACCGTTTGTAGAAATCTAATCAACCTCTCTTCTTTTCTGAAAGGGGAGGGGGGCACCCCATAGAAATTTAAAGAGCTTTGGATTTTCTGTGCCAGAGAGAACATTGGAAACTTTGCAAATTGACTGCCGCCATAGGAGCTGTCCTGTGGAATTCTTTCTTACAGGGACCCTCACCCTAAAGATCATAACAGGTTAATAGATCCCCACTACAGATCTTCAGAGTTTGGGCTTTTTTTTTCCCTTTTGGATTGCCTAATTGCTTTTTTTTAAATAGTATGCTGGGGTTTTGTTTCTCGGAATTGTAACAGGAAAGTTCATTTTTCTCCTGCCAGACCCACCCACTGAAAAATCAGCTTTCCACTCGATTGCTAGTTTTGATTTGACATTTGATTGATCACCTGTCATCTCGCTGCCTTTGATCTATTCATTCTGATATATATCAATAAATCACTCACCATGGTAACTCCGACTGCCAGTGACGCAAGCTTTGCCCTCTATATTCAGAGAGAGAAATGCACAATCATTATCTTGTTGGCTTTTAATGTGGGCGTTTTTATTTCTTTGTGTCCTGTAGTTGAGCAGGGCTTTAGCAAAAACTTAAGTTGTGTTGGCTCCCCCCCCCCTTCTCTCTGACTTTCCCTCTCTTACTCTGAGCATCGAGGGGGAGACTGATTCGGAGACCACAGCTATGTTTTATTCTGTTCCAACTTGAGCCAAACATGGGGAGGAGTTTCCAGGACACTTGGGTAAACTTTTCAAAGTCCCCAAGAAGAAGTGAGTTAGGAATCTGGAGAAAGTGAGCGTGTGTGTCTGAACGTGCTGGCTACCGAGTTCATAATCTTTCCATCAGTGCCTGCTTCCATCCCAAAGAGCAATACATATGCTTCAGAAAATCCAGTTTCTTTCCTTCCCTCCTGAGTGCAGAATCACTTCTTGGGGCCATGTGTAGGTTGCTTTGAGTTGCTCTAAAGCTTTCATTCATGTATTTTCAATTGTTTCTCTAAGAGCAAAATAATGAAAATATTCTTATAACATACACATTTGCAGCTTGTCTAGGCAGGGGGGTTCTTTTCTCAACTCTGATTACCTCTCTTGAAAACAATAGCTCTCTTATTTTATTTTAATTTTTTTTAACTCACACTGCTTCGCTCTCTGACCATGTGAGGGTGTGTGATGGCCTTCAAGACGTCAAGAGTCAGCCCGCTGCATCTAATGCTGACAACATAAACTCAAGTGTAGGCTGGATTATCAGAGATGGCATCCTTATTGTCTGTTGTCCCAAAAGAGAGCCTTGGGACAAGGCTAGAATGATACTGCCCTGAAAACTACTGTTTTGTTTTGTTTTTTCCCCCTCCCTTCCCTGTAGTTCCGGTAAAGGCCATCAAGAACTAGGCAGCAATTTAAATTACCAGAATGGCTGGACATGTCTCTTTTCACAAGCTCATTACAAAAAGTGCCTTGCTCAGAATTGCTGTACTTTAATTATAATTATTCACTGATCAATGGAGATCCAGGTGTGCAGAAAATGACTCTGTATCACATTATTTAAATTAGATATTTTCGTTAAGGTGCTATATCTATTGGTGTTGGCTACCTTTTTTATTGTAATAGTTGCAATGTGTGTGTGTGTGTGTGTGTGTGTGTGTGTGTGTGTGTGTGTGTATTAGAAACTTGTGACTGTACTTTCAGTTTCCTGGTCGATTGGATTCTTAGTGTCTTTGCAAGACTGTCTCCATGATTCTCGTTATGTTCCCTGGAAGAAGCAGAAATCCTTTTCTAGCTGAGATGGGGTAATTCATTTCGTATGCAGCGAGTTCTCCTGCTTTCCTGTATTTATTTGCTCACCTAAGGTGGGTTGTGCTTCCTGCGATGTTTTTATCCACTCATCCGAGGTCACTGATGCCCCACTCTGCTTTAGGATGGGTGAGACAAAGTTAGCTGAGGTCCCTCAGCCAGTTACGGTGCAGGGAAGGGGGGAAGGTGCCTCTCAGCCTGTAGCTGAGCTAACTTTTATCACTGCTTAAAATTAAATACAATGCACAACTGTAAGTCATTACTCCTGTGGACCGATGTTGAAAGCTCGATTCCTAGTTTGATTAATGAATAATAGAAGATCGAAAAAGTATGGGAGTGAGCCAGGCATGGAGCTCTCCTGGACCTCTCTTTCTCCAAAGAACTCTTCCAGGCTCTTCGGCTTCTTTACAGGATTCAGTTTAAGGAGTTGGTGGCTGCACTTTCTATATACAGGTCTCTAAATAGAGCCACAGGATGATATATACCAAGTGATGGAGAATTTTAATCTTTCCCTTTTAGATTCCTCCCACTGCAGGGTGTGTGTTGGGGAGGGGGGGGGATAGGAGGAAGGCAATTCTCTTTAAGTAAATAGCTAACAGAGAACATTTCTCTCTTGAATATTACTGGTCCTCACTTTCTAAAGCCTTACTTTTCCACGGTGCTAGGACTTAGGGCCAGGAGAAAGTTTAGAAAGAAGCTTTCATACCCTGTATCACGTATGTGTAGGTGTGCCTGGCTCACTCCCTTGACTGTATGTTTGGCTTAATATTAAAATGCATCTGCTTTTACCTGAAAATCTTCAGGAATCTGCCTTGGCATCCTTCCCCCCTTGTTCACTTTAGGGGAGGTAAAAAGACGATGGCAAGAAGGTTGAACAAAAAGAAACTGCCTTGATGTGTTTGCACTTTATAGAGTGCTTGCATTAAAAAAAAAAAAATGCAGACGTGTTTTCTAACATTTCTTTTCCCTAACAACCGCAGCTGTGTGGTCCGCATACTCACGCAGCAGCGGGTTTACTTCAGAATTATACTGTTATTTTTATAGTAATGCCCGGCAGTTGCAATGGGGCATGGAATCTGTAATCACATCCCCGTGACTATCTAACATGCCTGTGAGTAACATCCCCTGCCTCTGTTCACCTCCTAGCCATTCTGTGCTTCTTTCCTGTAAACTTGTCCTAGCTTTTGATAATCCAGTTTTTTTGTTGTTTTCTGTTTTGTTTTGGTTTGTTTTTGTTTTTGTTTTTTTGTGGGGAGTATGGCAGGAGGGAACATCTCCCTCAATTTATTTTGTTTATTGAATGCAGAGATGAATAATGCAGATTTTGTTTTCACGGATGTCCTTGTGTAGCAGTAAACATTAGACTATTAGCAATCATTACTTAAAAGTTGCAATTTGCACCTTAATAGCACAGGTTATTTACATGGGAAACACATTCAGCCGGGGCAGTTCTGAACACTGCACTGCCATGGAATAGGCATGGCCTGAGAGCTCTCCTTTTCTACTTCAGGATAGTGTCGATTCTGGACTCACGGGCGAAGTCCCTGAAATCTCAGCTAACTGCATGGGTTCAATAGCCGGTGGCCGCAAGGGGGGTTTGCTTTTACTTTACTGGCATGCGAGACCTAGGTTGTTTCTGGACCTTGATTTTCTCTTTGCTTAACCATCCCTCAGAAAAGCAAGTTTATGTCTTAAGACTTAAATGTCTCATGCTGTAGGTCTCTTTGCTTCCCAGAATGGTATGGCTTTAAGACAAGTGGATGGTCTCTCTCTCTCTCTCTCTCTCTCTCTCTCTCTCTCTCCAGCCCACAAGGCTTCAGCAACAGGAGCTCTTAGCTATCTTTGCTGTTTAAAGCAGATCTCAGACTACAGAGGCCAAGTACCTAAGAATGCCTTTGCCCTTACAGTATTTTGGGTCAGAATTGATCCTTTATGTGGTCCTTTCTCTAGCCCCCTCCTGATCTCCTTCCCCCGCCTCTCGGCTCACCTTTAAAGACCCAGATTGAATAGGACATTTCAAAAGTGCATTTGTTTTAGGCACTTATTGATTTCATTTTTAATCTGCCATATCAGGACATAATATATTAACCCTAATCAGAAGATTGCAAGTGGCGGGACTCTAAGCAGAAAGGGGAGGAGAGGGTGCTGGGGAACCTTGTGAAGTCACTGAGGCTTGAGGCTACCTTTGGGGAGAGTGAAAATGCTGCTTGGAAGGACTTGACTCTTCTTTTTCCTTCCGCTTTGTGTTTCTTATTGTTTCCAGCCAACTTGGTTCTTCTTGCTGCATTTGGAGAAACTTCACTCTCCATAGACAGCCCCTAAGCCTCTTCAGATTTGTCCCCAAGCATCTTAGCTGCTGTCACGTTCTCTAGCTGAAGATCAGGCCTCCAAGCATCCCTTCTGACTTCCCATTGGGAGGGTGGGTGTCTCTCCAACTAGATAATAGCTGAGTTTGTGTGTGTTAGTGTATTTCTCTTC
This sequence comes from Psammomys obesus, assembly GCF_907164565.1. Lineage (NCBI taxonomy): Eukaryota > Metazoa > Chordata > Mammalia > Rodentia > Muridae > Psammomys > Psammomys obesus. The sequence goes on along the minus strand of NW_026596234.1, from coordinate 8,536,053 downwards.
CCAAGGCTTGGGAATCTAGCTCTTTATTGAGCATGCCTTAGTGTGAGGCTTGGACAGGCATTATTTAAGGCCGCAGTGATGAAGCTTCTCTGCAACAGAGCCAAGGAAAAAACCTGGGCTCTGCTTCTGCATTATGTCTTCCAGTTAAACACCCAAAGGGCAGCTTCCCCTCCAAGTGTGGGGACCATCAGTGCACTTAGCGACGCTTTGGGAAGACTTTCCTATACTGTAGAGGAAGCACTGCTCCGTGTCCAGATTCCCCTTAAGAAGGAGAGTCACCTACCACATTCCGTATTAAGACCAGGCATACACAGAGTGTCATTTTCATTGGATGCAAAGTCAGTTGGAAATACATTAAACTAACAGAGGATGTCTTGCATCGCTTCCCCGAAGCGGTGCTTTTTCATTACATATTTAATTACAATCAAATTGAACGACTTTTAGGGAAAAAAATATCACAGTGGTATTAAAAGATGCTTGGCACACAAATAAATGTATTGCTTCTCAGGTTGAGAGCACTGTTGTTTTTTTTTTATTTCTTTGAGTGGAATTTATTTTAATTTTTAAATGTTGTGATGAAAACGGGATTGCTTTTATTATAGTCTTTAATCAGAGCGCAAATTCCACCTTAGCCTCCACTAGCACTGGGAGAGGGTCCTGTAGCTATTCTTTCAGTAATTTGTAACAATTGGGATTAGAAAACAAAACAAAACAAAACAAAATACTGTTTTTCATTTCAGGAGATATTTAAAGTTAGAGGTTTGGGGGTGACCTTTGACAAGCAGCTGGTCAGTCCTGAAGGGCCTTAGCCATTCTACCAACATTGAAAAAAATCACCTTCTTGGGAATGCTAGCTTGATGATCTGGTTATTGCATTAAGAGAAAAAAAAAAAAAAAAAACAAACAAAAAAAAAACAAAAACAAAACAACAAAAAGCACTGTATATTGACAAGATTATCTCACATTGTTTTTCACCCTTGACCTTTGTATCACTCCTCTTGAGGGGCTTCTTGGGTGCCAGTGCAGACACAGCAATGAGAACGGGCCTCAGAGCTCACTCACCAAGCCATTAGGAAATGTTGATAAAAACGAGAGACTTCAGAGCCTGACATCCCACTGCTGGGCTCCATGAGCCAAAGCGACTGCAGCCTTGTGCACCCACAGGTCTTGTTGCTAAGGTAGACATGCATCAAGGTCATCTTCAGCTTGTGTCCCCAGCACTCATTTTTGTCTGAGGGACCCTTACCTGGCTATACCCACCCAGGCACTGTGGTCTGCAAGTAGGAGCTGTGGGAACATTTGTCTCCACAGTAAACTCATCAATGAGATGACTAAATAATGAATGCAGACATTTCTGAAAACCATCACCATGGCCGTTTGGAATTTCCAGTGGTTGCCTCTCCCAATCCTCCACACTCTCTATATGGGGGGGGGGGAAATGTTCCCCTGAGTATTCTAAAATATCCCAAGATGCCAAAGTCATTTCTAAAATTATTTGAAATTTTAGAAATTAAAATGCAAGAGACCCGGCTTACTAAGCCTATTAATAATATATATCAGTTCTGTTTAGCTTTGCTGAACAACAAGGAAATGTACAATGCAAAAGTTTTAGTGCTAATGAGCTCGGGGAAATTACAGAGGACCAAAAAAAAAAAAAAAAAATTACCTGGATCAGATTTGAAAGCATTTGCTTTGGATTCTGCTTGTCAATGAGAGCTCTCTTTCCACCTGCCTTGTTTAAAAAGCAAAACAAAACAAAACAAAATTCAGTGTCCCCCACACACAGTCTCCAAGTTAGGAACAGTGTCTAATATTTTATACTCCTCCTCCATGGATGTACAAAGACATCAGGACATCCAAGCGCACATTCCCTCTCAGATAACCAAATGTGGGCATGCAAACCCAAGCACAGCCAAGGAGAGACTGTGAAAGCCAGCCAGCTCCGTGTTTGAGGTGGAAAACTTCCGTGGACTGTGAGAGAACACCATGGTGAGGTAGCGATGGCTCTCCTTGCAAATGACAAGCGCTGAAGAAGGCTTTTTACGCAGGTTTTTCCACCTCCCCATCTGCAAAGGCTGGTTTAATTAGGAGGCTTCAGTATCCGTTTCAGCTGCAGGAAAGGGCCCGTGCTTCCACGAGGCTGCCAGACACTAGGGTGGGCTTAAAAACCAGAAACAAACACACAAATGAAAGGAAAAGCACCCTGCGATTTCTGCTCCTACAAAAATTAAGATCAGCGAGCTAAATAGTAAAGTGCTTTCAGAACGGAGTGAATAGCAACCACTGGAGCCTCCTTAAAGCCGCCTCGAAGCCATTTCTGTGGAGATTATACAGTTTCGCTATTAAGGTGAGAGAAAGCAGTTATTGTTTCTAGGGAAAATAGTTAGGAAAGGCAGGATGAGATTTAAGAAAGAAAGAAAAAAGAAAAAGAAAAAAGACTTGGCAGCTGCCTCTCTGCTCCCAGTGAATTTCCCAAAAGCTTCCTGGTGCTTCACTGTATCATGGAAGGCTCCACGAAATCTGGGGACATGGGAGATACAAAAATGAGACAGAGGGTCAAGGTTGTCCACGGGGGATAAACGGCTCCGTGAGCAGCGGCCACAGCAGATAAATATTTCCATACAAACTGCGTGGGGCTTAGTTTAAATCACTTCAGTTTATCAGATCTTTGGAATTTTCTGTGTATTTAGGAGTACTTCCCTCTGACCCTCCAGGGAGATATGAATAGCTGTTGGGCTAAAGCAGTGCCATAGAAAAGAGTTAAATCCATTCTGCTCACGGTGCCACTTGGTAGAGGAGACATGGCAGAATAAAGGCTCTGGATGTGTCTTACATCGGAGTTGCCTCCGGCTATTTTCCTTTATTAGAAAGTTGGGTAGCCGCCTTGCGCATCTTCTCATGTTCCTCTTGGGATTTGATTTTCAAACGTGGAGGGAGTGGTGGAGGAGGAGGAAGTGACTGGGTTCCAGAAGGTGCTTTTTGCTTTTCGGGTTCGTGCTCAGATCTCCAGGTCTGTTTCTTGTGGGTGGGCTAACTTGGTAGGCTGCTCACATTTCTGCCTCCACTTGCTAATCCATGAAATGGGACAATCATCTACTTCCTTGTGTCTCAGCTTTGCTGAGAATATTATATAAGCATGGGCTCAGGCAGTGCTCAGAACCTACCGGTAACACATGGATTTGAGCAAATAGAGTCTTCTCCCTCTACAGAGCCAGACCAGGGAATATTATGCAGAAAGGAAGAAGACGGCCCTGATTATCACAGATTCAATGATCTTAGGGATACAAAGAAATTAGACATGGTTGTTTTTAAAGGTTTGAATTTCTAATTACGCGCATGTGTGCGTAGCAGAGAGCACAGGTGTGGTGTGTGCCATAAAGAACGCCGATGCCTATGAAGGCCAGAAGAGGGCTCATGTTCCCCGGAGCTGGAGTCAGAGGCAGTTGTTGAGTCACCCGTGTGGGTGTTGGGAATGAAAGCTCAGGTCCTCTGAAAGAGCAGAGTGTTCCAGAAAATGTGGAACTGTGTCTCCAGCCCAGAGACATGGGTACTTTTTTTTTTTTTTTTCACTATTAGAACTGGAAGTTTAGGGTTAAGAGCAGAGCCTGAGTTGGGTTCCCAGCACCTACATCAGGCTCCTCACAGCTGCCTGTAACCCCACCTCTGGGCTGTCTGATGCTTCTGCCCCGAACCCCCCTGCACTCACTGCACACACCCATGCACAGACACTTAGTAACTTTCCAAAGTGTAAAAACTGGAATTCCCGGGACTGGTAGATCTTAGCCTGATGTGTGCACATCTGTGCTGGTCTGCTTAGAAAATATTTTTTTTTTCCCAAGGAATAAGATTTATGACAGGTCCAACCATAACTAGGAAGTGACGTCATCTGCTGCCTCTCGAGTGCCTGTGGTATCTAGATGATATAACAAGTGCTTCACGTACAACTCTCCGTTCACTCGGACAGTGACTGAGTTTTGAGGTCCTACTGCACTCTGGATCTTGTCCTAGTAGCTGGGAACTAGGGGGGTGAGCAGGACGGGCCCCACTCCAGGAAAACTGTGCTCTAGATCATGGAGGCTGAAGAACATGCAAATAAATTTACACAGGAGAAAATATTCTGTGTGTGTGTGTGTGTGTGTGTGTGTGTGTGTGTGTGTGTGAAAATAATCTACACGCAGAAAAGTGCTCTGTGGTCCTATCAGGGATGGGAAAGTGAAATTGTGCAAGAAGGAGTTGGAATGGTGTGCATGAGGGTGGCCAAGGGATTCCTTTTTAGAGGGAAAGTGAGTCCATTTCTTACAAATCCCACTGGGCTGGAAGTCATGATAGTCCCTGTCCCCTGACCAGGATCTGCTGGATCTCGGCTAAGCCACAGCCAAACTGGAGTGGAAAGCCAGCTCCCTGTGCCTCTGGGCCCTCTTCAGTCTGTCTATTGTGAAAGTCTAACGAGAGTAGCCACAGCAAAGCATCAAAGATGGATGCTCAGCTCCTCCTTGTCTTCCCTACACATGAGGTGACAGTTACACACGGGGAAGGGGAAGTCAAGGGCACTGACAGAAAAACCTCCAGGACAACCACTGCCACGCATGAGGAGGGCATTCCCACGAGTGTGTAATCCTGTACACGTGTGCTCTTCGTGCATTTAGCATGTGATGACTAGACACCTGATGCCATGCGTTTACTCTCCGTGCTAACAGTGGCAGCAGGTAAAACAACGGGGGCAGAAAGTTTCCTGTCCTCACCTAGAGAGTATTCTTGACAGTGAGACCAGGAAGCGAATGCACAAATGAATATACAGTGCGATGTTGACAAGCTAGGCACAGAGTGGGAATTTGCATTCATTCCAGGCAGATGAAGCAGTAAGTGCCATGGGCCTGTGGCCATGGACATGCATGTATGTGTGAAGAATATAATATTTAGGAGGGCCACAGTCCTGTACTGGTAACGATGAGGGAGACTGACAAGAATGAGGCAGGAGAGAGCTGAGAAGGTAGCAGGTGGTCTTCCCGCTTTGACTGTGGGAGAGATGGGATCCTGTTGGAGGTTGTAATGATCCCCTTCCAGGTATCACTGCCCCCCCCCCAGAGATGGAGACTGGTGCTTAGGATGGCCAGAACAGCTGGTGAGAAATGCACATGCCTGCCTTTGTGACCTTTATGGACAAAGGCCTTAGGATTGAGGGTCACATCATTGCATTGGTGACAGTTCTTCTGGGCCAACAGAACCTGGGGTCCAGCAGCAGGTCCCAGCAAGCTGTGTGCTTGGAAGAAAGCTCTGTTTACCATACTGCACCTCAGTTTCTTCTGTTGAATGAAGGCAAGGATATTGTTTACATCACATATTAGCTGTGACTGTTATAGGTAATTCTTTTGGTGCAGGCCCAGTACTCACCTATCATCTTGAGTTAACTAACCCTCCCCTTTCCAGTCCCTCTCCCCTCTCCCCTCCTCTGCCTCCTTCTCTCCCTTCCCTTCTCTGATTCTCTCCTTTCCTTTCATATTTTCCTTGTTCCTCTCTTCCTCTTTCTCCCCTTTTTTACTTGTCCTTGCGCATCTTTTTTCTCTTCTATTTCTTCCTCCTCCTCTCCACTGCATTCTTTCCCTTTTTGTAGGAATTTTGGGATAAATAGAGGCAGCTGATGTAGTCACCAAATAAATATGTACACCTTTCAGTGGTGTGCAACTTTGATCTCTATCTCAGCTATAGCTTGTTTCTGTATCAATTGAGAAAGTGTTAACGGCAAGCAACTAATTTTCATAATAAACGTGCATTTTCTTCACCAGGGCTTCTCCAACCTGTTGTGGAAAAGCAGTAGTGGTTCTGTGTTTACACACTGAAGAACTGTCTGATAAGAGTGCTTGCTCAGAAGGAGATTCCTAGACCCTCCAATTCAGCTAGAGCAGGGATGGAGGGTGGAAGAGAGGTGATTGGCAGGGAAGGGGTAAAACAGTCTCGCTTCTGGCTCCTGAAGTTCAGTATCTACACACCCGCTCTCTAGGTGCCTTCCTGGCACAGCCCCAGATGCTCCCAGCTCCCCAGGACTTGTCAGCCTTGCCCATCTTCCACTAGGGATCTGTTATTCAATCCCCAGGGTCCAGCGGTGCAGTGTTTAGGAGTTGTTAAACTAATGGGAGAAAGCTACAGGCTGTTTCCTGGTTCTGACTCCTTCACTTTTTAATTGTCACCTCCAGGTAACTGCTTGAATGGAGAAAGAAAGCTCTCTGTCTACATCTGTCATAAGACAAAGAGATTGGGGTTCTAGAGAACACAGAGACATGTTCACTCCTTGCCTTATAGCCTTACTTAACAGCTATGATTAAAAGTTACTCTGTATTAGGTATTGTGTTAGGAAGTTTCTGGAATTAGAACCTTAAAGCAAACTGGCAAAGAGCCTGGGTTCTTGAGGCCTAGCTTTGGTTTGAGGATGGGTAAAGGGTTAGTCAAGCCATCCATCCGATGGTGTGGAGCCATGGAGTTTGCAGTGAAGAAAACAAAAAATGATGAGGGGCCGAGCCATCTTGAATAAGATGTCAGGAAATGGCTCTCTGCATGTACGTGATGCTGACACTGGGTCTAGACTGAAGTGGCCATCAGAGACATGCATCTGGATGGGAAAGATGGTGTCAGACACCACACAAAGTCCAGGCCCAGGATCTTTCTGGGAACAGGAAGAGCCAGGGTATTGGGGCAGATGGTTTGCAGAACTGTGATGGGGAGCCAGAGTCCTCCTCCCCCCTACCAAGGTGAAAGCTTTGGGTGTATAGGAGAAGAAAAAAGAAGGCAAGACCTGAAACACACAAGGTCATTCTATCTGCCTCGCTGTTTGCTGAGCAGCAGGACCAGAAGCAGGACAACCACATGGGAGCCTCCTTCATCACCAGTTGGGTCAAAAGTATATGGTGACTTGGGCCCAATGAAGGGTGAAGAAGACAGAGACTGGCCCAGCAGAAGAAAGTAGAACCACAGATGGGGAGAGGGGAGTGAAAAAGGAGTCTGTGTCACATGCTGTTTGTGCAGAATAGCTTGTTTTTATTTTATTAATCCTTGAGTCTCTCCTTTATTTCCTTCCTCTGTTTGCTTATGAGGGTGGTGTCTAACATGGCCATTTTGTAGTTCCCAGACTCAATGCGGGAACAAGGACAGAATGTTTAGAGCAATTCTAGAATTGACTGGGTGGGGAGGGGCACCACCCTTCTCTGGGCGTGTTCCCTAGGGTCCCAGCATTGCGTCCTTCTCTGCCTGCTCCTGCTACATCAGACTGCGAGTGCCGGAGCACAATCAGGTCACAGAGTCAGTCTGTCAAGGGCTCCATTCCCCACCAATGGCCGCATCTTGGCTGCATCACTTCAGGCACCTTTGCTTCCTAGAGTTTAGTTTCCTCATTAGCAACACAGACTGAATAAAATGATTCATCTCATTGGGATTTTATGAGCATTAATTGAGATTAATCAGATCATATGCTTAACACAGAGCCCTGTACATAGTGGTCAATAAATTTGAGCCATAACATTAACAAGGTAATGATCTGACCCAGGCCTTGATTTCTCTATTGGCAGAATGAGGGTAATAAAGCCTCCCTCTTGGAGTGTTGGGAGTAGAGCAGTAATACTGACAAGGCACTTGGAACAGCACTGTGTACACAGTAAGCACTCAATAAATGTTAAAGGATCCAAACCATCATCGTGATTCTGAACTTGTGACGGGCAGCCATTATGTCCTGTTGCTTTTGTATGTAAGACACAACACACACTTGGTACTCAACATCTTTGTTTGCAAACTGAATGACTGTGACCTTGCTTTTAGGAGTGAAAGTTAGGAAATGAAGATGTGAACAAAAAAGCATAGAGACCACCAGCTCAAGCAGATTTCAGACAGCTGGATCCTCCACACAAGTTGGTCATGGCTTTTCATAGCTCTGGTTGGGATGTTAATTTTAAATCTAAACTTGCTATAACTGAGACTCACCAGCTAAGACAGCCTCAGCTGAGAAACTGTCTAGATCAGGTGGTGGGTTTGTCTGTGAGGGATTGTCTTGACTATTGATATAGAGGGATGCCAGCCCATTGTGGGCAGCATCATCCCCTAGGCAAGAGTCCTAGACTAGATGGGACAGCAGAAAGCTAGATGAAAGTAAGCAGACAGCAGGAGAGCATTTGTTTCTTTCTGCTTTTCACCGAGGATGGAGTGTGACTAGCTGTCTCAAACTCTTCACTGCTGTCACTTCCCTGCAGTGATAGAGCCTGTGGCTTGGAATTAGAAGTCAAATAAACTGTTTTCCTCCTAAACTGCTTTAGAGTGTTTTATTACGGCAACAGAGATAAAACTAGAACAATAATGGAGGAAGCAATCCCATTGTTGACTATGATTTAACCCACAGTTATCCTGCCTTTGGGTGACATACCATTGGTAATAGTTTCAAGGTCACTAAGTAACTCAGTGATAACTCATTGAGTAACTCATTGAGAGGTTCCCCTCTCAATGACACTTCAACCTCCCATTACATCTAGAAGACCCACTTTGACATTCTCCTGTCTTTAATGCCTCTCCCCTTCCTGTTTATCAGAAAGAGTAAACCTCAGAATTAGCAAGAAACAGCTCACAGTGAAAATATGACACTATAATCTGAGGTTTTCAATATCCAGTGTCCACCAATTGAGGACAAATGCTACCAATTTGCATTGACTGTGACTGTGACTGTCTTGTTTTAAAGTCAAACTATTTAAGTTAAAAAGAGTAATGCTTCAAAGAAGCATAGAAAGAAATTCACATTGGTAGGCTGATATGCCCAAACGTCATCCATGTCAGGCTGTGGACAGAGCAAGGGACTCAGTGGAACCAGCTGTGAGGAAGGCTTGCCAAGTCACAACCAGAAGTTGTGAAGTCTAGAAGCTGCCAGAGAGAGGCCTTCATTAAAACTTCAAAACACTTTGGAAACCGGAAGGAACCTCCTCCCCCCAGGATATCAGAAGGAAACTTGAGAACTTCTTGGCTCTTATGGGAAGTTTTGAAAGTATGAAGTGTCTGGCATCTGGAATAGAGCAAGGTTCTCAACCTTTCTTGGGACTGGTACTCACATGGAGGCCTGGTGAAAATGCAGTTTTTCAGATTGTCAGGTGAGAGTCTGGGAATTCTGATGGCACAGGATGGGAGGGGGACTTGGGCCTGGAAGCCGACATGGAACACTTCCACTATGGCTTTCAATTACAGGAGATAGGATATGTGTGTGTGTATGTATAAAACATGATTGCTATGGTCATACAGTATATATTATGGAAAGACATATTATTGTTTCAGACATACACGAATATATAACATGTAAATATATGATTGCTATGTTCCATAATAAAAACATAATATGTAAACATATAAAGTATACATGCAAAATTTTTCTTACCCTCGTTTGCCTCTTCTGTGTGTGCGTGAGAGAGAGAGAGAATAATAGTAGTCATAGTTGCTTTCATCTCTCCCTTACTTTTGTCTCTCCCTTACTCTCTCTATACGGTAGCAATTATGTTTTGAGAATTGTCAAGCCATTCTGTAAATACACAGAGAGGGCTCTGACTGCTTAGGGTCTGCCAGCCATCCGGAGACCAAGTGAGAAAGAACATCTATTCATCACCCAATTCCTTTCACTTTCTGAACTGCTGAGGCACCTTTCTTGTCGCTGTGTATGTATGTCAATTGTTCCACTTTGAATCCTGTGCCATTTTTCCACCATCCTCCTTAGCAATTAGACTTACAAGTCACATATATATTGTAACTCTTAACTTAAGAGTTACAATATATAGTCATACTAAGTATAATATATCTAATATAAATACACAGTATATAGTCATAAGTTATAATGCCTAACACCCATTCGTGGAAGCAATACAGATTATGGTGATGGCGAGCATGACACTGGGCATATTTGTCATTGTCACGGGAGCTGTCTATGGCATTGATGACATTTAGACATCATTCCCTGATGTCTAAATGAGGAGTAAGATTAGCTGCTACCTAACACTGAGGGCTGAAGACATACACTGAGGTACGCGTAGTCTTTTCAAGACAACGTTCTAAGAACGGAAGTTGTAGGTATGACTGCCCATTGAGTAGATTCGGGAGTCAACTGCTGCAGTTACACACAGCTTGCCCAAGACCACTGAACTTTCAGACGGAATATGAACCCGTGCCTTGCCTAGGAGAGGCCAGGAGGCCAAACTCTGCTTTGGAAGAAAACTAATGAAAAAAAAATTTTTTTTCTCAATATCCAATATTGAGCTTGTAACAGTAACCAACAATTTAAAAAGGATTTTTCCCTCCATTTATGGCATGTCACATCAGCGATCTCCAGGTTCCACGTCTCAAAGCCCAAAGAGGACAGTACCCCAGATTGACCCCTGTAGTTGATCTTTGGCCTCCATACATGCATATTCACGGCACCCATATATTTGTACCCATGCACACACACATACTCACACATACACATGCACAGAAGTGAAAACCTCTTCCAGTTTCTACAGTGAACTTTTTCCATCTACCAATGTTTAATTGAAACAAACATGGAAACCCTGTGAGCTAGTCCATCTGGGAGTCTCGTAGAGGATCATCGATCCCCAACCTTCAGAGCCTTTGAAGTATCCCCAAGTTCGGTGCTGTTGAGACGTCCCTCATGAATCCCTGGCAGGTTCCGTGCCTCGTTCTGGCCATCAAAAATATGAGCCCCATGCGATGACACAGCTCTGTTATTTCTTTTTCAAACGACGAGCCGCTACCCTCACAACACCTACTTCCAAATTCCTCACAATATTCAAGGCCAGGCCAGTGAGTGCAGTCTCTTACTTGTAAGTATTTAATTACAGGTGCCACTAAAATGAGTCCTTGGAATAATGAGGCGGGGTGATGGCAAACTAAGGGGTCTGTCTGATGTATCTCGCAGGGAGAGCACTGCTCAGAGCAGAAATTGTGGAGGGACCCTCCCTTAAAGATCAGCAATTGCATTTAGTTATTGTTCCACATATGGGTTTCTGTTGACTTTGTTTACAACTTATGTGAATTTTGTTCATGGCTGTCACTTAAAAACAAACCGTGGTAACAGTTTCCGTTTGTCGAGGCATCCAGCCATCTGAGTTGGGGCTGTGCTGATGAGAAACTGGGTGCAACTCATCAGCCTATTTGACTGCCCTTAACACTAACCCTTTCTGCTGTGGCAGTGAGCAGCCATTGTCCATTGGACGAAATACAATAGAGGAAGGATTGTCCTCAGTAAGATGAAGCCACACAGGGTGACTCACACTTGAAATCCCAGCTCTTTGGAGAATTACCAAGCTTCGAAAACCAGCCTGGACTATATAATAGGCTAGCCTGCTCAACAGTAGAGACCCATTCTCAAACAACACACACATACACACACACACACACACACACACACACACACACACACACACAAACTAAGATGGAATGATTTTGCTTGGTTGATTCATGTCAGATATAAAAGAATGGAACTTTTAGTGAAACTAAATTCTTTCTGAGCATCACCGTAAGTGCCTGTGACTCTGTCACTAAGTAGCAACTCGCTAGGCCTGACAAGCTTTCTACAAATCTGGTTCTTCCCTTTCCCCAGAGACACACACAGCAATAATAATTTGGCATGGGCATTTTCCATTGTTTATCATTTTATCTACATGTGTATATAGCCAGGAGCATCGTTTTTTGTGTTGTATGTTGAAAAAAATTAGTATAAATAGTTTTACATACAGATTTGCAAATGTTTTAACTCCATCTTTAGCTCTCAACCTTAAACGTGCATATAACAAGGTGGAGGAGGGGGGGGTTATTCCTATCTGTAGATCTTACAGTGTTCCGTCATAAGAATCTATATTTTATTAATTTATCGGCTCCTCTGTAAATAGATACTTAGCATGTTTTACATTTTTCACTCTCGCACACAATCTTTTATTGAATATGCTCAGAATTTTTTTTATAATTGTCACATAAGTAATTTATGTAGAGAAAAAGAGCTGTGAGAATTTTTAACTAAATTTAGTGAGAGAATCAGTTGAGAAAAATAAATGTTATTGAAACATCTACTAGTTCGTGCTTGCTGAATTCTGTTTGAAGCAGAAGCAAGTGAGCTGAATCCAAACACACTGTATCAGAATCCCAGTGAGAATCGTGAATATAAGGCCAACCTGGGCTATTTGACAAGACCAACCTCAGCTACATGACAAAACCTTAAACAGAAAGAAAAACAAAAATCCAGTAAGAAGTGAGACATCTCGAAATAGCTCAAACCCCGTGATCATCCACAAAAAATGCAAATAGTTGTCTTGAGGTGGGGCAGGGGCTATGAGACCAAGCCAAAGAAGAAAGTGGCACCATAAAAGAAACGGCTTGTTCTCGGAGTTCATATGAGCTGTTCTGAGCAATTGAGGCCATAGCCTCTTCCAGCTGCTCCTGAGGTACCACTCCTTTCTAAAGGGGTTCAGACAGGAACCGTGGATTGTGTTTGGTTACGAGCAAGTGATAAAGGGCAGGCTTGCAGTTTAACATTCGAAGTGGCCAAACATCAAGGGAAGTCAGTTTAGGGCATGTAACCAGGCCCTGGATTAGAAACAGAAACAGGAGCCGAATGTAGCGGTTCGTCCTGTAGCCTCAGCTCACGAGGCAGCAGCAGGAGGGTCAAGAGGTTAAGGTTATCCTCAGGTACGCAGTGGCTTGGAGGTCAGCCTGGCTACATCCCAGTGTTGGTATATGTGGAAACGGGGGCTGTCAACAGGACGCATCGGTTAAACGTGCTTTGCCACCATACTGACCTGAGTTTAGTCCTGAAGGTTTGAAAGGAGACAACCAACTTCCACAAGTTATCATCTGACTTTTACATGTGTTTCATGGCATGTGGGTATACACAGAGAGAGAGAGAGAGAGAGAGAGAGAGAGCAACTGGGAAAAAAGGAAAAGCAACATCATAAAACACCAGGCTGAAAAGACTTGTGTGACTCTAGATGGTTTCTGTGGTCTGAGCCAGCGTCACTTTTAGAATAGGACAAAGTATGTATGAGGATACTCACGAATACACTTGGCCTGGGTACCGTCCATTGCTTCCCCAATGTCATGAGTTAGGCTGGTGTGTGTGTGTGTGTGTGTGTGTGTGTGTGTGTGTGTGCGTGTATGTGTGTTTTATAAGCATGAGCTATGTGTGTGTGCATATTTAGTATGTTGTGATGTCTGTATGGCTGGGTCAAATACATGGTGGCGATTTGTGTGTGTGTGTGTGTCTTTGTGGGGGAGCTTTATTTTATGAGACATTTATTTATCTATCTATCTATCTATCTATCTATCTATCTATCTATCTATCTATCTGCTGTGTTTGTGTGGGATAGTTGTGCTTTAGTTTATGAGACATTTATTTATTTATGTATTTATTTATTTATTTATTTATTTAGCTGCTGTGTTTGTGTGGGATAGTTGTGTGTGTGTATGTTTATATGGGTTTGTGCACACCACACCTGTGTGTACATGTGGAGGCCAGAAGTCGATGTCAGGTAGTGTCCCCTATCACTTTTCACAGTCGTTCTGTTGTTGTTTTGTTTTGTTTTGAGGCAACATCTCTCACTGAGCCCAGAGCTCACCAAATGGCTAGACAGGCTGGCCAGTGAACCCCTGGGATCTGCTCAGCTCCAGCTCCCAGAGCTGGGCTCTCGGGTGCCATGCCCCAGTGCTTGTGTTCATGCTGCAAGCACTTTGCACACAGAACCATCTCCCCAGCCCTGACGTGAACTTTTTGTTGACAAGGTTTGTATTTGTGCAGTGCATGCTGCATACAGTCCTCTTGTCACTAAGTTACCGATGAAGGCAGGACTGAGCTCTCCTGGATGTTGCCGATGAACTTGAAGCCATGGTTATAGTGCATCTCTCTTGGGGGACACACCCCATCTCCAGGCAGTGGCTCTGCAGGGAGAAGGAAATAGAACCACAGCCAAACATGCCGGTTCTGGGTGGGAAATGAGTAAGAGCCAGAGAGTTCTGACCTCCACGCAGATTTCTATCTCCTTGCCTGTCTTCCTCCCTAGACTATGTGCTGCATTATGTCAGGGTTAGGTACCATTTCATTGGCAGTACCTGGAATACAGGGTGTTTGGATCACATACATGAAGAAATGGATGGATGAATGCATGAGTAAGTGAGTGAGTGAGTGAGTGAGTGAGCACTCATCCCACTTGCTGTCTTTGGAACATTTGTCGTTGCTCCCTGATTGTGCCCACTGGGCTGACTAAGGCAGGCTCTTAGTACATGCCATTGACAGATGACTGCACACACGTAAATGTTCCCTTATCTCGGGAACAGGCCAGCAATCGTAAGAGCGCGTCTCCCCATTGGGGTTTTTATTCTTCCTCCATGGGTCTCACAGGAGCACCCGACTGCTGTCCCTTTGGTTTAATTATTGATCTTGGGATCAGTGTGCCAGTCCTTCTGTTTACTGTCAGACTTCAGCCACAGATGGAGGAATAAAAAAAAAAAAAAAAGGGGGCAGGGGGTGTCTCTGTGACCTCGGTCCACAAATTTCCCCCAAGATGTCGGGTTATTTTTTTCCTCCAAGAGAGGTGAGTGGAAGGTGGAAAAGTTGGGGAATGAGTTTTCCAACTTGCCAAGCACATAAACCAACAGAACCATTGCTGCGCCCATAAATGTTTAATCAGTTTTATCATCCTGTGAGTAAGGTTAAACAAATGTGAGTCCTTTGAGGAATTATTTACCGGAAGCCAAGTTACAGCATTAACATCTGTGTTTCCAATCACTTAGATGAGGAATACGTCAAATAAATCACAGGCAAGACCCACAAAATAACCTCTATATTATCATCTCTGGAGAAGAACGCAACGTAGTCTCTCTCTCTCTCTCTCTCTCTCTTCTTTCCCCCCTCTTCCTTCCTCCCCCCCCTTCATTTCATTATCAATAAAGAATAAGCCTTCACTTCTTTTTTGATTATTTTTGCTGGCAGTTACTGTAAAAACATCCACAATAGAAGGACTTGAGAAATTTCTCTCGGGTATCCTGGTTGTTTAAGCCAACATTCTCATTCGGGAATAGGCTAACGGTTCCAATATATAACGTCCATAGAATGTAGCCTCATAAATTTGTTTTTTTTTTTTTACAGTGATGTAATGGGGAGAATGACCTGGAGTTTGTGAGTGTTCCCTGCTTGGTGCATTCCCCAGGGCAGCATAACATTACAGACAGTGTTTTATGCACTCTAATTAAAATATAAGGTATTCTTGCATTTCCTGTGGGCTGACCAGGAGCAAAACGCAGATCTGTTTTCAAACCTGTAACAGTGTGCCATTGAGGTTTTTTTTTTTTTTTTTTTTGGTTGGATTTTCCTTCCTTTTTTAAAAGATGCTGATGTGATTCTTCGTTTTAGACCTCAGTCCTAGGGTCAGCTTCTCCATGGTTAGATGCTGAGATCCAGCACTGTACTCTAACAAATGAGACAGTTATGAATGTCTGTAGCTGCAGTTTTGTTTGAATTTTTTAAGTTGCACATGTGTGATGCACGTATGTGTGGCTTTGGACACTTAACATTCAGAGGACAGAGGAAGATGTCCAATGTCTTCATCTATCGCCCTTCACCTTACGTTTTGAGACAGGTTCTCCTGCTGAGCCTGGAGCGCTTGTTAGTTTGGCCAAAGATCTGTAGGTCCCCATCTGCCAGTTCTGGCTTTACAGGCATGCTTAGCCATGTCAGGCTTTTACATGGAGGCTGGGGATTTGAACTCACATCCTCTCGCTCTCACAGCAAGCACTCTTACCCACTGAACCATCTCCTCGGCCCTACAGTTTGAATGCCAGGCACATACTTTAAGCCTGTAATGAAGAATATTAATTGAGAAAATTAATGGGGAGTCTTTCCCTCCCCAAAATGAAACAGTAGCAATGGGAACTTACAGCTTTATTTTTTAAAAGAAAAAAAAATAATAAAAATGAGGGGAAGGACTGCCTATAGTTTTCTCAATCAGGAAAACAACAGCTGCAACACATCATGGACTCAGCAATTTGTGGATTGAGATGTTTTAATTTTCTATGAGGGAGAAACACATGGTAGAAATAAAAGGCCCCTGACATCCAGAAGCACAAAGGAAAGACTGTGGTCTGAGGGCTGAAACTTGCCAAGTGAAAGGTAGGTACTGAGTGTAGATCTTCTGGGGTGCAGACCTCATTCAAAGCAGAAAAGAAAAATGGAAGCTTCGAGTGGGAAAGAAGAAAGGAAGCAGCCAAGGGATTCCTGGGAGACGAATTCCCCTATGACAGCATGCTTAATTCTGGAGTCTGTCATTTATTCTGCCATCAGAGGGTTTGAAATTTCTGCTGTTTGCAGGACCCCATGCTATGTGCCAAAGCTACAGGGATAGAGAAGACTCAGACTTTGCTTTCAGACTTTGGCATTGAAGCACATAAAAAAAAAAGCCAGGCCCCCAGCAAGGGCTCATGGAATAGTAGGTAGATGGATAGAAGGACGCTGATGGATGGTGCATGAATGATGGATGTGTGGACGAATGAATGGGTAGATGATGGATTGATGGGTTATGATAGATGGATAGATGATGGATGGGTGGATGAAGACTCACGGCTCCCTAGGAACCTGAACTTATTTTCACACACACACACGCACACGCACACGCACACGTACCTGCTCTCATTTCTACTGGCCATGGATGCCTGGTTTCTCTTCCAAGGAATCATCTCTGAAGTTCTTCCTTGACACCAGACCCTAGAGAATTCCGGTGAGCAGCTGAGTGCTAAAAGGTCCCAGATTTGCCCCTCACTGCTATCCAATCACTTCTCAGTACTCACTGCACAGCTAACTGGACAGAGGTACTTTTTCTGTACCTTCCTTGCCTCCACTCTGTGCCAGAAGTCAGTCAGTACCAAGTGCTTCTGTCAGGACTATCCTAGATGCTCTCTGTGCCTCTGACTTCATTCAGTCTTCCTCTCAGCTGAGAAGACAAGCATACTATCCTCATTGTTAAGAGAAAACACACACACACACACACACACACAAAAAAAAAAAAAAAAAAAAAAAAAACTTGGGCACAGAGCTGTCCAACCATGGTTTTCCAATGGTAAGTACAGAGTGGAGCCAGAACTGAAGTCTAGGTATGTTTGACTCCCAAGCCACACTTGGTACATTACCTCAGCATCTCGAGAAGCCACACTTTTCATTTTGATGAATCTGACTGCGGCCCATGATCCAGTGCCTGTTGTCATAGGCTTAACTGATCCCTAGCTCCAGCAAGTAAGAATTGCGAGGCCCAGGGACAGGCTGGCCCGTGGTGTTTTCTCTGGATGCTGTTTTTCTTTCTTCTATGCAGAGCCTCTGCACATCATCTGCTTGGCCTAGCAGCATCCCTCTGAGGATGCCAGCAAGTGTTCTGGGGTTGCCCCTGGCCAACGTGGATGTGCACGACTCTCTGTGAACCAGCTGACAACTTGCTAGGTTAGCCTTTCATATGCCTGCATCCAGGAGGACAGGAGGCCGAATGGTGGATGCCGACTTAACGAAACAAAATTAGAGTGTTTTTACTAAAAACAGTGGTAATGGACATTGGACTAGCCAAGGTCAAAGAAAGCTTTGTACCACCTGCCCTTGGGGTTTTCTCCAGGAACATTAAACACAGGCAAACTTTCTGTCTTAACCTACACAGTGGACTTTGCCTTCTAAACACAAATTTCTGTTTTAAAGACTTCTTAAAATTAAGTTTGTATAGGCATGCATGTATGTGTGTGTGTGTGTGTGAGAGAGAGAGAGAGAGAGAGAGAGAGAGAGAGAGATTCATACATGTGGGTGTCCTCAGAGGCCAAAAGAAGGAGTTGATTCTGCCAGAGCAGCAGTTAAAGTTGTTGGCAGTCCCTCAGTTTGGCTGCTGGGAACCTGAACTTGGGTCCTCTTGAAGAGCAACAAGCACTCTCAGTGGCTGAGCCCTCTCTCTAACCCAGCTCATCATGTCTCTCCCGTGTGGAGCGCAGCTCGGTGAGGAATGAACACTCAATAGATACTAACATGAAGTGTTAGTGGCGGCGTTTGTTTGGGGGCGGGTAGAAGGGTAATAAACAAGCTTATATGAAATGTTAGTGGTAGTGGAGCCTTGTGGTACAGGCCTATAATCTCAGATGCTCGGGAGGCTGGGGCAGGAGGATTTCAAACGTGAAGTCTATTTGGGATTTATTATTCAGTTCGGTGCTGGAAAAGTTAATGAGACCCTGTCTCGAGAGAAAAAGGAGGAAGAGGGTACGGAAGCAGTAGTGATGGGGATGATTGCCGAGGGCGCATGAGGCCCTGGTTCACTCTCCAGTCTCACACACCCAAAATATATAGTTTTACCTAATTTGGCTTGAAATGTTTGTGCCAAAACAAGCCACCATGGTCAAAGAACCATATTCAGGGTCAGCTGATCATTACCCCTTCTTTTTCAGAGCCAAAAGCTCTTTTCCCAATTTCCCTTCAGGTTTTTGATTTATCTATTAATTAAGCAGATTGAGAACTGACAGGCCTGAAGTGATAAAGATGTACCTCGCTTAAAAAGTGTTTTTGTTTGTCAGGAAAGATGGGGCAAGATTGAATGGGAGAAAAGGGACTGTCAGTCAGCTGGTGGGGTGGTGGCCCTTCCCACTTCTGGGGCTGAGGAAGGTGATGGGGAAAGTTGGGCGGGATTGGGCCGGTTCTCCTGTTCGGTTTGGGGGTAGGCAGAGAATCGCTGGCTGGATGGCCGTTTGTTTTCCTGTGGGAAGGCTGACACATGGGGACAAGGACTGTGCATTCAAGAGTGCGTGTGCCTTTAACTGCAGCTGATGTCCTGCACTTAGAGGCCGCTGGTGAGGAAAGGAGTTTGATCACGTGTGCATGGGACAGTGCACCTACAGCGTGCCTGCATTCCAGGTTCAATCCCTGGCTGCTATTGATTTATTCCCACACATACAGAATGTGCTGTGGAAGCCATTGCTGGCAGTAGCTCTTCACTTAATGTGTTACACAAGCTGCCGGAAATGGTAATCATGTCTAACAGGAACCACCTTTGATTTAAAGCTGCAGAGGTGAGTAATTGAGCTGCAAGCGCAGGGTAGTGTACAACCTTTGTTTGGGAGACATTTGTCAAGAGCAGCTGCGATTTCTTACAAGGGCAATGTTCCTGGAGCCCATCTTTGTCACCCAGGTGGGCTCAGAAAGTCATCTGTTGACCCTTGGGAGGTGCAGAGAAGGCTCAAGGAAAGCAGTTGCCTGTTCTGTCCTCCATTATGTCACTGCAAGAGAACCATGCTGACCTTTCTCCGTGAGCTCAGAATTACCCTGGCGTCTAGTCTCTTACAGGTCACCTCTACAGACACACACAACCCCGGCAATGCTTAATCTTCCCATGTGCTCTGCAAGCCTGAGATTTCTCACCCAGGTCTGTCAAGGCATCAGCCTAAGCCACAAAAGCAAGCTGGTCTCTGCACCATCCTTTAAGGACTGAGCAGAGCATGAATTAGTGTCTGTAAGCTGTCAGGACAATCCTGTGTGTGGCTACTATTGCTTCTCGGAGTGTGAGCATGCTTGTGCATGGGCATATGTGTGTGTGTGTGTGTGTGTGTGTGTTTAAATGGACTTGGCCTCATTTTAAAAAACAAATGCACGAGAACCAGTGAAAAGGCTCAGCAGATATAAAGGTGCTGGCCACCTGATTTTGATCCCTGAGAAAGAGAACTGGCTTTGCAAAGTGACCCTCTCCTCCACATGCACACATATACACCACAAGGTGGAATAAATAGATAATAATACAGACATGGAAAAAGCCTTTAAAAACCAAATATATCCGTGAACCAACAGCCTCGCAGAGTTTCTATTCAGCCAAGGGGGCTCTTTAAGGTAACATCAGCTCGAATCTTACCACTAGGGCAGGGCAGCGCCTACTCCTGAATCTTAGTGTTTGGCAAGGAATGCCCCATCCCCCAGGAGATTGGTCCATGATAACTGCAAAGTGGGTTTGTGGAGTGCAGAGGAGTCTTAAGAAAACCCCTTGCCTGACATTCAGCCCTCCCCCCTTCTTAGCACAGAGAGATGGCCTACAACCCCTTTCACCAAGGTTGGCCCATAGCCTAATGGGCTCAGCGCCCCTTGGAGCTCATCAGGTGTGAAGACTTCAGAATCATCCCAATCTACCAAACCTCAATCTGCAGTTTAACCTATGGCTCAAGCGTCTGGTAGGAACACTGAGATTTGAGGAGAGCCAGGCTCGTGTCCGTGTTCAGCACCTTCTCATATGAAGCACTCAGAGCTGTGGAGCCTGCAGCCTGCTTCATATCTGCCTTCACTCCATGGTTGGTCACATGTTCTCTGGTCATCTGTCAGGCCTTCGTCCTTTAGACTGCATGTTAAATCCACAGCTCTCCTCAACACAGACATGAGAATGCCATGGGTCTCACTGCCCTATTGTTTTCCATGGTTAAGACTATTCTCTTCATCTTTGTGGGTTTCCATTTTCTCTCTGCTCCATCCAGTAAGCTTCCTGATGGCTGAGGTCATGTCCAGCTCCATAGTCAGCTTCCAAAGGCCGAGGATAGAGTCCCACCCAAGGCAGAAGCTTAGCCCACTGTTGTCCAGGAAACACATACATGATAGCAGACTCTGCAAAGAGCTATGTTTCTTGGCTTCTTGGTTTCTCCCTTCAGGGATGTTCAGAAATGTTCTGTTTATTCAGCTCCAGGTCACAAAGAAAATCAACACGGCCTCTACTTAGGAAAAATTTCCCTCCCAATGAACTTCATGTCATTCCACTTTTGTAGTGTTTTATGGATTTTATAAATGAATACTCTGAGGCTCACAGCAATGATTTCAGGCCAAAACAAGAAGAGACAGGGAAAGGGTGAGGATGGACACTCCACCCTTAACTGCTGCTTCCAGGACAAGGAGGCTTGTGACCTTGGGCTCCACCTTAAGTTGTCCATGAACTTAGCCTTCCAATGGCACCCTGGGCTCTGTTCTCCCACGGGTGCAAATCTTAACTAAACACATTTACTGGGCATTAAGTGCTCTTCCAGATGTTGGTACACCAGTGAGTAAGATTCCACGCATGTTGGCTCTTGTGGGGCAAAAGTGGGGTGGAAGGGTCATGAGGGAATATTGAGAATGAGGAAGAGACAAAAGGTGGAAAGAGGGCAATAACAGCCTAGGGCTTTGCCTCCTCCTCTGTGTACTCCCCAGTTAGCTCAAGGACTGGCTCCTTTTAGATCCCCAAGGAGCGTCCGTTGACAAGTGGCGTCCATCACGCACAGACTGCTCAAGAACCAGCCTGGCGGCCTGTGACTTCCGCTCAGAACAGGAAGAGTGGCCCATGTGAGGGTGGAAATTTCTCATCCCCTTGTCCCATTGTGCGCTCTCTCTCTCTCTCTCTCTCTCTCTCGCCACAGGTCTGTGGTTAGAATCATCACACACACATACGTGCATGTGCCCACACATTTGTGCACTCACATTAACACCCGTGTGTATGTACACATGTCCACATTCTCACACACACACACCGATGTGGACATGCGCATATACCCACATCAGGCAGTTCATACCGCTCATTCCTTTAGCCGCCCTGGGAGAACCCAGTGCCTCGGGCTCTCACGGGCATTTTCACTCATGTGCACCTACCCACACCACACACATAAGTACAGTGTGACAAATAAGTCTTTAAAATGTCTTTCTGAGAAATGGAACTTAGCTTGCTTACTTATCTATCGATTAATTAATTAATTACTAATTGAGTTGGGGTCTTGGTGTATCATTCAGCCTTGTCCAGAACTTACTGTATTGCCCAAATTAGCTTTGAAATCTGTTCCTGCCTCAGCCTCTCAAGGTAATGGGACTAGGCATACCCAACTATTCACCTCTTCTGGATATTTTCCACAGTAACCTCAAAGTTGATTCTGGTGAATCGACAAGTAGAGATGCCCTAGTCTAGGCATCACCCTAGTGACCTTGCCCCTGATTTGTTGCCTGCAATCAAAGTCATAGCTGTTTCTTTAACTGTCTACACCATGTGTTGGTAAACCCCCATTCGGTGCACTATTCCATCTTCAGGAGGCAAGCCTTATTTCCAATTGGATTTCCTTCTGGAAATGCCAGGGAAGATTCCCATTAACATCTGCTGTGTCAGTCATGACCCAGAGCCAAATTCACCTCCGTGCCTGTGTTTATACGACCCATAGGCAAGAATGGTTTTCAAGGCTGAAACGATGACTGGTGGTTAAAGACATCTGCTGCTCTTGCAGAGCACCCGAGTTTGGTTCCAGAATCCAGGAGAGCAGCTCATAACTGTCTGAAACTCCAACTCTCAAAGATCTTAGGCCCTCTTCTGGCCTCTAGGAGTTCCTTGCACATGCACACGCGCACACACACACACACACACACACACACACACACACACACACACCTTTAAAGTTAATAAACAAGTCTTATTTAGAATGGTTTTCATATTTGAAGTGATGGCTAGAGCATGGAGGCTTGTCATCTTTTATGGTAGGTAAATACCAGTATAACATCCTTACCCCTGTTTTGCCTCTTGGTCTATAAAACCTGTATGTTTACTATTTGGTTAAAAAAAAAAAAAAAAAAAGAATTTGTTGGTTCCAGCTCTCAAGTATTCCCAGCTTGTTTTGTATGAGTCAGAGACAAAATAATTTTCAGCAGCATAGGCATGAATTATCTTTAATACTCACGTTTTAAACTTTTCGTGCATTTTAGGAAGAAAAAGTGAAATGCATGAGAACTATGATTTTTTATGGGCATTCTCATTGAATTTGATGTAAATAAAAATAAAATGAATCCATTTGAAACCAATTTAAAGACAAGTAAACAGTAACAGATACTATGGAAACAAAACAAAAACCGTTGAGATGGTAGACGGGTGTACAGCTGGGTGTTAGAGCAGAAAGTAGAATTTACCAAAAGCAAGCAAACAAACAAAAACAAAACCACCCCCCCAAAAAAA
>NW_026596234.1:8475562-8508062 GCF_907164565.1 Psammomys obesus | reverse complement strand
GACTGGTTAAGCCTGTTGGATAAATAGCATTTTCCGTGAGCTCCCTATGTCCCTGAGGTGCTCTTAAGAGAGACACCCCAGCTAGCAAGAGGCTTCATGTTTAACACAACACAGGACAAGATGGGATAGGTTTAGTAAATACACGATCCTTGATTCTTTGGTTTGTTTTCACTTTTGTGACACACACACATCCATACACACATCCAGAGAGAGAGAGAGAGAGAGAGAGAGAGAGAGAGAGAGAGACTACAACTCTTTATGTGGCCACTCAAATCACTTAGGTATGTATTGTTTGGAAGTTTTCCTCTATTTTTAAAAACCCACGTTTTAAGGAGTCATGCATCTAAATGTCAAGATCATTTTAGTGTAAGTTAGGCAAAACACAAATGACACCTGAGTTTAAGTCAGGAGTGACCATCCTGTGACCTCCCGCTGGGGCTGTATGCAGCCATTCAGTCTTCATTCTTCCACTAGGTTGTTCGAACACCACACTGTCACATGGGGCCGCAGGTAAGGCTTGGCGTTTCATGGTTTCCTTTTAGGATTTTTTAAAAATGTTTTTAACATTAACATCTTCAACCGTATAAAATGTGAGCCTGGGAATTCTAGACTTAGCTCAGTGGTAGAGCACTCACCCAGCACATACACGAGCCTGTTTCTGATCCCCAGCACCACTCTAAGTAACTACCCACAGGAATTGATGCACTATACTGTTTTATAAAATTACTTCTGTCACTGGATGGCAGGATGGCTCAGTGGGTAAGGCACTTGCTGCCAAGCCTGAGGACCTGAATTTGGCTTCTGGTACCTGCATGGCAGAAGGAGAGAACTGACCCCTGCAAGTTGTTTTTGTTTTGTTTTGTTTTATACTAATATCAAAGCATGTTCGCACACACACACACACACACACACACACACATAACTAGATTTCTAAAAATGTTCGCATTTGTATCACAAATAACGCAGACCACTATTGCAATATTGCACTAGTCATTAAACAGCAGGAAAAAAAAAGGGAGTAGATAAAAGTTCCCAAACTGTCAGTGTTGATGCCTGGAAAGAGAAATGTTTGGGGTCATTCTCAAGAGTACTCCATGTTCCTGTGAGAAATTTGCAAGAGGAACACAGGCTTCTGCGCTCATAGGTGCCAGTCAGGGAAGGAAGGAACCAAGTCCTAGTGAGCATTGAGCAATAGTGAGGTGTGGGGACTGTGGCCGGGAGTTGAAGTGCTCTGGCTGTAGAAGCACTTCACAGCCAGAAGTGTTGTCTAAACTGCCAGGTCACTCAGATTGTAAGGACTCATATATCTAAATTTCAAGATCATCGTAATCAGTGTAAGGCAAAATGCAAATGGCACCCAAGTTCAGGTGGGCAGTGGCCATCTTGTGACCTCCCGCTGGGGTTTTATTCAGCCATTCTTCCTTCCTAAGATTATTCTAACACCATACAGTCCCATGGGGTGGCAGGTAAGGCCTGGTGTTTTGTGAAGTTTGGGTTCCAACATGAAGCAAGAAGTGAGGACGGAGTTTTCCCTGAGTTGACTGGATAGGACTTGAAGTTTGTGAGGTAGAAGAAAAAGAATTAGTCCCCAGACAGATGCTTGTGCAGTTCCAATGCTTCCATTCCTTTATCCACAGGTTTCTGAACCACCTCAAACCACCCCCCTACCCCACCCCCCACCCCCACCCCCCGCTCCGTGAGCATCCTTGGAGTGTATCAATGAAAAGACAGACGGCTTCCCTTGATCATGGCACTCACAACATGTAATTACTTAACAATGTTTAATACCTATTGTAATTTGTATTCTAAGGTAAGGGCTACAGGAGAGTGTCTGACAGCCTTACCTGAGAAGGAGGTTTTTACCCTGACACTTAACTGCAAAGCAGAATGGGCCAGGATGCAGCCAACCTGCCATTGGCCACAAAGAGCCTCTGGTGCCCTGTGGTAGGGGAGACCAGGCTGTAACTGTGGGCCAGATTGGTTAACAGAGGAAAGGATGGTGAAGAGGCTGATGGGAAGTCAGCCCGGGCCTCAAAGACATATGAAAGAGTTTATTGTTTTGCTCTTAAATAATACTTGCAAGATGGTATCTAAAATAAGAAGAGCCCACGGGAAGGGAGTAAAGCATATGGGTTAACATCCAAAGCCTGAGAGAGCAAATAATAGGTGTGGAACATTTCTTGGTGACATTTGCATAAACTAGTTGCTACCCTAGAAAATCTATGGGGAGCTAGGGGGCAGAATCATCTGAAAAATTAAATATATGTATGTGTGTTCACACCCACCAGCAGCACACCCAGGTGAGAGGAGTATTTTTAGACTGATGAGAGCCTGACAAGAGTGACTGATAAAAGAAAATCCAAATTAGATCTGAAGGAGAAAAGGAAATTAATTTTACAATAATAGAATGCTGCAGCCCAGCAAATCCACTGGCTGTGTTTCAGCTTCGCATCTATTCACAAGACCAATTTGTATCTTTGGAAATTATGTGCCCGGGTGTCTACCTTTGCAGGCCTTTATTTGTAAGGAAGAAAGTATTTTGTATCTCAAGTCAGGAAATCAACTCCACTGAGCTATGCGGAAGTTGACGCTAATTGTCAAGGCTGAGAAGATTAGCTCATACCAAACACAAGTGATCTACAGTTGGGAAGAAAAGTGCAGTTAGAAGTTTGAATCACGAGCTCTCCTAGTGATGTGAACAGCGTGCTCACTGTTTTGTTTTGTTTTGTTTTGTTTTGTGACAAGGTTTCTTTTAGGCCAGGCTGGCCTTGAACCCTTGATCTTTGTGCTACCACCTCTCAAGTGTTAGAATTACAGACATGTGCCACCATGCCCTGCAATGTTTACTCTTGATGATGGAGAAAAATATCTCAAGAGAAAGAGAGACCTGGAAAGAAGGCAGATGCCCTTTGAAAGTACTGTAAACTCCAGGAGTCCAGTTAATTGGGTAATTGGGGATTGGGTGTCACTTGAATGAAAGCCTGCAGCTAACTCATGGCTTATCCTTCAGGAATGGTTTGGGCAGAGCACTTAGTGAAATATTCCATTGCTCATTTGTCCTGTACAATCAAAAATTCCCCTGGTTGTGAAGTGGTGGGAGGAAGCCTTGAAGGCTTTCCAGTCTAGGCAAGTTGCAGGTCCCCTGAGAGCCAGGAGGGAGAAGTTGGGGTCCAGGACTCTGAGCAGAGAGAAGAAATTAAGAAAGGACTCTAATGAGTCAGGATTTCTTTTTTAAGAGACTTGGCATTGATATTTAAAGCATTCTCAGGGTGAATGTGGAAAACGGCACATTAGCACGAACTTGACTCTGAGGGCTGATAGAACAATAAGGAATTTGAAGAGTTTTAGGAGAAAAGTGGTCAAGTAGGGACCAAGCCAGGCAATTATTTTCAATTTTAGAAATAGAAAAACCATTGCATAAACCTCAACGACATGCTTCTAAATCAAAAGATTCACAGGGAACAGAGAGAAACTTCCCAGGCAACGCGCTTTACACGCACTTAGTTTTTCGTGCTGTTCTAGGGAAGGCAGGTTTCTATGGGATTCACAGCAAGTGTCAGGTCATTGGGTCAACTTCCAAAGATACCTGGGATTTATGTGGCAAAGGACCAGAATTCCTATTGCACAAAATCCTCAAGCAAATGCTGAGTTAGAAATTCAAATAATTTTGAGTCCTCCTTTCTTCCCTACTCCTTCCTTGCCCCTTTCTTCTCACCCCATTATCTCCCCTTCCTCCTCCTCTTTCTTTTTCCTTCTTTTTTTGCTTTCTCTCTGTGTCTCTGTCTCTGTCTTTCTCTCTTTCTGACTAGGTTTTACTTATTCCAGGCTGGCTACATGGATAATGTTGACCTTGAACTCTTGATCTTCTACATCCACCTCTCGAGCTTTGGGATTACAGCATGCACCACCATGCCCGGCCATCTGATATTTTCTGATATGGTTGGGGTCCACCTTGAGCCTTAGAGGTGGTGTCAACTCTATCTTGGTGGTCATTGACTTCTACCCTTTCAGAATACATGGAAAGTGTCCATGCACAAGCCTCAACTTTCTCCTGTCCACCTCCCATTCAGTCCTCCTTGGTTAATGTTGTGTATCTGTCCATTTCCTCACCCTCAAGACAGACATCCAATACCTGTTCCCACAGTGTAGATGCTATGTCTGTTAGAAGCTGGAGGTCCAACTTCCTAAGCAAGCTGCCCCAGGAGAGGTATGAAGCCAGTGACATTTGTAAACCTCTCTCCGTCCCACTCCCAACAGAAGAGAATGATCCTTGAACATTTCCCACTGGGCCAGATCATCAAATCCCTACACACTCAATCCTCCAGATCTCAACACACCATTAACAGAAGCACCGAAAAGTCATAAAGCAAAAAGTGAAGATGCCCTTGGCTGCCCACAGGGCATGGAGAGTGTCCATGTTGCCGGCAGCTACCATCCATCAGCTGCAAGTTCCTTAGATCATAGTCTCTGTTTCTGACCTCTGACCTTTTCCTCAGGCAACTATGTTAGATACAAAACAAAATGGATTGGTTTTTACAAAGGGAGACATGTCACATGAAGGGAAATGACAGCTTTACTGCTGCAGTGACTATTTAAACCAAACACACACAAATCCAATTAACTACCAATACAGTTCTGTATGGAATGAAGCATCTTCACTGCAGTGTAATTGAGGACCTAGAACACACTTTAGAAGCGTCAAATGTGAAAAGTGGAAGATTTCCCTCAAATTGCCACTAATGGTAATCTTCCAACTGAAAGCCCTGGCAAGGAAATTTCTTCCCATCATGTTGCTTGTGTAATAGTTAGACACACATATACTCATACACATGCTTACACATGTATAGTTACATTTACAACTTCATCAAATCTGGCATTTGAACAGAAATATAAAAAAAACAATCAAATGGAAGAGTGGATATCATTTTTGATCAGTTTTGCTTATTTTTGTAACAAAACCCCTTTGATGAGAAGCTATGATTCAATTTCCTGGGTATCCTCTTTGTGTTTGAACTTCAAAGTGTAGCAGCTGTAACCATGAGCCTCATTTTTAATACCAATGACAAATTATTGAGTACCTTCCTTTTCAAAGAAACAGTGGGCAGATAAATAATCCCGAGATTTTGGACAAAACTCAACCAGTAGTCCTCATTTTTCTAATCTAACACAGCTGAGTGACTGACACACAAAGGAGACTTGATCCCATACAGTCCAAAACATTATGTTAA
This sequence comes from Psammomys obesus, assembly GCF_907164565.1. Lineage (NCBI taxonomy): Eukaryota > Metazoa > Chordata > Mammalia > Rodentia > Muridae > Psammomys > Psammomys obesus. Next base: position 8,502,834 of record NW_026596234.1, on the reverse strand, counting down.
TCAGGAAAGACAGAAAAATAAAACATACTTATGAAAAAGAAGTTTTGAGTATCAGTGAGCATTTATGAGTAGGTGGAAGTTAGCTTGGGAGCTTAGGAATCCAAACAGTGTTTGTATTCTAACTGAAAATATGACAGCCATGTGCTCACAGCTTGTGTTGGTACAGAGAAGAGACTTAGTAGTAATCTCCCCAGAGTTTCTCACGGTAGTTCCTTCAGAGAACTGGGAGATAGCACACTTGGTGAAGTGATTGCAGAACAGGCATGAAATATAAGTTCAAATCCCCAGGACTCATGTATACCCAGGCTCCACAGTTAATGCCTGAAACTCCAGGATGTGGGAGAATGATAGGTAGGAGCAGGCCGATCATGCTCACTGGCACGTCAGTCTAGCCAAAATGCAAACCCCAGGATCCTGTCTCAACAGATATGGTGGAAAGCTATCAAAAAAAGATACCTAGGTACTAAATCTCATCTCCATACCCTTGGATGTGAACACACACACACACACACACACACACACACACACACACACACTGCATGTGAAGACTTGTTTCCAAGCTCACACACAATGGGAGAAGGCACCTGACTTTTCTTGCTCAGGGCTCAGCCTCCATTCCACCTCCCTGCCCCCCTCTGCCGCGTCTATCTCAGGATGCCAGCTGAGTATGCTCCTCTCTACCTCAGCAGGCTGAACTCCAGGACTTCAAAGAATGGCAAAATCAACTGCTGTCCCTTAATACTCTTGGTGTAAAGAGTGTTTCTTTTAATTGGACACATTTCTCTTAGTGAAAAATCTCAGGGTTTTCTTGTTTTTCTTCTGATTTCATCTTGGTCTGACTGGAAGAAAAGAAAGAATAGTCTAAGAACAATGTTCATATGTAAGTACTGTAGCAGAAAGGCATGTGTCTAACTTGTGCCATTCTTCTGTTGAGGTCACTATTGATAGAAAAGTTTTGTGTCCTGAATTGTGACAAAAGATGAGATGCTTCCTCACAGTCCATCCTCTTTCCTAGAAGTTGAGTAACTGCAGTGAAGAAACCCAGCATCCTCTGACCCCCATAGTTTAGAATTTGAACATGCAAATTCAAATTATATCCTAAGCACAAAGAGGTGACCAGCACTGTCAAGGCAGAAGAGGGATACTGAAGTATTTAAGGCGTCACCATCCTGGAAGTTCAGCAGCTTCCTGTTTAAACAGGAAGTGATCCTCCTCTTAGCTGTGGTACAGTAGCCCAACCCTCAGCCACTGAAGCACAGACTTCAGTGTAAACGGTTGCCTGAGGGCTTATGAATATTGTCCTTGAGTTTACAGTCTAGTGAGGGCCACATCCGTTCCTTTACAATGAAGTGCTGGAATCAGATGAGACTTAAATGTGTTAATCAGTAACAAATGCTTCTTAGCACAGAGTAAAACTAATTAAGCTGATCTCACTATCAGTGATGGCTTCTCGTGGCCTACCGGATGAAGCAAACATTTGGGCTCATATATTCATTTGCAAGACAATATTTACCACAGACCTACTATATGCCAGAGAGGGAAAGGTCCCCCTGAGGAGAAAAGAATGAAAACAAAAGGTGGACTCTCTTGGTGTGAGTCCCAACTTGCAGAGGTGCCTGTTTCACCAGGCCTGTAATCCTCGGCTACTTAGGAGGCTGAGACAGAGGGATCCTCACTGTGAGTCCTGAGCAGGGCTGTGGAGGTAGTTCAAGGACAGCCTAGGTACCTCAGCAAGACTCTGCCTCAAAACGAACAAATAAATCACACAACCATAACCTCCCAACGGTGTCCGGTGATACACTTAAAACTTAATCCGACCCTGGACTTCCACCTGGGCAGGTCCCTGCCTCTCAGTTCTTCTCTGCTCCACATATCACATGCCACAGACTGTGTCCTCGCCTCTGAAGGTGGCCGGCCCTGTTCTGGCCTCTTGTCTGCCCTGGCTGCTTTCTGCCCCTTCTCCCCAGGCTCTCCCTCAGCACCATGTCCTCCAGGAAGCCCACTCTAGCTACTTTCCTTATGCACTCTCCCTAGCCTCTTTCTCCCTTTTCAAATCCATCTTCCCCAGCCACCGGTCACTGTGCAGAATTGCCATGTACTGAAACAATAGCTCTCTGTCAGGGTGATTTTTGCTTCCTGGGGGACACTTAACACATCCTGAGAAAGGGGGTGGCCGGGGTGCCGTAGGTAGATCCAAGAGGCGCTGTTAGGCCTCTGACAGCCCAGCCCTTGGTGAAGAAGTATCTAGATGCAATGTCTGCATCACCATGACTTTAAGCCCCAATCTGAGAAATGCAGGATGGTCAGAGGATGCCTTGATATTCTCGCTGCCCATGCTCTCACAGCCTCAGACAGTGTCTGACCTGCTGTGGAGATGGGCTGTTCAGTGGCGCTCTAATGAGGCATCCAGGCAGCTTCGAAGAATAGAGAAGCTTTGGGTTCAGTGAGAAATCCTGCCTGCAAAAACAGGGTTAGCCCTGATGAATGCTGATGATGACTGCTGGCCTCCACACATGTACATGTGGACACACACACACACACACACACACACACACACACACACACACACGTACAAGTTTATGCCTAGATAGAGGCTTCACCAACTATTCAAGAAAAGCAACATCCAACTTTTACAATTAGGCAAATACAATTTTTAAAAATAGTACAGAGGTTAAAAAACAATCACGAAGGTGGCCAGAACTGGATGGCCATCTGAGAACTCCTTACTGTTCTCACATGATGAGGGAGACGTATTACCTCAGATGGTGTGGAGCTGGCTGTGCTCAAGTGCTGCCTGCCTGGGCTTCTTTTCCACCCACCTTCTCTCCAGTGGTTCCGACCTCTCTCTTCTGTGCCTCAGGACCTCTGTGGGTAGCTTAAAACAAATGCTGCAGAGCAGAGATGTGGGTCATCTGCCTGTGCTGTTCCCTGAGAGGGCTGTGATCACCTTAACTATTTTACGATTTTGATTCTATCACTGGTGTTGCCAGTCCTTGGCCAATATAGATATTTTCAAACTAAAATCGGAAGCCTTACTTTTGTGAGATCTATAAGACACTGGCAACTATTGGTTCAGGAAGCTGAAAAGGTTCAGACTCCAAGGAAGGTTTGCCCTGATGTCATCACGAACATGGCTCCTTCCCAGGTGCTGAGGCTGTTTGCTACAGCCTCAAAATGGTGGTTGGAAGACCCAGCCCTCCTCAAAAGCCTCATTCACATTCAGAAAGAAAGAAAATGTGTCTTTTTTTCTCATGTTTCCTAATAATTATGCAAATTATCACCAAAAAAATCCACATGATACCATATGTCACCTAATGTCATATGCCAAGCTCCCAAGCACATCTCAACCGAAGTGTGCTAATTGACAGCCTCAGCCTCTATGGCACTTTAGTCCTAGAAATGGGCCCTGGGTTCCCAGAATCTTGTGAGTATGGGAGGGGCAGACAGCCAGGAGTTAGGAAACTGGTAGCCAAGGGGTTTGCCCAGGATCCAAAGAAACATGGATGGGACTTTGGCAACTGGAAGCATCTGGCATCTGTTGCCTGAATCTCTACAAAGGGGCAACTTCACCAAGGTCCCACCAACCATCTTCACAACTGCACTCCTCAAGCAGTGGGGAATCTGAGCGTGACATCCCTCCCAGGCTGCACTTCTTTGTGCTTTAGCTAACAGGCCAAGCTGCTCTGTGGGTTTCACTCTGCAAACCACGAGGAAAAGCTTAATCCAGGATGCCACCCTCGGGTTCTCAGATCCGCACCAAGATCCAATTGTGTTTTACCTTGTTAAAAACGTCTCCCCCAATTTACTTTCCCAGGTATTCCTCCAATTTAAAACTATGTTAGGATTATTTTTAGGTTCTAGTCATTAGTGCTGGGATGTGGTTTTCAAACAGATTTATTCTGTCACTTGTTCGATGTTTGATTCGCTGTTTAAACTGCCTTTTTATTCCTCTCAGCATTTTTCTATGAATGGAAGCATCAAGGGGAAAATAGAGGGAAAGGCCAGTTTTGTACCTGTTGAATTGTGGGCAATCTGTGTCCTACTTTTTCCCCTGACCAGTTTACACTAGGTGAGAAGTCACAAACCAAAAGGAAGACCCAGTGCTTGCTGGGAGTTGCAGGCCTGGCTTGTTCAGCTCATGTAGGGCTGATAAGAAAGGAATGTTGAGTGACCTGCTCCATTTACTTTATTTTTTTCAAATTTACATGTATTTATTGCTTTGGGACCCATCACACTTGTAGAGGTCAGAAGACTTTAGGAAAGTCAGTTCTCCTCTTCTGTCATTTGGCTCCTGGGGCTCAAACTCGGAGGTTGTCACTGCAGTAAATGTCTTACCAGCTGAGCGAATTGCAAGGTCCTTGGTCCCTCCCTGATTTTAAGAGAGACTTTAGATATTTCCTACCCAAATGTAGCTTTAGGATGATGTTCAAAGCTTGATCTAAATGATGGAGCTTCTCCTATGTATGTGTTTGTGTGTGTGTTTGTGTGTGTGTGCATTTCTCTGTGTGTCTTTTTGTGTGTACATGTGCCTTTGTGTATATGTGCATGTGACTGTGTGTGTGAATTTCGCTGTGTTTATTTGTTTCTGTCTGTGTGTGCATGTGACTCTCTGTGTGGGAGCTGTGTACTTGTACATGTGAATATGTGTGTAGGTATGCATGTGTGTAAATGTGTGTGCGTAAGCCTGCAGTAGTTGATGGCAGAGGTCAGCATCTAGTGCCTTTCTCCAAGAGAAAGGCTAAGTTGGTTTTGCTCACTTTGTCTCATTTGGAGTCAGGCCCTCTCACTGGGACCCCAGGCTCACTGATTAGAGTAGGCAGGCTGGCCATCAAGCCCCAGGGAATGCAGCTGCCTCTGCCTTCCCAAATGGGATTGCAAATGTACACCATCAAGCCCAACTTTTTACCTGGGTGCAAAATACAAAAGGGGCCTCAGGCTTGCACAAGCATTTTACTGACAGAGCCATCTCCCCAGCCCCCCTTTGCATTTATTTATTGTCCTGGGTGCAGTGAGGAGGTCCTAGCAAGCACCTGCAAGATGCTGTCATCCGCAAAGTTGCCTGTGAGGAAGGCGACATAAGTGAATCAGAAAAGCCCTGCTATTAAACGTGCAGAGGCAGGGCCTGTGGTATGGACTCCTGTACAGTGAGCCTGTCACATAAAGACAGGGCTTGGTCTCCATGTGACTCTTCTTGGCGCTTACCTCAGGGTGGAGGAGCTGCAGCCCAGCAGCGACTCATGCTGCTCTCCAAGGACCACATGAAGGATAAATAGATCTGCCAAGCATTTAGGGCAGCTCTTTTCCCTTTGTTAAAAAACAGCATAAGCTAGCCGTTGGCTTCTTCATCACCAGGGCTCTACGATTGCCAGTAATACCATCATCTGTGCCTTTCAAAGCACTTCAGACCCATCATTTCTTTTTCTTTGGTGTTTTCTCTTCCTCCTTAATTCTTTATTTCACTCCGTATTCTTAGCATCGTTGAAAAAGAGGTACTCGTGGTATTTTTATTTTTTTCACTGAGAGCCAGGGAGACTCAGGGGCCCTGTTCCAAAACACACTATAAGCTGAAACTGAGGCTCACCACCTTGTCTTCTGCCCACAGAGATCAAGCATTAGTGGCTTCCTGTAGCAGTTGGTCCCACAGAGGGGTCTTGACGCTTGAACTTAGGACCCCATTTCAGTTCAGCCAAGCATCGCTGGTTAGTGCGACTAAGTTCAACATTTACGGGACTTAGTGGGTCCTGGTGGGGTGCGCACCTGTTCCGAAAACGATGCAAGCCATGTCTGAAGCTGGGCCATGGCCTTGGGAGTATAACACATTTCTGGATGAAGAACCCTATAAAACCAATCCCGGCTACCTTCTGTGGTTCCCACCTGGAAAGCAATCTCCGGTTTAGTAGCTAAGCCCAGAGGCTGTGGCAAAAGAGACTCAAGCTGCATGCTGGCTCTCGCCTGACCAGCTAGTTTTACAATCACTGGCAAGTAGTTTAACCCACTAGACCTCCCTTTCCTAAGCTATGAAGAGGCCCGGTGCTTTGACCGGGTTCTCATTCACTCTTCTTGGCAAGACTCCTACCAACACTGAGATCAACCCTGCATGGTCAATTTTTATCTCAATCATACTGTATGTTCCCTCCCCCATTCTGGGAGAGGAAGGGGCTTTAGGGTAACCATTTGAGGCAGGTTGGCTTTTTCTGGGGGAAAGGATAGTGACATCTAGGCAGCAGGTGTCCTTTGGGATCCTGTTAGAAAACCAAATTCTCTGACCCCACTCTTCTGAGTCAAAGACCCTAGAAGGGAGCCTGGCATGGAGTTTTAACCTGGCTACAGATGGCTCCTTTGGGCACCGAATTGGAAGCTCTGGTTTGCATGAAGCTGTAAATTCTCGCACCAGATCTGTTTGATGCTGGCTATCTTTCACCCTTTTACTCACCTGTGACAGTTCTGCCTAGTTCAAACCTGATTTCTTTCTCTTGTAATGAGGAGAAATAGCCTTCCTTTTGATAATTCCTCCTGCGATGAGCATGCATCTCATATTCTGTTTTTTCCAGCTAAGGTGTGAAGTGGGACTGGCTTTAACAACATCAGCAGGAAGTTGTCAGTTGCCTGGGTAACACGCTGGTGGGGAGGAGAGTTGTCCTACTTTTCATATGGAAGGTTAAGCTGATTCTGTGTGTCCTTATGGCTACGATGGGGCACGGTGGCAGAGAGGACCTAGCATTTGAAGGCTTGGTGACAGTGATGTGTCTAGGTGTTTCTCTCACACCAGAGTTCCTTTCTGATACCTTTTCAGTAAGTAGCAGTTAGAAAGTTTCCCTGAAGCTCTGGAAAGACTCTCACGCAGTTATAGACCACTTTTTTTTTTAATTTATTTTCTTTCTAAAAGAATTTGAGATGGTATTCAGTATAAGATGGAAATAAGATAAACATGTGAAATGAGGAAGGTAGAGAAAAGAAAGTCAAGATGCCCACAAAGGAATCATTCCATTGTCCAGAGTGTCAGCTACAAGATGCAGGCACTGCAGGGGATAAAATGAAACTCAGAGGTTCCTGGAGAGAGAGAGAGAGAAAGAGAAGAGAGAGTATGTGGGCCAAGGGGCCCTCTTTCTTTACAAGAGAGAGCAGACATCATCAGGAAAAACAAACTATTTCCTAGAACTACATTCGGAGAGAAATTGATGGTGGGAAGACCTTACGTAAGGTACACAAATATGTATATTTAACACAGCGCCAGTGCTAGCCATGGAATTTATCTGTCTTTTAGGGAAATAAATTTCAGAGCTCAGCAGGTTGACAGCGTCTCTTCAAATTTACAGCGTCAATGCGCCGTGAACTAGCTGCTTCCCACACCTCGCTTTACTGGACCGTCTATCAACGTTTGATCAAATTGGGCCAAAGTTTCAAAGTACCCTTAAATTATACCCAGAGAAAGTGCTGGTACATGCAGAATGCCTGCGTAGGCTTCAAAAATTGAGTCCTTGTGAGCTGGAAGCATCTTTGAAAAAATTTATCATGACCATTTCCTCCTAATCTGGAACCTTCTTTAGAATACTTAAAAATTGAAATAAATCTGCCAAACCAATGTTGCCCATACAAATGCCCCCAAGTACCCCAAGCTGGCTCATTTCATGCATGGGCACCCATGTTAGCAAGGCAGCCCTGTGCAGAATACACACTTGGAAGAAAAGTGAGAGTTACTGTATGTGCCTCAAGGGTCAACTGAGGTGAGAAAAAAATTATGTGTTACCATTTACATGAAATACTTACACGAATGGGCGTGTGCCACTGCACTCACTCATGCCACTGAACACCCTGTGTCAGTGTCCTGTGTGTTCTAGGCTCCCAGGCAGGAAGCCTTTACTATTGCTATGAATCTTGCTAGTAAAGGTATCACTGTGCCTTATATCAGAGTAATAAGGTCACATGGGTGCCTAGAAGGAGACACTCAAGGTGCGTGCTCACAGCCTTCAAGGTTAGCCCTGTCCTATAATGAAGGACATTGGCCCATAGGTTACATAGACAGTGACAGAAGTTAACGTAAGAAATACATTGAGGGAGAAAGATATGAGTGGTTATGATGGTTTGAATGAAAAAAGTAACCCCACACACTTGCTACTGTTTTTGAACACTTAGTTTCCAGCTGGTGGCACTATTTTGTGGAAAATTTGGGTGGTGGCAGAGGTAATATGGCCAGGTCTTTGTGTATCGGTTACTACTTCACCCTGCTTTCTGCCTACTCTCTCTTTGCTTCCTCATCCTCCAAGATATAGGGAGCCTATGCCATACGCCCTAGCCACCATGAATGCTTGATAGGTTGGAACCATTGGCCCAAATGATCCTTTTTCCTTAAAAGTACCCATTTCTATCAGGTACCTTGAACACAGCAAGAAGAAAATGTTACCAATACAAAATATTATCAAATTGTTAAGAAAATTATAAACATTTTTATAGATATCTGCAAGAGCAGTGGTACTTCTTTCTTTTGTGCTTTGACATTGATGATCATTTTGTGATTTATACTTTTAGGTTTTGCTCAGTAAGTAGTACATGGAGTTTGGAAGAAACAAGGTTCTTGGTGTTGAAAGAGATGAGAGACCGTTATATTTGAAGCCATTGCAGTTCAGGAGTTTTACCTTGGTTTTTGCTCTCTTGTTGTCAGGCTGTCTTGTTTCAGGTGCTATTTTGCTCTTTATCGCTGAAACAGCAACCAAGGCCACTGCAATGACTATTGCATGGTCATGAACACAAACATGTATCAGAAATAGCTGGAAACCCACCTCTCCCTGTGTTTGCAAGTATTTCGGAAAAGTTGCTATTTACCAACAGGCGAATTGCCCACTAAAATATAGCCCGTTGGTGAGCAGTTGGCAAATGTTTGGCGTGGGGACTCGGGCTCCCTGGCTTTCCTGTGAACCCTGTGTTTGTCCCCCTTGTGTTAAATATCAGTCAAGCTTCCCATTGTAGTCACTGTTTTACTTGGATTTATTGCTTAACTCTACAAACTGGCTCTGAGCTACAAATTGCCATAAAGGAGAGGCCATTTTTTTTTTGAGGTTTTGTATTTTTCTTTTCCTTAGTGAAGTAGCGTGGGTGGGAAAGATGGAGGGTCGTTGCATCACTCTTCTATTTTTGAGTCAGAAAGAAAGAAAGAAAGAAAGAAAGAAAGAAAGAAAGAAAAGAAAGGAAAGAAAGAAGAAAGAAAGAAAGGAAGGAAGGAAAGAAGGAAAGAGAGGGTATACTTCTAACCTCAGCATATGGTTTAATATTTTGCCAAAATAAACACACGCATAATTATTTATCTTAGATCTGTATGAAATGCAGAGAACAATGTTTTTGTGTCAGGCCACCACACATTGTTTGTTTGTTTTTTAGAGGAAGCCAAGTCACAGGCTAGCCTCCTCATCTGCTTTTTCCCCACGAGTGTTTTATGAGACATCGCCTTCATCCTTGGGACCTTTATCTTGTGCTGTGGGAAACAGAACGGGGCGGTTAGTATTTAAAGCGCAGCAGTTGATGGCTTGGTAAGAGGAGGCCATGGAGCCAGCAGCTCCCTGCTGTGTGCTTTTCTCCCTGGTGACTCAATCTAGAGTGTAGGAGACATTAGCAGGTTTTATACCACTGTGTGTGAGGAGCGGGGACATGTTTGTTAAAACATGTGGAAATGTGGGGTGGGGGGGATTTTTGCATTTTTATGATAAAGTTTATTAATGGACAGTTAAAAAGAAAGATATGAATAATGTGTCTATTAGGCAGTTTACATGTTATATATTACTCCATCACGTATGTATGAGTTAATATACATGAGATGTCACCCTGTTTACTAGTTGTATAAAAAAATACCTGGCTTTTGGGCTGGAGAGATGGCCCAGTGGTTAGGAGTGCTGGCTGCTCTTCCAGAGAACCAGGGTTCAGTTCCCAGTCCCCACATGGCAACTCATAACTGTCTGTACCTGCCTTTTTGAGGAAGACAAGCTGATTGAAAATGACTCATAATTTCCAAGGCCTCAGCTTATTCTTTCATAAAGAACGGAGGGAAGCCGTTGGCCCCTCATGATGAGTTTGCTTTTCCCCCCTGTTGGAATCTATTACAAGAACCAGCCACAACTTGAACACACATGCACAAAATGCACAAAAAAAGGAAAGCCCTGATCTGGGCAAGTGGCTTCCTTAGGCGACAGGATGCGTATTATTTGGAGGTCAGAGAGGGCTCTCCAGCCATATTTGTAGCATTCTGTTTGAGTGGTGGCTGTAAGTGCCGATTTTATTATCGAGTCACATAACTGACAGATGTTTTATACATATCTTTCATAAGTGTCGAGTCAGGGAAAATGCCACCAAGTGAACGGATGAACTGTTTGTGAGACATGGAGCAGATTTCTACAGCGGGACCTGTTAGGAAAGTGAAGGCCGGATGCCTCCATCATGGCCCTCCATCACCTCACCATTTTGTGACATTGTGGGTTTCCTCACTGGCATGATTTTTATGGTCCATTCAGGCCTATGGCTGGAAGATCCCAGCACTCAAAGACAGAGCTGTCAGCTCCCAAGTTCCCCAGAAGGACCAGGGACGGCTCTGCTGGCCAGCTCTGCTTACAGTGCCACCACGAACCCCTAGAAAAACTGCCCCCACTTCCCCTGCCTGCCTCGAGTAGGTCCAGGACCTACAGGTTATCACCTTGGCTGGAAAATACTTGAAAGGAAATTAACCAGCGGTGGGGATAGGGGAGGGGTTGTCTGTGAGGCTGCATACCTGGGAGAGCCACCAAGGCTGAGGGCATCCTTTGCACGTTCCCTGGACGTAGCATAAGGACAAAACTAAACTAAACAAAACAAAAAACAAACAAAAAACCTTGCTGAGTTTTTTTCTCTCAGGGAAGGAACAGTTTCATTTTCAAAGAGAGGATTCTAACTCAGCCAGCCAAAAAAAAAAAAAAAAAAGCCAAGATCGGGCACATCCATGGCTGGCAAGGATCAACAGAAGGTTCTGCACTGTTGGATGGTGGCCATCTTTCCCGGGCCCCTGATCCATTGCTCCTTCTAGTGGTCCTTCACACTCAGCATCGCCCTTCACAATCAGGGCTGCTTCGGTCCGTTGCGGTGGGACACTGACAGAAGCATATTAGAAAGGAAACAGCGTACCGGGTTCCTCTCGCCGGTGGCCTTGCTAATCTGGAAAACAAAACAAAAAAGAAACCAAACCAAAACAATGTCTCTTTCTCTGGCTGGTAAAGGAATGCACATAAAAGGACGTTAGAAAAAAAAAAAAATCACCTACAACTGACTTCCTTGTTCGTGTTTGGATTGTGCCATTTTGGTGATTGTGAATATTTCACTGGGTGAATAGAGCGGGTTTTGCTCGGTCTGATTTTTGCCTTGTTTTGGTTTCGACTTCGATTCTAAACAGCACCAAGGAGAACCTCTTTGCAGCCTGCAACCTGCTCATGCTCCCGTCAGCCTCCTCGGGCTAGCTCTCTGCGCGTGAAATTGCTATGGAGTTTGCCTGCTTCGTCTCTTCCTGCTTGTTGCCAAATCTCCCACAAGTGATAATTTATTGAGTAGCGCATAAAGGGCTTGCTTTCTGGGGTTTAATATTCACTGGCTTTGAAGGCGCCATCGCAGCCTGTCATGTCTGGGGCTTGGAGGTCCCCTCTGATGTAAATCAAAACATTTGAGTTAACAGCATGCAGCCTTGTCAGTCACCCACAAATTATAGGCGCCTCCTCTGTCTTTGTCAATAACAAAAAAAAGAGGAAAAAATTACCCCCAAATGGCATAAAAAATTAGGAATCAGACAACTAGTCACAAAAAGAAGACATGTGAGATGGCTGTAGGAGAATCTTAGATCCGGGAGGCAGTGCAGTCCCTGAACTTGAGCTGTTTGGAGAAAGGCTTGTAGCATCTCACATCACCCTCGGTGCCCAGGACAGCAACACTGAGTGTAGGCACAGGGAAGATGCTCACTGCCCTATGAGAACTGAGCCTAACCTCTATCGTGAGAAGTGCAGTCAGTTGACAGTAGCAAGAAGGAATCTCACTGTCTGGTTCCTTTTTGTCTCTGAAAACAGGTCCAGTGTTGAGCTGTTAGGTTCTGTACCACAATAAGGAAGTTTGGGTTGGGGAACATAGGAGCAAAACTTTCAGACTGTCTTCATTTTGGGTGGCTCCACTGCAGAAAGTCAAATAGGCCAGGAAAAATAAACAGGCTAGGAAAAGAAGAAGAAAATTCAGACCTTCTCTACTTGGAGAGAAGAATTTATCCGTGTGCCCGTCTCACACAAACTGATCATTCTTGCCACTGCTGTGACTCCTTTTTTTCCCACTGTATTCTATGCTTCTCGCCACAAAATCCTCCACACGGAAGGAAAATGTCCCCGCAGGCTGAAGTCCAACAGCCATCAGACTGTGAGCACGTTGCTGTGCGTCTCTATTTAACATTAGAGCCGATAGCTTTTTGACAGGTTTATAGCTGATGAGTTCAATGGCCAGTCATGCAGGACAATTATGTTTGAGCTAATTTGATGAATCAACTTGATGTTCTCCATGGTCCCTGCAGCCCTTTCGAGCGTATGTGCCCATTTTTCCCCCCAGAGGTCAAAAAGAAGCTTTGAAAGTTGGATAATTGCATCACATTCGAGGGACTGCCTGGTAGAAAAAAAAAAATGTTCTTGCCTGATGCCAAAAAAATGGGAAGAACCATTTGGTAATATCATTAGAGCCATCTGCCAGGCCCCTGTCAGTCATGACATAGGGTTCCAGAGGCCAGCAAGTGTCCTGTGAGCCCTTGAATAATTTTGTGGTGAGGCAAGCAAAGAGTTCATCCTCCAAGCATTTAGAGGGGTCAGACTCTGGGGAAAGATTATTTGTCGTTGCTGGGTTGAGTCTGAACTGGGCTTGTGAGAACCGACAAGGGGGCGTAATGATTTCCTGAGAGTCCTTTTCCCCTCCTCCTGGTTAGCCCTGTCCAGATCCTGGCCTTCCGGAGGCTCCCCGCAGCACTCGAGAGCAGGGGTGTGGGAGTAGCACAACCGCCCAGGCCCAGAGCTCACCCTTACCACATCTCCACATTGTGCAATGCGGGGCCAATCAGTTATGACGCTGGACCCTTCCCTGCTCTGTGAGACACAGGTAACAAGAGTCTGTGCTTCACCCAGGTGCGCTGGAACCAATCACAGCCGTCCAGCCCACCAGTGTCCCTTTCTTGAGGACAGCTCATGTGTGTGATGAGATAGTGGCCCTGTAAGGCTACAGAAAAGCTGGACTCTACCTACAGCTCAAAATCTTGTCACCATTGTGACCCTGTAGGGAATTCCTCCTACGTATTTGCTGATAGTTCTGTTATGAAAAAGAGACCTACTAAGCTGCCAATCAGATACAAATGGAGCATGCCACGAAGGTTGCTCAGTGGGTCTGGTGTTTGCTGTGAAATCTGACGACCTAAGTTCCATCCCCAGAAACTACATGGAGACTCCACTCCTGAAAGAAAGTTGTCCTTTCTCTCTCTCTCTCTCTCTCTCTCTCTCTCTCTCTCTCTCTCTCTCCCCCTCTCTCTCCCTTCTCTACATGTAAAACATTAAGTGTAAAATACAGTCAGGTGTAGTGGCACATGAGGCAGGAGGACACCGAACTACATAATAAATTCCTGGCCAGCCTGGGGGTGTAACACAAGACCCTGTCTTGAAAACAAAATAAGTTGGTAAGTAACTGGCCTATACCATGATGCTGTGGTAATGATGATAAACAGTTCTGGTACTGTGTTGCCGGTTGACTATTTGCTCTGTGGTCATTGTGCTTTGAAGACAACGTTGACTGTCAACAGACTTCCCTTGTTGTGCCAGCAGTGGCCTCATAGGTCTGAGGACTACCTCGTTCCTGGTTTGAGCCATTGCACCAGGCTTCCCTAAGTGCCAGCCTTGAGGCCTGCAGAACAAGCAGAGCAACTAGGACTTGCTTCCCAGACCCTTCCTCCATCTTGACAGTGCAGGACAGGTCAGGACAGCAGTGCCTGCAAGAGGATACAAGCCCAGCCTCAGACCAGAAGTTTCAGAGTTTAAAACCCTCTGACCAGCTGTAGACAGCTGGACATGGGTAACTTTCCGTTGCCAGAACAGGAGAGCATAGGATTAATTCAAACATGTAGAGTGAAAATGTTGTAAAGTGATTGACAGCTGGTCTGACTTTCTCCAAAATCATTAGCAAAAAAAAAAAAAAAAAAAAAAAGCTGTTACACCATCAGATATTGATATATTCTGATATTGAAAATAGTCTTTTTTTTTTTTAATAGCCGAGAGTTACTAGCAGAAAGGGCAAGCTGAAAGCAGGTGGCTCCCAAAATCACAACCCAAAATTTCTTTGTTTACTCATTGGGTATAGTTAGTGAGAGCCTCCGTCTGCATTGAGTGAAGGTGTGAGATGAAAAGACACCAGCTTCATCACCTCCCACCGTGTGAACAAGACATGTGGTTGTGCACTGTGTCTCCACACTGGTTCTCTGGGATGGATGGACTGGAATTACACAGACTTTGAAGGGCCGGGGTTTGGGCCTAGCTCACAGAAGGTGCTCGGCCAGTTCCTGTTGTACACCAGGAACCTCTACCCCCACCCAGTCTGGTAGCCACTCATCTGGAGTCATCTTTAGCATAGTGTAAAGTGTCACAGTGACAGGCATACAGACCAAGACAACAGTACAGCCTGGCATATTCTCAGTATGCAGTTCTTAGATGAACAGATGCATCAGCGAGTCATTGACTAGGCTGAGCCTAATTCACTGTGATAAGAAGCTATTCAGTAGCAAATCAGCAAGAGAGAGACAATGGACAGCCATGGTAGGGGCACAGGCCATGAAGTCAGATGGCCAAGGTGCTGATTATGGCTAAGAAACATCAGCCAGTTAACCTTGAACAGATGACTGAATCACTGCAAGGCTGTTTCCTCACTTGTGAGTTGAATGTAATAGTGTTGGTGGGTAATGGGTTGGTAAGATATTCTTTTCAATAACTTTTGAAAAATATAATGCCTGATACAGACATCAAAACTCCATCACCAAACACTGCCCTGGATGCTCAGTGCTAGCGACTAAGTGCACGGATAGACAAAGTCCTTGCGTTCAATGGAGTGGGTAAAATAGGCAACAGCCACAGGCGATCAATAATTTCAGATGTGGATTTCCTGCTAGTTAAAGACGATGAGGTGATTCGGGTGTGCGCTGGCTGTTCTGTTGAAAGTTGTCACAGAAGGGTCCTCTGAGGAAGGGACATGGAAGAGTATCTCCAAATGGAAGGGATCATGCAAAGACCTGAGAGCCAATGCTCTTAGGCTAAGAGAAGAGCAAGTCCAAAGGCCCTCGGTTCTAATATCCTTTTCAGGGTGCTTAGCACAATTGTCTAGACAGGGAATAGTACACGGTGAAGTCCATAGTCCTTAGAAGCCAGCTGCTAAGGGAGCTCAGAGCTGACTACCTGGCTTGGGTTCCAAGTGTGCTAAGTCATTGACAGGCGTGTCACAGCTCTGTGATCAATGGAGTCTGCATTCCCTTTCAAGAGTGTTTGCTCCAGCAGTTGTGAAGGTTACCGTGCCCGTGAGGGGGCAGGAGGATACTCTTGGCTGGTGAGGACTACTGCAAAGGAGTTGGACATGGTGAGGAAGACCCAAGGATCTGAAAGAAGGGACCAGAGTCCACAGCTTGTGGGTTAGAGAGGGAGAAGGAGGCAGCTGGCTTCTGTCACCTAATGCTCAGCCCAGCCCTGAGGCCTCAGCTGCATCTCTGTCCCTGGCTTCCCTTCTCTGGCTTGCCACTGGGCCCCCATCTCCATAGAGATGAGTTTTCTATTTCCCCACAGGACACAGCTCCTGGGAGACAGAATATCAGCAGCAGATTTGGGTAAAAGGGCTCTCAGCAGAAACGAATCTCTAGAATGACTATTTCAATTCTATGTTTACCAAAGACCCACTCAGGGTCATAAGAAATTTTAAGAGACTGTCCTATTAAAACTTCAGAGCAAACAGAGCGGAAGTTGATGACCTAAGATATAAGACAAGGTGCAGACGAGTCAGTGTGTTTTTAACTGGAATATAATCTTCCTATAAGAATACAGCAGGGGCCAGGTTACACTGACACGACTCAGCCCGTGCCGTTAATTTGATCTCTGGTGGGGTGTGGGGGAAGCCAGGTAGGTGAGGAGCCTGTTTTCACAGAGCTATTGCTGAATAGAAGACTAAGACATCAGACAACACCTATAGGCTTCATGTCACTGGAATACTTATTTCCAGACCAGCAAAGTGTAGCTGCCTGGCAGGGCAAAGCCATGCAAATACTGCAAAAATAAGAAGCCAAGGGGAACCATTAACAGCAGATAGAGCTCATCTGGGAGCCAAAGGCAGGAGGATTGCCGAAAGTTTGAGACTAGCCGGGGACACATAAGGAAACTTGATTGAAAAGACCAATGAATGTTGGATTTATATACCTATATCGAAAGAACCAGAGGTCAGCACAGTGTTTGACTTGGACAGAAATACATATGTTGGTCTTTGAACATCTCCTAACTAATCCTCAGTGCCATACTCTTGAGTTAGACTTTTCTCCAGTTGAGGGAAGAATTTCACTTCGATCCCCAGAACCTATGAAAAAGCCTGGGACGCGGGTTCCTGGGACACACCTCTCCTGTAGCTGCAACACTGGGAGGCAAAGAAAAGTGGATTCTGGGACTCACTAGCCAGCCAGTCCATCTGAAATAACCAGGCCAAGGGAGACTCCATCTCAAAAGCAAGGAAGCAAGCAAGCGAACAACAACAAAACAACCCAAGGTAGACAGATTCTGAGAACCCATACCTGACAGGGTACCCTGGAATCAAGTGCTTAGGCATACGTGTGAACACACATGCATACATGTACAGATGCACTGTAACACACACACACACACACACACACACACATAAATGCACATGCAAAATTTTTAAAAAGAAAAATAAAAGTAAGCTTATATTATTAATGCAATATGTGTATATAATATATGTAATATATGTTTGTGTAACAGGTACACATATATGAGAGGTTGAGATTAGCTATACATTTAATATTATAGAATATTTACATATGCATTATATGTTCACTATAGAAGTGTATGATATAATCATTAAGCATACAGCATATTTGCAAATCATAATTGTATGTTTCTATATAGCATGATTATATGCTTATATATATATAGCATGTTACAGATGTATGAAGTAGGTAGATTACCATTGAATACATCACATAAAATTTGTTAAATATGTTTGTTTAGATAGGCATGTTTTAGGTGCGATCATATGGTTTTGATTCATTTTAACCTGCCATTTTACTGGAAATACCATAAATAGCATTCTAAACCATTACACAGTTTTCACGTTTCAATAGTTTCCAGTAAGGCCCTGTCTAAACACTCCATAATTTATTTGATTGTATCACGATCCTCCTAATTTTGGAGACTTCAGCTGCCTCTCCTTTACTTCCCCTGAGGAAGCACCCTGCTATAGCTAAATAAGGATTGCTTCCTTATGGTGTGACTTTCCAGATTCAAGTTCCGCAGTGTCCCCTGAGCCAGGTCCCTCCAAGGACAGCTGTGGTATCTCAACAAGTACAGACAGACATGGGTTTGTGGTCCCTGCTCCAGACTCAGATAATCCTGCACAAGAGCATGCTCATGCAAGCAAGTAAAATCTGCTCTGATTTCACGGTCCTCCAGCACCTCCTCCTGTGACCCAACAGGCTGTCACCAGGACCTACTGTGCCACTGGGAGGTACCTTACCTCCAAAGCTTCAGAGGCCTGGGGTAGGAAAACTGTCCTCAGCTCAACGTGTGCCCTAAGCAGAATGTCTTCTAATGAGTGTCCTGAGGTTGTCATCTGTGTTTTCTGAGGCTTCGGCTTGTCCGAAGCACCTGTTTCTAGGACCTGTCCCTACAGCTACAGAGCATCTGGGCTGTGGCCTGCTGTGGCAGGGCTTGCAGGCCAGTCTGTACAGATGTGTGCCAAAGTGACCAGGCTTCCAGAGAGCTTTCTATGTCAGAGTGAGCTGTGCTCGCTCTGTCTGTCTCTCTCTGTGTGTGTGTGTGTGTGTGTGTGTGTGTGTGTGTGTGTACAGGTGCGCCTGAATTTAGAAGTCAGAGGTCAGCATCAAGTGCCTCCTTGGTCTGTCTCCATCTTATTTCTTGAGATAGGCTCTTTCACCCACCCCAGAGCCCACTGGATGGGGGACCAACTGCCCTTGAAGCCCCAGGGCTCCCCTTGTCCTTGCCTTTCAGGTGATAGGGCAGTAGCATGCACCGCCACGCCTGGATTTTCTTTTACATGCTTGCTGAGGATTGACCTGGGTCCGCATGCTTGCTTGACAAACACTTTATCAGCTGGATTATCCTCCACCCCCAAGTGAGATCTTTTGTTTAGATAAAGTAGATTTATTTCTGGATACCGGGTACACAACTAGACTTCCTCTGAGGCCTTAGGACCTGTATGGATGTGCACAGACAGGGGCTCTGGTGCCTGGCCCACCCTGTCTCCACACATCACTTCCTGAGGTATAGCAGAGCGCTATGCTCAATGACAGGAGTGGGTGTCAGTCAAGGACTGGAGAATGGTTTAATTAGGGGGTTCACAGCACCTGTCCTGACCCAGTGTGACACTAATACTGGCATGCACTCTGCCGACAGACAACTCTGAGCCTGGGCTGAGACCCTGATTCCAGCATGAGAATCCTAAAGTCTGCATCGAGGTCACTTGATCCTTCTAGTTCATTTCTGGCCATTTCTCCCAGCAGAAACGAAACATCCCAGCTGGCTTTATTCTAATATGCCTGTTCTTCCTAGGACAAGGGCATTGGCCTAGGCCCCCTTCTTTCTGCTTTCCTTTCCCACCTGCATCTGTATCCAATACATTTCACAAGTGCCCCAAGACAGTCTAAAAGTAATAGCATCTTAGATGCCTCCTCCTAGAAGAAAACCCTAGGTCTTCACCCTCAGAGCCTCTCCCCTCCCCCATCTCCCCAGTCCTCTCAAACTGTCTTCTGTCTCCTCTTTCTTCCAGCCATACCAACTGCCATTGCATATTATCAGAAACTAAGTTCCCTGCTGCCCCTGGGCCCTTGCTCAGGCTAGCCCTTCTGTATGGGACCACACTCGACCTTTCTGGTCTACATACAGGGAAACGGCTTGCTTACCCCTTCACACCCTAAGGAGATCCCCCCCCCAAAAAAAAAACCAATCCCAGAGAAAATAAAAATAGCAACTCTTCCCTGCTCCGAAGAATCTCTCTTCTGAAAGAAACCTGATGCTCTGATTATTTTGATGGGTCACGTGGTGGACATTGCACGACAGTAAGGGTGGGGAGGCACCTTCAGCCCTTCTCTTGCTGTTTTGTCAACACCTGTGGCAGGCAGTTGCTCAGTAAGTATGTGTTAAACAACCACATCCATCAAGCAAATGTTTGCAGAGCACGTTCGGTGGCCTGTCACTGTTCTAGGCACTGGTTAGCCCCGTGCCAGAAGGAATAGACAGGTGCTAAGCTAATGTCGCAGACCGCATGTCTGAAAGTGGTGTGTGCTGGATTGGTGACAGTGTTGGGGTAAGCTGGGCTGTTCCCAGAGAGAGCCAATTTGACCAGGTGGCATCCTAAGAAAGTCTGGGAAAGTTAAGGGAAAACTCATGCTGATGATCTGAGAGGAAAAGGTATTCTAAGGGAGAAGGCCTGTGCCAGGATCCTGGGGCAGAGGCTTGCTGGAGGAACAAGCTTCGACTGTGAGAGGAAGGGAAGGCCAAGGGAGGGGTTAGGGTGAATCCCAGCCTTGACTGGGACTGCAAAGGGACACCACAGGGGTGACGTGAAAAAGTAAGTAAAGACAGCTTTCACAGGCAGTGAGCCAGGGTCAGACTGAGCTCTCTGAGGTCAACTGGCTCCCCATGCTGTAACTGTTTTACATTTTTTTCATGCCTATTATCACCAATCTGAGACTTGTGTCCCTTCCCTGCAGTAAGGACGGTGAGCTGGTGGCAGGGTTTGTTTGCAGTACAATCGATGCTGGTTGGGAGCGCTGGTAACTACCTTGCAGCCATCCCCCCCTGGGTGATGGGGCGACCTCTCAGCTGATGACAGAGTGGCTTGGATTGCATCAGCATGCTTCCTTAAGTGACAGCCCTCGCTCCCTCCCTGACTTTGACACCTGCAGCCTGGCCCAGCGCCAGGTGTAAGTAAATTGGACCCTGGGTTCCTGTGGCTGTTTCTATTCACACGACAGCTGCTGCTTCCCTTACTTTCAGTGCTCTGTGAGACGGATCCCCAGTGTTAACCACTCAGCGCTTTCTTTCAGATGCCAAGGGAGAGACATCCTGCCCCTTCAGCATCAAGCTGGGCCTCTCTCAAGTCCCCACCCTGTTTCCTTGTGCGCTCATTACCTCGGAGTGCAAGAAAACCTTTGCATATTTTATTGGTGAGGATTTTGAATTTCAAGTGGTTGGAAGCCCGGTGAGTTTAAATGAAGAAGATGAATGTATTTCTGCCTATCCCCAAAAGGCCAGGCAGGCCTCAGCTATGGCCAAGTTGATTTAAAAATTCAGTGATGTCATCAAAACTTGGCCTTATTCTGTTCATACTGACTTTCTTCTGGAAATGTCTATTCTTAGGATGTAGTGAAACACAGAGGTAAGATGACATCCCTAACACGCCAGTCACCCCAGGTTTGTGTCAGAATACTTCAAGATTGAGTCTACCTGGTTCAGACTGGCTGCTCTGCCCAAACCTAACAGTCCTGTTGAGGAAGGCAAGCCACCGTTTCTGGCACCTGTTCAGGCCTTGAGCCAACCCGGGAGATGACCAGTGGGACGCTTTACACCCAGAGAAGTGCAAGGGCAACTTATCAATGAAGACTGAAGTCAAACGGCCAGGCATGGTATAGGTGAAGCCAAACGAACATCACGGGTTGGACATTGCCTTAGTGAATCTGTGAAGAGCCCATGATGCATTCCCCCTCTGCTGATGAAGCAAGGAGCCCCTGAGATGCAGCCAGTTAAACCTGGGCATCCAGTGCTACAGCCGGGCTCTGAGTCCACACTGACCTATCAGGCCCACTGGTTGAGGGTCTCCTTGCACTTAGCAGAGGGACACGGGTGTAAAAACAGAGACAAGACGGGCCTTGAGGCCTCCTGCCTGAGGCGTCCCACAGGCAAGGATGCCTTTACCTCACACTTTACTTCATTGTCTCTAGCTAATGCTCCACACCGGTTTTCCAGGACAACCCGATGGTGGTGGTAAACGAGCCCCAGAAAGAACAGAACATTCTGAAGCTACCTTGGGTGGAAATGTGCCGTGCGGCACAGTCCCCAGGCGGAGGGAAAACCCATATGCCCAGAAGAGTCACTTATATAAATGAGCGGAGGCGTGTTTTAAAAGCATGTATATTCATACCCTCTGGATATAGATAAATATAGGTGTTTACCCCTCTGAAGAATCATAAGCACACAAGTGACTCAAATATTAATTACCATCTCTTCGTGAAGAGAAAATGTTTTCCGACTGCCTTGCTCATTTTATGACCTCGGGCCGCTTTGCACAGACCACCGAAGCCTCTGCAGCCTCATGTTCTTTGGGTGTTAGACTGTGTGCCCATGTAGGTTTGGCTCTGCCCCCTCCTCTCTTGATTCTCATTATTAACACCAAGGAATAATTACAGCACCCTCCTCCACGTGGAGATTATAATATTATGCTAATCTACCTAATCTCTAATCTCAGTCAATTCTGATGAGGATGGCTGGATGGGTTGCAGTCTGATGATCCCAGATGAGAACTGAGGCAGAGGGTAGGGAAGGCTAGAGCTGGGGCTTAAACTCACTTTCATTTTGAAGCCACTTCTCAGTTTCAGAACTGATGACTTTTAGCCACGCCACTGGTTAATCTACCGTTAGGGAAGCTTCAGCTACACACGGTTGCGCTTTGGGTTTCAAAGGCTGCCGGGATGCCAAAGCATCTGTTGGCGGTTTACCGGGACTTTGCTAAAATCCATCGTTATCTGTGTACTCACCAGCTGACCTGCCGGTTCTGCTAGAGGCCATGATGAGACATCCAGGAGTATAAATACAAAAGTATTCAATGCTGTGTTTTTGAGAGGAAAGAAAGTTAGGAATGTCTTAATGCCTTTCCGTGGAGAATCAGTTTAGAGAGCGTGGGTCCGGTGGGCCCCCGCCTCACCGCTTCTTTAAAAATACGTCGAATTTAAATATTGATGTAGATGGGTAAATAGGATATATTTTAAATTTTTAACAAGTTGTCAAAAATAGCGTGACCCCAATTTGTAGGAAAAGGTTAGCCCGTGAGTATGCGCAGAGGAGGAGCAGACCTGAGCCGGGCGGCTCTGCTCAGGAAGCTGCTGGTGTATGTGTGTGTGTATGGGGGGGGGGGAGGTTATAAACTGCTCATGGCAGCCAGGATGGTTCTGAGCCACAGGGAGAGAACTCTGCTGAGCCACAGGACCATGATGCTACCTTGGAGAAGGTTTTGCTCTGGGCTGAGAGAGCTTACACCATTCTCAACAAGGGGTCCTTCGGTCCCTTCGAGGACATTTGACAATGTCCGGACACACTTTTGGCTGTCACTGTTCGGAGCAGAGAGATGCTGCTGGCAGCTGTTTGAACACCGGCAATTGCTCATTTTTGACGGCACAGGACGACCTCGTAACAGATTGTCAAGCTCAGATAGCATCGGGGCCAAGATTAAGAAACTGCTGTGTCCTTAGTGAGTATTTGAGTTTGTCGAAAGAAACATTGTTAATCACATACTGAAAAAAAAAAAACACCCTATGAGAAACACTGTTTTATTTCTGATCCTCTAGTACAAATCTTGTAGATGAAGGGTTGTAGATCAAAGCTCCAGCTTTAAGGTCAACAGAGTGCCATGCTGACTGGGTACTGTCTCTTCAGAACCATTTGTCTTTAACTTTCTTTGTGTCTTTCCAAAGAGTCTGCAAACAAACTCAGATTAGGCACTGACTGTGGTACTATTGGTGCCATCCCACAGATCAAGAACACAGGTACCAGGGAAGGCTGGTGCTTTCCACCGACTAGGTTCTCAAGAAGCAAATTGAAGTTTCTGGGAATGTTAGATTGTGTAACCTCAGGCTCCGGCTTTGTTTGACAAGAAAAGTCTGAGTTGCTTTGTCTGCTCTTCGTGATGAGAGGAACCCAGGCTAGGGAGCCTTAGCTCTCCACGAGAGGCGTTTCCACGGCTGCTCCCAAACAGAAGGGGTTCTTCCTCACCGGTGCTGGTACTTTAGCGTGGAAAGGGTGCCCTTCTGCTGTCCTGCAGCATGTTGACAGAGCAGCATCCGAGGGCCAAAATAGCACTGAGGGTGGCTGTGGGGAGATGGATCAGAAGGACTGCAGAGGCCAAAAGGATGCTAAGTTCACCTATGGGGAGATACAATGGGAGCTGAAGGCCAAGTGAAAGCTAAGATGGCTGTTAGAAGAAAGATCTGAGGGAGGCCGAAAGTCAAAGCGGTGCTGAGTTGGCGTGGCGGGGGAAGCTCTGAGTGCAGATGGGGGCAATGAGCTCTGAGGAGATCTGAGGGCCTATATGCCACTAAGCGTGGTAGTAAGGAATAGGCTCTGAGGGGGGCAAAAGGCCAGGAGAGAGTTAAGTGTGGCTATGGAGCGTGGATTCTGAGGGAGGTTGAGGGCACCATGCTGCCTGCTGTATGTGACTTAGAGGAGAGAGCCCCAAGGGAGGCCTCTGTTTGCTATGAAGCCCTCTGTGAGGCAGGCATATGTGCTCAGGTCTACAGTCCTGCTGCTCTGAGGCAGGGAGATGGCAAGGTCATCTTGAGCTGCTCAAGACAGAACCAGCTCAAGAGAGCTGGAGTGACTTAGTGAGGCCCTGTGACAACAACAAAAAACACTAAGGAGTGTAGCTTAGTGGTACAGTATCTAGTAGCCAAGAGCTTCTGAGCGTAATTGCCAGTACCACCGAAATCCAGACAAGCCATCAGCATGTCAGCGGCTCGAGGTTGGACAGGAGCAGCTGACTCAAGGACCAAAGCTTGGTGCTGCAAGTCTTCCCAACTCTGAAATAGGAGACAAGAGCTCTCAGAGTCCCAGCCCTTACGGATACAGACTGGGCAGCAAAGACTTGATCTGGCCTATTTTTTTATGTTTTCTTTTTTTTCTGAAATGAATCCCTACATGTTCAGGATTTGATAGGGCGTGCTGTGGTCAAGAGCAGTCTCCACACCATGCTGGCTGCTAAGACCTGTGCCTCCCTCCCTCCCTCTGCGTGGCAAGGGAGGCTCAGGTGGGGCTCTGCTTTCTGCTCAGTCCGGAACCCACCTGTTTGTCTTTATAGGGAAGGATTACAAGGGAAATCTACTCTCCACTGAAGGTCAAGTTCAGCTGACTCAGCAAGGGCAGTGTAAACATCAAACACATCCAAGGTATGCCTGTGAATGGTGCCGCTCCTAGTCACCTGGTGGGACAGCCAGTATCAACTCGAGTGCTGGAGCCTGTCCACCAATGGCAGAATCTTACAAAGAGTGGTAGTATCTGAAAAACACACACACACACACACACACACACACACAGAGAGAGAGAAAGAGAGAGAGAGAGAGAGACATGCAATCAAAGGGGAACATAGCAATGGAGTACTATGTGTTTCTGTTCCCATATCTGTTTCTTGTCTCAGAAATCAATCGGGTCATGCCAGAAGCTTGAAGAGGTCTCTTCCGATCCTGACATTCTGGGACTCCAGAGACTCGGGGAAGGGCCCTAGATATCTTCCCAAACTTTCAAAGCATTCTCACATCTGCCGAGCCTGGTCTGGACAGTGTCTCTGTCAGGGTGGCTGAGGGCCGTGGGAGACACAGAGCCAAAGCATGAGGCAAGCATGGAGCCGCCCGTCAACCGTTAGCTCTGGCCTTGAACCCATCCAGAGAAGGCAGTGAGAGCCAACTGTGTGTATCTGCTCATGAAGCTTCACAGAAAATGCGCTTCTGGAACGTTCCACAGCCCACTACCTGGACTGGCCTTTCCTTCCAAGGCTCTAGTGAACAGCCCAAGAGCGCACACACACACACACACACTGGGTGTCAGAGCTTCTATTTGTCACACAGGCTGTCTGGACTTGAGCAAGGTCATGTGATGACAGGAACTTTATCACTCTGGCCTGAGGTCATCACCACTCACAACACAAACGAGAACAGTGGCTACAAGTCCACACACAGTGGAAGCAAACTGTTAATTACCCAGAAAAAATCCTCTTTGCAAATCCATTGCAATTTCGGCAGATGAGCTGCCATTTGACTTCAAGCCCTGGGTGCTCAGTCCAAGGAGGAGAGTTGGCGCCAGCCAAGAGCTCTCACTCTGGGATCTGCCAGGCTCACCCACAAGGCGCCGCCCTGTGGAGTGGGCCTTCTCTCTGTACAGTGGGGCAGTGACCGTGAGCTGTGCTCCCGGGGATGCTCATTGGTTATGACAGTTAGTCTTCACCGTCAGCTTGATGGGATTTATTACCGACCGCCATGAAAGCACACCTCTGGGTGTGCCCACGAGTGTGTCTCCGGATGAGTTTAACTGAGGCGGTGGGTTCCACTGCGAATGTGGGTGCCACCACCCCACGTGCTGGGGTCTCAGCCCAAGGAAATGAGGGAAAGCAAGCTGGACACCATTGTGCACTGGCCTCTCTGCTGCCCCCCAGGTCCTGCCCCTGGCCCTCCCCACTGTAAAGAGTGACGCCCTCTAGCTGTGGGTCAAAATAGGACTTTCCTTTCTTCTGTCCTTCCTTCACTCATTCATTTCTTCCTTCCTTCTTTACATTGCCTTTATTGGGCATTTTTCTCACAACAAAATAAGTTGTCAATACCTTGATGAAGCACTCTTCACTGCTTGTGAGCTTCCCCCAGAGTTTGGCATGCCAGTCTCCAGTGTATGCCAGGGCCATCCTGTTAGGAGAGGACACTGTCTCGAGGCTGGACATGTGTAAAAGGAGCTGCGGCACGAAGATCTGCATGCCCCATTTTAGGGACATTTGAGGGTGAGGAAACATGGCCCCGGTGTCCCAAGAGCTTCTGGCTTCTCCAGATTGTCTTAAACATCAGGCCTTTTATGTGCGATCTCCGGACTTTTAGTTCACGTATGTTTGTGGCTGTTGAGGTTGAACGAGTGGCCTCGTGCACGCTAAACAAACACTTTAACGCTTACTGCCACATCCTTAAGCTTATTTTTTCATTTATTTTTGTGTATGGACTGAACCAGGGCCTCACACTGCTGGGTGGGTGCTACCACGGTGACATTAAACTAGACATTAAACTAGATGCCCCTCTGACTCATGCTAAAAAGACTATAACTCTTCTTAAAAAAAAATAAAACTTTAATGCAGTAGAAACTTGCTTATCTCTTCAAAGTCAAGGTAGGGGTCTGAAACTACTCAGATATTCCTTGATGTTAAAATTTAACCATCAGAGCAATGGGTTTCCCTTCTCCTGGTCCAAGATAGCTGCTCTAGCTCCTACCACCATACTCATACATGCACAGGTACGCACACGCATGTGCGCATGCACCACTCACATGGCAACCAGGAGGGAAAACGGAAGGAAGGGGAAAGGTGTACCCATCTCCTTAACGGTGTCACGCCTTCACTGACATCCCATTGCCTGGTACGTAGCGGATTCGGCACATCTACCTAGGGAAGCCAGGACACGCAAGCTCTATTCTGCCTGGCCCCAACATTCAACCAAATATCAGAAGACACATTGGTAAAGGAAAAAAAGAAAAGGAATAGAGGAACTACAAATAATTTAGAATTAAAAAAAAATACTGTGACAACTAAGAAAAACACACCTGTGGGCCACTTGGGGACAAGAAGAATCATTCTCCACCAGAGCTGTGACAGGAGAGTGTTACCATGATAAAATACATTCCATATCAAAATCCTTCTCCGCACCAGCATTTACCAATCACCGGGGTGCACAGTGTGGCTGCACAGTGCGCTAAATGGTGAAGAGCTATCTGTTTTCTTTGAGCCTGGAAAGGAGATGACATTGTCACCTCCCCTTCCTGGGAATGGAGGTCAGAAGGGAGGGATGGCAAGAGCAAGGTCACAAGTGTGTGAGTGGCACCCAGAAGATGCTGATGTCTGCGTCCTTTTCAGTGCTCGGTGACTTGGGTACAGGTTTCAGTGACCTTGTTCCCGTCTTACAGTTCCTAATCAGTCCATGTCACACACACACACACACACACACACACACACACACACACACACACACACAC
>NW_026596234.1:8467412-8475552 GCF_907164565.1 Psammomys obesus | reverse complement strand
CACACACACACACACACACACACACACACACACACACACACACACACCATGGAGCATACTAGAATCCAGAGCCTCTGGGTGGAGGAGGAGCCTCCAGCCATCAAGCTGTGTCCTGTGTCCTGACTTGGGGGCTGTTCCCATTGCTCTTTGATACATTGCTCGTTTTCTTACAAATTCCTCCACTTACTTTTATTTTTAAAAGAAAGAAAGAGAAAGAGAGCATGAAATCATGACTTGTGAGGCAGGGCCTGCTTTTCCTCAACATCAGGAGTAATGCTTTCCTGCTCTGCTGGGAAGGCAGGCCCTCTCATCTCCTGCCCAGGGTTTGGCCATCGACTTTTCTGTGGCCCCCACGAGCTTGCCTTTCTTCAGCAGACATGTCCCTTGTGATCCATCACCGGGCCATTATCCTGCCTCAGGTTGGAGTGGGAGGGAAAAACTACTTCCCCCTTTCCCTTCAACACCTACCTCCGGTTCTTTGATTTGCCAGGCACAGGTGGGGCGGGAGGCTTCTGGAGGGTGACCCCAGACCCTTCCCTGTGTAGGGCCCACAGGCACCTCATCAAGCTCAAGCTGCAGAGGTGGGAAGTCGGCTTCCTGGGAAATGGCTTCTGGTTCTCTGCTGAAAAAGAACTCTCTTTACACCCAGCTTAGTGGAGCAGGTCTGTCATAGGAGATACCCAGGAAATGGGACAATTGGAGAGTTAAAGGCTTGCCTGGGCTACAGAGTAAGTTCAAGGGCAGCCTGGGCTCAAGAGAAAAAGTCGGAGGCCCAGCAGGGACAAATAGGAGGATCGTTTGTCATCATGTGTAAAGACTAGTTAAATCCTTAGTGCCCCACGAATAAAAAGGGAAGGAAGGCATGGCTTTGTTCCGGAGTGTGGGGCCACCCCTGTGAGGGGCAGCTCCTTCCCACAGTTGGTGCCCTAGACCGCCAGACCCCCTGCTCTCCTGCCATGGCGCACCCAACCCACCTCAGGAGAGTCGTAGCAAGTGACTCAGTTACTCTTCTGTTGTATCCCATCCACAAGCAGGAGTAGAGACAGCGTACCGAAAACCTGTGTGGCTTTTCAAACCCCAAAGCCTGCCCTCAATGATACACCTCCTCCAGCAAGGCCACACCTTCTAAGCCTTCCCAAACAAGGCCACTGGCCTGGGAAGTTAATATTCAAACAGACGAACGCATGGAGGCCATTCTCATTCCAAGGACCACAAGCGTGCCTGGCTTCTAACCTGATGCCAGTAGCACCCATTCGCACTGCCAGGCAGAGTCAACCAGTGTGCCTAGATACTGCCACTCACATTGATGACGTCACACATACACTCAAATATTTATTTATTTATATTTTCTTCTTCTTTAGACAGGATCTCAAGCCATCCCTGGCCTCAAATTTCCCATATAGGCAAGGGTGACTTCGAACTTACGACTCCCCTGGTTTTTGCCTCCTGACCCCTGGGGAGTATGACCATGTACCACCATGCCCAACATCTGTTGTGCTGTCAGTGGAACCTAGGAAACCTTAGGCCTTGCACGCTCTATAAACGCTCCACCAGCCAATCTTCATTCCTGGCTATCCTCCTTGAAACAGCTCTCTCGATGTACATAATGCACACATGTAGAAATCATGTCTTCAGCTGCAAAACACAACATGCTTATTTTAGAACCTTCACAGAGTCACACAACCTTCAACTACAGTCTAGTTTAGGATGTCTTCAACACTTCCTAAGAAATGTCATTTCCATCAATATGCAAAGAATCTCACAGGTCTCCACTCCCCCACCCTTCAACCACCACTTTCTAGCTACATGAACGAGTCTATCCTGGCATTTTTACGTAACTAGGATCCTAAAACATGTGAGTTTTATATCTGGGTTTTTCCTGTTTGGTGTGTTCTCAAGGATCAACCAAGTGATAGCATTGGTCGGTTTTTAATTCTCTTTGTTGTCAGTTATATTCCTTTGTCTAGATGTTTCTCATTTTGTTCACTCGGCCATCATCAGATGGACATTTGTACCATTCCCCCTCTCCTCCCAGCATCTTATCTTTTACCTACCTACTGCTAGCTTTGTGATATTTAAATTTTCCCTTTGTATTTTATTTGCATCATTTATTTGCTCATCCTTTTGACTCAGGTTCTTACAAAGGCAGATGTTTCTATACCACTGTCAGGTGTGCCTGGACTTTAAGGCTAGGCAAGCTTTTCCATGAAAACTCAGAGCAGAGTGCAGGCATCACACTGCAAATCCATTCCTGACCAACTTATCCAGCCCCCGTCCTCTGAAAAGTAAATGTTAAAAAAAGAAAGAAAAAGATAACAGCACTCATTCAACTTATAGCTGTGTGTGTGTTTGTGTGTGTGTGAGCGCACATGGGCACGCCTGTGTGTCTGTGTGTATTTTCTTCTTGGAATAGGCTTGCACTCTTTAGGGAAAATAATAGGAGGAGTAATGACTGATTATACTATAGGAAATGAAAAATGTTAAGTTCTTTGGATATAGCACATAAATAAAACATTTTGAACTGTGCACAAATGTAAGAAGTACTGCTCTATTCAAGGGACCCATGCCAAAGGACCAGTGTGCCTGGTCCTTAATGAATCTCTGTGTTACTCAAATGTCTGTGAAGGCCACTGTCCTGTGTTGTGCAGTGACAAGGGTTCCAGGGCCATGGGGACAAGACCACTGCACCTAATTTATAGCCCTATGCTCACTGAGCTGGGCTATTGTACAAATCAAAGTTCCTTGGCCATGAAGTCCACAGCATATTGATGTTAAAATAAATAAATAAAACAGATTTAAAGGCCCCTAGGGTCTGGACCACACATCTTGCTGTGGACATTGGGAAAGACGGGAGTCAGGCGCAGGGTGAGCGTGGGGAAGAGGACACAGGAGACGGCCTGCAGTGTCTGCAGGCTCTGCGTGGGACCAATTATCTCTTGGTTCGGGAAACTGATGTTCTTCCTCCCGATTCTTACTTCCTTTCCACCCAGACATGGTCCAACTTTGTTGCAAAGAAAGTGGAGGAAGTTGTCACTTGTTTGATCACCAGCAGTGTACGGATTTGCCTGTCAGCTGTTTGGGATAATGGTTGAGTGTTTCGGTGTTCAGCTGATGCCTAGCGGTCCCCATGTGTTAGACTGCTCTCGCACAGCTAAAAGAAACCCACACGTCCTACCTGTTGTCCCACTCATTAACCAGGTTGTTCGAAGACTAAAGCAAGGGGAGAGCACCTGTGCTATGAATCCTTTCAGGAAAATATTACCGAGTGTGAACAAAAGCAAATCCGAGGGACGCTAACAAACCTGCTCCAAAGTCCAACCTCTGACATCCTTCCAGGAAGCATTTGAAAATGCGTGTTTCACAGGGACTCCAGACAGGCTGCAAAAACAAAAGACAAAGGAACAAAAACAGCTGAAGAGGGTGTGCTGCTGTCTTGCAAGGTCCTCAAAAGGATCTCCCAAGCAAGTCTTGGTGCATGTCTGTCTGTAGGACGCTTCAGTTCATTTGGCTAATGAGGTTGTCACTCTCTTTTCTGGGACGTCGCTTCCTTCACGCTGCCCCATAGTGCTGGGCATTTGATAACATTTGAGCCAACCTGAGCGCTTGCAGTGTCCCAGGGACGGATGCGTTTTCTTGGGTGTGCCAATGCGTGTGTGTGCATGCGTGCTCACAGGTCATATACACACGTACATATGTGCATGTGTGGAGAGGCAGGCAGAGGTCAACCCCAGGTGGCTGCTCCTCAGGAACCATCTTGATTTGGGGGACCTGAAGCTTGTTCATCAGGCTAGGCTGACTGATCACAAGTCCCAGAAAGCCACCTGCCCTCGCCTTCCCAGTGCTGTGGACACAAGCAGGTACCAGCACCCGCCTCTGCTCACACCCACCACACCTACCCTAACCCTGCCCCCAGCGGTATTTTCCAGAGATGCTGGAGATGGACCTCCAGGTCTTCATAGCTGCCCAGCAAGCACCTTCACCCATTGAGCCTCCTCCTCAGCCCCTCAACTACACAGAAATTATATATTCACAGATGATCAGTATTTTTCCTTTAGATTTTCTTCTAGCCAGGTATGGTGGAGCACACATTTAACCCCAGAACCCAAGAGGCAGAGATAGGCCAATCTCTGTGAGTTAGTGAGTTTGAGGCTGTCCTGGCCTACCTAGCAAGTTCAAGTCCCTATCCAAACAAAACAAAAACAAACAAACAAAAAAACTAAATAATTTTTTACAATAGAATTTATATTCACAATTTTATATAGTTTTACAAAATTTTTATTCTTTGAGAATTTCATACACGCAATCAATATATTTTGGTCATATTCACTCCCTCCTCCATTCCTCCTGCATCCTTCCCCTCCCACATCTCCCTTCCAATTTCTTTTTTTTTTTTCTTTTTTTTTTTCCTTCCAATTTCTTAAAGACTTTGCCCAGGCTGGAAAACCTTCCAGCAAGCCAGCAGAAGGGCAGACATCAAGCCTGTGGCTCGGGCCTGTAGGAAGAGGCCTCTGGCTTTTGCTTCGGCCCCTTATCACTAGGTGAGGACCTCAAACAGCCAATGCTCTCCAAGCAGACTGAAAGCCCAGCTGGTCCTCTCCCTCTGCATGGGGGAAGCGAACCATCGGTCTGTGCTGCTAGGGAAGGTGTTCTGCCACCGAGCTATGTCCCCAGCTCAGAACATAGATCCTTAGGCCAAATTTTCTGGTTTCAAATTGTTGGCAAACAAATGAATCTAGAGGCCAAATTTGATCTGCGGGTTGTTAAATTTTCATCTTCAAGATAAATCTGTTCTTGGATGACGGGAAAAGCTAACGGGCCCATCTGAGAATCACAATTTTCTCCCAATGTGTTTTATTAAAATCTTCAACCAAGGCTATCATCTATTTTATCTTTTAAGCACTAGTCCTTGGTAAGTGGATGGTTTAAGTACTTTTGAGATATTGAACTTCTCCCAAGTTCAGCTTTCTTCTTTCTTTCTTCTTTCTTTTTTTTCACTATGAAAACCTAGCTGGACTCAATTCTCCTGCCTCTGCTTCTACTTCCTGAGTGCTGGGATGAAAGGCGTAGCTCATTATGCTTTGCTCAAATGCCCTGTGCTAAAGGCAGCCCCCAACCAGGTTCAAGGTCAGAAGCATGAGCTCAGCATGACATCACATCTAAACTTGCAATAAGGATCCCAGCCTTAGGCTCTACATCCTCCAAGAGAAGCTTAACAACCAGGTAGTGACTACGATAAAAGATAAAGTTGCAAAGTTGCAGTGGAGTTTTCAGTTTTCAGCGACATCACTGTCTTAGCGTTAAGCTAGGTTCTTTGGGTGATTTACATGGCTTGAAGGTGTTGCTAATTTTCCTGTTTCTACGCTTCTGCTTTTCCCACTGCCTCTGGCCCATTCTTAACTGTGTCCATGGCTGCTCTACTTACTGAGCTCATAACCCATAAACTCTATGGAAAATTTGTCTGGAACACAGCAGCTAAATTAGCCAATCCCCCCACCCCCATGACTCTGTAACTAGCCTGTGATCCCAATGTGCCGGACACCTAGCTTTGTTAATAAAGTTTTATTGGCATTCATAGCATATATTAACATTTTGTCTGTGGCTGCTTTTGTGTTACCACAGGCCACATAAGCCATTGTAAGAGAGAGAGCGTGGCTGATGAAGCTGAAACCATCCATTGCCGAGCCATTTGCAGAAAGGCTTTGTTCACCTCTTAGGCCTTCACGTCATCTTATTTTCTACACAATAGTAATTATCTGAAATAATTTGTTTTGTTTGTTTGTTTGTTTTCTGCTTCTTTATACAATATAAACTCCCCAAGGTACCTGTACCTGGACATAGTAGTATCATAATATATATATATTTTAGTCTACTTAATGAATTCCATGTTTCAGTCATTTTTAAGGCAGAGAGGATTCCTGAACCTTTTGGCCTGCCAGACCTTCCACTGCAGGTCTGAGGCCTCGGTTTCATTTTACTGCCAGCAAGATCTGGCAGTAAAATCTGTGTAGATTTTGTGCATTTAGCTTGTAGAAACTGAACCAACAGATTTCTCTGCAACAGATGAAACCTAAGCAATGACCCTGAGGATACACAGTAAAAGAATGAGTGTGGCGTGGTGATCAGGCAGGTCACTGACAACTCAGGAACAGTTAGAGGCTCAGCTCATTTCTAAGACACCAAACCTTTTGCCACAGCAAAAGGTCTGATCACATGAGTGGTTTGTTCTAAAGTCTTCACCTGTATGAGGAAATATTTCTTGGTTTCTCTCCTAATCTTTGCACTCCTGATTCCACACTTCCTGTGCTGAGGCCAGCACATTTCCATCCTATATCCTGGCCACTGTCTACACTTCACCTGAAAGAATTAACCCCCTCCTCACTCACTCACATCTCTCTCTTTACCAAATTCCTCAGTTCTTCCATGTCATGGACCCAAGCTCCTCAGTGGCTTAAGGCTTAGAACAGGGCTGTGATTCCTTATCTATGTGGACTTTCCCTTCTCTTTTCACTCCTCCTGAGAAAGTGCCATTTTATATCTGTCGTCATCTTGCTCTCTTCCTCCCACGTTGTGTCTGACCTAAATTCGGCGTCTAGAACGGAGTCCCTGGTTCTGTGCGGAGTTGCGCACCCTGGGCCTCCACCAAACTGCTGAAATTTCCCACGAACCCTAGAACTGTCTTTTGGGAGGACACTGCATAGATGAGGCTATAAAAATGGGCCTTCATGGCAAGCTTTTTCCTTTCTTTTGACAAATCATAGTTACTGACTTACTTCTGGGACTATTATTGACTTCAACTTAAGCTTTCTTGACGTGGGTCCTAGCCAGTGCACATTTGGTTTGGTTTCGTGGGACTCCAATCCCAAGGCTCAGTCTCTTTAGCAACTTCTGTATGTTCCCTTTGGTGCCTCAAATTACATACAGAGAGAGTAGCCCTGAACACAAGGCGAACACAAGAGGATGGTTCTTGTCATCTATGTCTAGGGGACAGGAGATGAAGGGAAATAGATATTTCCAGAAAAATGTGATGAGGGTCATGGAAAAAGTAGGAGCTAAATAAGACTCTAGGCTAATAGGAGGAAATGGGAGAAGGAAGGGTGCCCAGGAGGACCTCTCGAGGGATGGGGCTTACTGTCTCATTCATGAGCCTTGGTGGGAAGTGTCAAGCTCTCACCCCACTTTTCTCAACATAGCCATCTTCAGCCAGTCAGCCTTGATATGTCAGATAGCTGCCCTGGGAATAGGGTCAGTTGGTAGCTTGTTTATCTAGCAGGAAGGAAGCCCTGCTCTCTACCCAGCGCCACACAAAACGGGTGTGGTGGTACATGCTTGTCATTCTAGTACTTTTGAGGTGGAAGCAGGAGGATCAGAAGTTCAAAGTTGTACTTGGCTGATCCACTAAGCAAGTTCAAGCCTAGCCTAGGCTACATGAGGTGCTGCCTCAAAACAAACAAACAAACAAACAAACAAACAAAGAACAGCCACAGCTAATTTTTCTGCAACTATAATCACAGCTTTTATGTAGGAGGGGGCTCAGAATATTTTCAAAAAAGAATGAGATTACATATAAATTTGAGCTAAAACACATTTTGGGCTCAACCTAGCCACCTGAGTCATATACTCGAGGTGAGCCAGGCAATTTTCTTCCCAAGTGAGTCCACTGTCACTCAGAAGATAGTAGGAGGGCTGGCAATATGGTTCAGTGGGAGAAGGCACTTCCTGCCAAGCCTGATAATTTGAGTTCGGTCCCTACAAGGTAGAAGGAAAGAACCGACTCTCGAAAGTTGTCTTCTGATTCCACACATGTGCTTGAGCAAGCATACCCCCCCACACACACAAAACAATAAACTTTTAAAAAGGATAATTTTTAGGGGGAAAAAGGAGACATTGGGAGAAAGGCCCATCATGTGTCACCGCATCTATCACGCAAGAGATTCTCAAGCAAAGTTGACTGATCAAGACCTGGCCAGGTGGCAAATATGTCTGAAAGCAAACAATTCCTATTGACATTTTCCCTGTGGGGAAGCTCAAGAAGACAGAAGGCATAAGAAAATATGATCACTATGACTCCCTTTTGTCTAGGGATAAAGATAGATAGATAGATAGATAGATAGATAGATAGATAGATAGATAGATAGATAGA
>NW_026596234.1:8462084-8467402 GCF_907164565.1 Psammomys obesus | reverse complement strand
AGATAGATAGATAGATAGATAGATAGATAGATAGATAGATAGATAGAGATTAAGAGATAGATATACATAGATAAGAGATCAAAATATAGATTGATAGATAAATAGATGATTAATAAGCAATTGATGACTAAATGGTGCATGATATTTGGAGAGACTATGCAGATATATAAAGGGTAGTTGTTAGATAAATGATAGATAGATAATATGCAGATGGATAGATATATAGATATAAGAAGATGATAGATAAGTTGATTATAGAATGGTAGATAATAGACAGGTGATAGATGACAAATTAAAGATAGATGATAGATAGATCAGCAGGTTGATGATTATTATAATGGATAGATAGATTGATTGGTTGATTGATTGATTGATTGATTGATTGGTAGATAATAGGCAAATAGGTAGATAGGTGACAGATAGGTAGATAGTTAGATAGTTGGTAGAAGAACAGCAGACTGATGATGATGATAGATGATAGACAGATGGCAGATAGGTAGGCAGATGATAGAAAACAGGCATATATGTAGATAGGTGGCAGATAGATAGATAGATAGATAGATAGATAGATAGATAGATAGACAGACAGACATCTTTTGGTGGAGGTCTTTCTTTGCATCCTATTTAACCACACAATAAAGGAGATAAATGGATACGAAACAAAAGGGAGCTGTGTTGCGGCTCATGGAGGGTGTTTTCAGGAGCTGCCAGGCAGTGAAACACATTACACATTCCCTGTCTAAATGTGAGCACCTCGAATTGCCAAGCCAGGTAGAGCAGGTCCACAAATAACTCTTAAATGCATTAAACTTCTGTAAATACTAGATCTTTCCGACACCTTCGAGGTTTTGGTGTGCAGCTCATTAGCATTTGAACGAATCTGTGAGACTTTCAAGGCAAGTTGTTGGATGTAGCTAAGTAGACTAATGCAGGGATTCCAGGGCCTAATGGTTCCATTTATCAAGGGAGCAGGTTTTAGCATAATGCATAAACCTTTCTCACATGGCCGTTTTACTGTGCATTTAATTCTATTGCAACATGGCACTGCATGCGGAGGAAATGAAGAAGTTAAATAAGGGCAATATTCCGAGAAAAGACAAAGGGAAAAAAATCAATACCCTCCTCCTTCGCCAAATAAAAGATGATTTACAAAAAATAGAATCTTTATCTATGATGGAGCCTAACAGATGACAAAGGGTGCCACTGAGGCCTCGTGATGGGGATATGAGCTTGTTTTCACTGAATCCACATCCAGCACGGGGAATGATGTTATTAGGATGCTACCCTACAGTGGAATCAGTGGCCCTAACTGTGTGTGTGTGTGTGTGTGTGTGTGTGTGTGTGTGTGTGTGTGTGTTCTGAATAGACATGTATTATGTACGTGTGTGCACCTATATGTTTGTGTTCTGCAGCCAGAGGAGGATATTGGTTGTCCTGTCTGACTCTCTCCACTTTATTCCTTTGAGATGGGGGCTTTCAGTGGAGCAGGAGAACCCCAACAATCCTACTGTTCCAGCCTTCTACGATGCTAGCGTTACAGGCGAGGGCTACAGGCATGCACAAGCATGTCCGGCTTTTACATAGGTGTTGGGGATTAGAACCCCAAAGTCTTCATACTTTGGCAGGGTGCTCTTACCCACTGAGCCACCTCCACAGTTGCACTATTGTTTTCTCAGATGTTACTCTGCTTCTTAGATTGAAAACACTTTGTCCCTAATGCCTAAAACAGCCTTGCAGTTGCTCATTCTGTCCAAACTACTGTCCAAAGTCATTTCTTGAAAATGTTGAGTCTTCCCTGCTTCCTCCTGAAGATGGTATTTGGTACACTTTTTGGCAGGATGTAGGTATTCACAATAAGAGTTTTGCTAATTGAAATAGCTGAAACCAAACTCAATTTCTTTCACTTAAAAAAAAAATAAGTAAAGCTTGTTCTTTGGGAAGCTCGGCTCCCTTCTGTGCTCTGCAAAAAAAGAAAACCTGCCTGACTAAATAATACCCTGAGCAGAAGGAAGAAACGTGTAAAGATCTTGTTTCATAAAAGTGAGTGAAGAATGTTAACATATTCTCCATGTACCCAAAAGTGTCCTATAAAAGTCATTAAACCCCAACAGGGGCTGGGAAGATGGCTCCGCTGATTAAAGTCATTGCCTTGCAAGTACAAGGACTGAGTTCCGTGCTCAAAAATCACATTAAAATAAGGAAATAAATAAATTTTAAAATGCTAATCATAGTGGCACATGCTTATGTTTTTTAATGAGGTGTGTGTGTGTGTGTGTGTGTGTGTGTGTACGTGCACATTAGTGCAGATGCCTGCCAGAGGTGTTAGATGCCCTAGGGCTGGAGTCACAGGAGGTTGTGAGCCACCCAGTGTGGGTGCTGGGAACTGAACATGAGGTCTCAGCTGTAACACTGCGGTTCTCAGCTCCCTTTCCCAGCATACAGAAAGATCCTTCCTTATGTTTTAAAGGGGTAGGCCAGGTGCAGGCCACCAGCTGCACATCAAACACACGGAGTCACCGTGGGGGTTCATCCTTAGACCCTAAGCAGAGAACACGTGCGTTGAGCTACCTTGGTTGGTTTTTCAGCAGACACGTTACTTCCACAGAGGAGCCTAGGAAAGGAGGGAAAGATGTGAATTCCTTCTGCACTGTGTCCAGGCTCTCTTCATCCAGCAGGGGGACTCCAGCTGTTGAGGGACAGACTACCTGGCTTGTGGTTATACCTCATCATCGGCCTTAGATATTTCTTGTGCCGTGCCGACAGGCTGAATCTGTTTTCCTCTTGTTCTCTTTAATATGAAACTCCATCCAAGGAGATTCTAGAAAGGATGTGGTGTTCTCCAAATGGCTCGACTCCTTGATGTTGGCACTTGGAAGAGACTTTTTTTTTTCTTTCGCATGATTCTAGTTCAAATTCCATTTTAAAATTAGCAAATGTGCTCTGCCCAGTCACCCCAAGCTTTGAAGATATGGCCCTTTGAGGCAAAGCGAATCATCTTCAAGTTTCGCTGAGGTCATTCTCCTGCTAGGAAGCTGTTTCGTTTCGCTTTTCTTTCCTAGTTAAGTTGGTGTCACAGAACTGAAAAGCACATCAGTAAAGCTTCCTAAAACTGTGGGCCATCTGTCTCCCAAGAAATCTTCGTAGTGAGATGTGTGTTTAAACTGTACCACGGAGCAGCCTGTGGCACACGAAAACTGGTGGGATCTTGAACTCTTTTTTTTTTTTAATTTTATTTTTCTTTTTAGTTACATTTTGTTAACTCTGTGTCCCAGCTGTATCCAGCTCCCTCATTCCCTCCCCAACCCCGCACTCCCTCCCTGATCTTGAACTCTTAAAAGATGGTTTTAATTCTCCAACAAGGCACATCGTCAGTTGGCCTCACTGGTTTTGTCAGCCACTCTGCGAAGTGGAAATGAATGGGGCCATCCCCGAAGGGCTATTGTGAGGGTAAAATAAAAATTACCAGGAAACTGCTCAGCAAACTGTGAAGCGCTGTATAAATGCAGGAAAAAGTCACCTACAATGGCAATGTGCGAGGTTCTTGAGGAGAAAATAGTAAACCAGAGAAAGTACTTAGGGGGGCAGAGATACAGAAAGGAAATAGCAAAAGCAGACATGACATCATATCTTTTTATTTTTAATATCTCTTATTATTGTTTGAGAATCTCATTAGTACATATAATGTGTTTCAGTCAACTCCACCCCCTACTCCCTCACCTCCAATTTCTCCTGTACCCCTCACTATTTCTTCCCAACCGCATGTGTTCTTTCTTGCTGTTTAACCTACTGAACCTACTTAGTGCTAACAGTACGTGCATGGGTGTAGGGTCACCTCTGAGATGTCACACACCCCTGAAGAAAATTGACTCTCCCAGCGGCCGTTAATTTCCATTAGCTCCTCAGATAGGGGTGAGGTCTCATGAGCCCCTCTCCCATTGGTGCTGCGATGCTAGCCGGCTTGATCTTATGGAAGTCTAGAGCATCTAGTCCCACGTGCTGTGAGTTTCCGTGTGCAACGGCACTGTCATGTCCAGCGAATGCTGTTTGGTGGCAAACGTCTACTTCCCTTTATCTCTTACAGTCTTTCTGCCCTGGCCCCCATCCCCAGATCACACAGATCCTTTCCCAGTAATTGAAGAACTAGTTGTGTCACATGTCACACTTAACCTAGACGTATGCAACTGTACACACTTGGTAAAATGTTTAAAATAAAAGATACCCTCTAAAGTCCATGCATATGTGTGTACACATGCGTGTGTGTTTGTGTGTGTATGTGCGTACAAAAATCAGAAGTAATTTACCTGCCACTCAATTTGATCACAAAATTGGCGGGCATGAATATGCAAGGAAATTTGAATGTGTGTTTGTCAGCAACCGAATATTTGGCAAGGGGGGGAAATTAAAATAGATTGCACTTAGCGCCGAGGAAAGGAAGAACAAACACAAATTTACAGGTGAGTGTTAGCAAACAGCACGTACAGTGAACAGTCGTCTGCAACAGACCCATCTGAATCTGGTGGGAAACTGACATTCCGTTTGTGCTGCTGTATATTCGAACTGGAAACCCCCGTTTAGGTTTCTCAATAGCAAACTGTTGCATCCGCGTGGCAGGTGCCCGGCTCCTAAGAGCTGGTAAGATGAAGTGTGATTTGAGACATTTAAAATAAAAAGCTCAGATAAGGTCAAACCAGGGTGGCTGATCAGCAAGACAGTCAATAGGAATTTAGGAGGTCACCCACATGCTTTGAAATGCTGGGTCACTGGATTACAACGAGGAAAAGCCCCCCACGTGTCAGAGGAGAGGGCAGATCTTGGGTGACAGCTTGAGAAAACCAATGTCACAGAGCAGGACTCCATAGTCACACACCTGTCTCAGGGTCTGTAGCCAGGCCATGAAGAAAATACCATGCACCTTCAGAGATAGCTTAGATTTCTGAGACCCTCCATCCCTAAGCTATTTGTGTGGTTTTATAACTGCATTACGATTTCTTTGAGAGGTTGGGGGGAGATGGCTCAGGAGAGAAAGTGCTTGCTGTGAGGGCTTGAAGAAGTTGAGTCTTCAGATCCCCATAACAGCCATGCAGGCATGGCGGTCAGCCTCTAATCCCAGCACTGAGGAGACAGCGATCCCAGGAGCTAACCAACTAGTGTGACTAACCAAGTGGGCAAGATCTGGGTTCCAATGAGAAGCCCTGGCTTTGTACATAAGATGAAAGATCAAGGAAGACCCTGGACATCAGCCTTTGGCCTCTCCCCACACATACATACATACATACATACATACATACATACATACATACATACATACATACATACAT
>NW_026596234.1:8392036-8462074 GCF_907164565.1 Psammomys obesus | reverse complement strand
CATACATACATACATACATACATACATACATACATACATACATACATGTATATACATATATATGCATACACTTTTGACTTTTTAAATTTTTTCTTTGATCGCCTGTGTCCACAGAAGATGCAAATTTAATATCAGTGGCAACTCACACACATACACACCTTGACACATGGCCTTCCTTGGTCATTTTAATGCCTACTGAAGTGTGAGAGCTGTTGTGCCGAGGAAGCACCAGAAAATAGGCTCCATACAGATTTCATTCGCTGGGGTCTTCCCTTGACCACACTATCATGTGGGATGTCCATCTACAGTGGGTGTGTGTTTCACTCTCCAGGGGACGAGTACCTAAGTACCAAGAGTTTTGAGCTCAATTTTCTTCTCCACAGTGGATTGACATTCTTACCATAAGTGCCTGCACTACTGAATGACAGGAACTTCATCTTAGCCAAGTCAGGACATCTGAGTTGACTCAGTTCCTGAGTTCCAGAGCCCCCAACATGCAAAGATTTGTGGGATCTCCATGATCGCCAGCGTCCATGTGACCTCTGTGAAGATGTCTGATCTCTGTCCCTTCCTGTCACTGGCTGGAAGTTAACTGGGCTCTGCAAGAATTTACCTAACAAGGTCTCCTGCCTTCATCTGTAGCTCTTCTGGTCTTTAGCTCCCTTAGCTGGGTATAGAAGACAGTGCACTGGGCAAACTGTTACATCATAAGGTACCCACCCAAATAGAGTCCTCTTCTGCTCTTCACTTCCTAACACATCTAGAATACTCATTGATATGTCACCTTCCACCTGGATCCGCTCCAACAGGGACTGATGATCTTGTCCAGAAAGTAACAGGGGGAAGATGGAGGTCAGCCCTTCTCATGCACCGGTGTCTGCATAGCTCAGGTTCTCCCTCACTGTGCCAGGGTCCCCAGCAGCCCCTATGCCCCATGGGAGTAGGAAATGGAAGGCCAGTGTGCCTCTGACCACATTCTGTCCTGAAGTTAGAGGTGCTATGTATTGGATGCAGTCTGATTGCTAAGATTTCTAGGTTGGACACTTGGTTCCCCAGTATAGCTAGTGGTATCTTTAAAAAGAGGGGCCTAGTAAGCAGAGACTGGGTCACAGATGACGCTGCCCTGGACAGGTTTTAGGTCTACAGAGACGAGCTGTCATTAAAGAAGGAGACTAGTGCCACGCCCACCTTTGGCCCTAGGTGTCACCATAGGATCTCATGCCCAAGGGCTCACACCACTGTCATCACCAGAGGTTCATCCATGGGAGAGTCTGGCCTGATGTTTGACTTTCAGATTCAAAAACTGTAAGGATCATAAAAGTATACAGCCTTGAATATTTTATTATAGCAATGGTGTGCTATAATATATAATATATAATATATAATGGCATGAGGCAGTGTCTGCCTCTTTCAGAGCCAAGGAAGTTCTTGCTTAAGAAGTAGGACCCACTGCTCATTCTTCGAAACATTCTGCAGTGACAATGACCTGACACCATCAGAGGGCCCTGAAGGTCTTGTGTGTGTCATAGTTCTTTGTATAATCTGTATACGAGGCTGATGACTAGCGAATTGTGTTGATCCTTTAATGACAATGTCAATGGCTTGTCTCCTAGAGCCCGTAAGCCCAGATCCAACTACATCTTAAGTCATTAATGGTACACAGTTTGAAACGGCTGCTCCCTCTCTCCCTCCCCCCAATCACAGCCTCTTCGGCTGTGATTCGTAAAGGAGGTGAAAAGTAGTTCTTTATGCTCTGTCATTCTTGAGCAGGATTTTTTTTTTGTTATTATGTAAAAAAGCAATTATAACTCAGACAAACACAATTCAATGTGTGAAATGGGAAAATAATTCCATTGTCACTGGAATGCTCCAATTGGGGTCTGCCAAGTCCATTTGCGGTGTTGAACATAAACCCCTGTGCCTAGAGCTACAGCGCAGTGGAAAATGTGTGGCCTTCCCAGCCTACCTGCTCAGGCTGGCTACATCTTCCATGCCACAAACATCCGTGCTGAAGTTCGGTACCCAGGACCTTTAGCTTGCCCCAGCATCCTCCAGAGGCCCCCTCAGTCTCTTCTCTTCTTCCTTCTGACCTCTCCAGTTTGGTGATACTCATTCTGCAGCAAAGCGGGTCTTTGGAAATCCCAAATGACATCCATATGTCACTCTCCTGTGCTAAAACTCCCTGAACTTAAAATTCTTCAGTGGCTTTAAGGGTGTATTGACTTTCTAGGGAAGCTGAAACAAAGTTCCTAAGCTAGGCCACTTAAAACCACCGAAATGAATTTTTAAGGTCACAAGATCAATGAATTGGGCACATGGAACAACCCTGTGTGATCCCAGCTCTCAGGAAGGTGAGGCAGGAGAATTAAAAGTTTAGAGCAAACTTGGAATACAGAGTGAGACCTTATCTAAAAGCACAGAAGGAAGAGTAGCGGGAGAGAGAGGAGGAGGAAGGCAAAGGCATAGGCAGGCCCAGACTCTCTTTGAAGGCTCTAGTGAGGTCTATTTCTTTTGCCAGCTTCTAATGAGGCCTGGCATCTCTCACCTTGCCTCTATTTTCGCATGGCACCCTCCCCTGTATCTTCTTGTGCCACGACCTTTTTTCGACTGTGTCCAAATTTCCTGTGTTGCATAAAAACACCAGTCCTTGAATTCACACCCACACTAAAGACCTTGTTTAACTTCATGACATCTTCAAAGGGGCCTCTCTCCAAATAAACTCACAACCCCAGGTTCCAGGGTTTGAAACTTCAGCCTGTCTCACACACAATTCAACTCACAGCACTGAGTTTATTCAGAGATACCCAGCACTTTCTTGGTACCTTCAAGACCTAATAGCTGCTGGCTCCCACCCCAGTCCTCTCCTGACCCTGACAGCAATCCTTTTGGCACCTTCAGCCCCTGTTCTTTGAATCTCTGAAGCTGCTCCCCACGTTAACACAAGTCTATTTGCGCAAGATGTGCTTTCTCCCTGAACTACCTTCAAAGCCTCCTCCCTGACCACGCCCAGCTCCTTCATTTTCCGATACCATTCTTTCTGAGTGAATCCACCTGGAGGGAAACACCTAACATAGCTTCCGTCTCACCATCTGTGCCCTTTCTTCCATGCCACTTAACTCTGTGGACAGTTCAATGTTATGTGGGTAATTAAGTCACCTGAATCCCACTTGCATGAGCTGGCAACAGAGGACAGGTGGCTATGACCAGAGAAAATGCTTAACAATTACCAGATGAATACAGAAAATACTCCATAAACATGCAACTTCAGTGTATGATTGGTATAGCCTATAGGCACCGGTATGTCTTAAAATGTCTAAATGATTTATTTCAGTCATTTTTATTTGTACATGTGTGTTTGTTTGTGCATGTGAATGGAGGTGCCCATGGAAGCCAGAGGCGGAAGAGGCCATCAGATCCCTTGGAGCTGGAGTTTCATGTTGTTTTTGAGCCTCTTGATAACTAGATTCTGGGACTTGAATTCGCATCCAAAGCAGCAAATGCTTTTCACCACTGAGCTATCTCTCCCACCCCTTGACTTTTTACCTGTAGAAAAATGATGCTCCCTTGAACTCTTTCAGTTTTAATATCTTGAGACGTAGTCCTGCCTTTACAGAGGACTGTGTTAACCGTGTCCTGTTGCTCTGGCTTCTCTAAGTAGCTAAAGGGCAAGCAGTCCACCAACGGAATTTAGAAATCGGGCATCTAAGGAACCTTCACATTTTTTTACAATAATAAAACAGGACAAAAGGAAAGGAAGTGGAAACAAATGTGGATAGCTTGAAAGAAAACTCAGGAAACATTTTTATTTCTTCTGGATAGGACTTATCACACAAAAGAGGAGCCAGCCAGGATGCTCTGCGAAGCGGCATATTAATCCTCATTAGCTGTCCTTCAGCTGGGCATGCTTTCTTTGCACCGTGTGGAATATGAAGAGGTACCTTTCCAGGAGGAATAAATGTGATACCCCATAGCTCACTCACTCTAGGATACCTAATGGTCTACTCAGAGAGCACACCCTGTTTGTCACTGTATGTGGACAGGATGAGCTGGTGGGTGACTGCTAGAC
Organism: Psammomys obesus; assembly: GCF_907164565.1. NCBI lineage: Eukaryota > Metazoa > Chordata > Mammalia > Rodentia > Muridae > Psammomys > Psammomys obesus. The sequence goes on along the minus strand of NW_026596234.1, from coordinate 8,458,008 downwards.
CATGCCTGATTTATAGCGCTCTCTACCCCTCCACTGTGGGAGAAGGTAGCCACACAGTTAGAATCCCATCTGTCCTGTATGCTGGCCCCTTGGATTAATGGTTTATCTTATTATATCTCTCCGGAGAGTCAAAGAAAATGTGTACTTTCCTTCTCCAGATAAAACTGCCATCCCCCAAGCAGGATGGATATTTAAATCCCAGTGGCAAACAAGCCGATGAGAACATTCGGGCTGGGGGAAGGAAGCCGAAGGGGAACAGGTTAACAAAATCCTTCATTTCCTGAAGGAAGCCTTAGTAGGTGTTTCCTAATCCTGCCTAGCAAAGGTTAATGCTTTGATGAGCGTGTGTACACACACACACCGCTCTGTGCACACTGGCTAAAGGCTCAAGTTTCTATATTAGCAGAAGGAAAACAGAAAGAGATTCCAGTGGAGGAAGGAAACCATTCATCCAGTGGGTTTGGCAGTTAGATGCTTGGGGAGGGGGGGGGAATGACCTCTTATTAATATGCAATTGTCACTGTGTTAATAATGAAATATCGACCAGTCCTCGCCTAACACAAGCCAAGTTATTCTAATTTACACCAGAAGAGAGCCTCTTAGGTTTTCACCCTAACATCTTCACAGCCTCCACCAGGACACGGCTGGGTTTATGTCTTCAGTATATGTGGCTGGCTGAGAAGAAGGGAGAGGAGAGGCTCACCCACATTTAGGCGTGTGTGTGTGTGTGTGTGTGTGTGTGTGTGTGTGTGTGTGTGTGTTTCTTCCCTTGTGGAAATTCTGGTTTTCCAAGAAAAACTTTATGGAGGCTGATTTTAGGATCAGATGAGTATAATGTTCTGGAGCAAAAGTACTGCTTTATGTGAGACCCGAGGAGAAACCCCATGCACGGTTCCACAGCCTGAGGCTGCTCACAGACCCCCATACTTTTCCCGAAGGACCAGGTTCTGTTCTCAGGGTCTCCCAGTACTGGTTAGTAAGGGGAAAAATAACTTAACAGAAAAGCTCTACTAACCTATCTTAATTAGCTACCAAATTTTGCTATTTTGTTTTTATAGTCCGTTTTCCCATTCATTCATTTATTGGTGATTTTGAGGTTATCTGTAGAACAGTCTCGTTCGGATAATCGAGGAACTGAGCCAGAGACTGTAACCCCTTTCAGATGGGAGATTTACAATTTAAAATGTAAATGCTCTGGGTCAGGCCTCCGGAGGGTGAAAAAAAAAAGTGAAATAATAATAATTCACAAGTCGAGCCATTGCTCCTTTGCACGTAAACATTTATCACCAAGAGGCACACACCGTGCTGTGCCTGTGTATTTACCTATGTGGTGGCTTTTATTGCTTGGGTTAGGTGCTGTTGCATGGAGGTTCACGTAAACATTTATATAGGTTTCAGAAAACAGTTGTTAAGGGAAAGGAGCCTTCTTCTGTTTACACAAATTCAGAACAAAGAAACATTGCAGAGGCTTCCGGTAATTGACATGTGGGCGTGTTTTTTTTTTCCAAGGCACCGACTGGAAGAAGTGAGTCTCTGAGATTTATTTTTGACAGGACTTGAATTACTGGTAGTCTGACACATTTCTGAACAATTACTAGACACCCGGGTGTTTAAAGTAATAGGTACTGTTTGTGTGAGGGAGGGGAAGTTTTGAAACCGTTAAGCACAGAACAGTTTGCCACGTGATTAGCAAGATTGTGTGTGTGTGTGTGTGTGTGTGTGTGTGTGTGTGTGTGTGTGTGTGTGTGTCTGTTACATGTACCCTGAGCAGCTCATACATGCATGCTTGGCTCCCCACTTTAAGACCAGCACCCTTCACATGAAGAATTGGTGGCTCCTGGGAGCTCACGGGAGGAATGGGCTCTGCTGCTCCCTGTCAAGTTCCGGTTTGGCTCTCAGTCAGTCCCTGAAGTACACAGAGCAGAGAGCTCAGTCCTGTTTTGTTTCAAATGTCTTAGGAACCAGGCCTGCCTGCTCATTAATTAGCGGCTACCTTTCAGGCCCTTCTAAACATTGGTTCGCTAGCAATCTGAACCCCAACTGCAAGATTTAAATTCACAACTTGTGAGCCGCTCCTCTCCCCTCAAAGACAGAGCCACCACAGCTGCCATAATTGACGAGGCACTGATGGCTCCCGTTATCTAAGTCAGCAGCCTTCCTTCCTTGCTGTCTGGCCATCTGATGGGCATGAATGATGCCGGCTTTCTGTCTTCTGCCCTGAGTCCTGTGGCTGCAGAAGCAAAGGCATCTCTGGGAAGGGATCTGAACCTTTCTGTTTTCATTCTCAGGCACAGCATGTGGGGCAAGGCAACCCAGACCTGACCTCTTTTGCATATTGTTGGTGATGTGGGCTTTGTTCCCCATCTTTTCACTGTCACCTTTCAGTCTGATCTGGGGACACAGATAGCAAATCCTAGGTAATGGTACCATCTATATCTCTAAGAGAAGCTCTTCGCCCTGCTGTGTAGGAGACACAAGGCACTTTGGGTTGTGAAATCCTAAGCACTGCCCCCCACCCCCCCACCCCCCATCACAGGTGACTTTGCATCCGGATGGCACCTGATCACCATCAGTTATCCAAACAGAGGGGATGGGGAAAGTGCTGGGAAGACAGGTCAGTCAGTAAGTGCTTGCCCTGCAAATGTTAAAGACCTGAGGTCGATCCCTAGAACCCCTATTTTAAAAAGCCAGGTGTGGCAGCATGCACTTAGAATCCCAGCACCGGGGAGGTAGAGACAGTTTTTCAAACTGCCACTGTAAAGCTGAAAAATGTAGCAACTGAGTTTGTGAGACAAGGACTTTCTCTCATTGTTTACTGACAGTTGCAATAGGTCAAGTCACCAGGAAGGGATGACCATTAACCTTGGGAAGAATAAAGGGGTGCAACTCTGTCCATCTGTCCATCTACACATCTACTCACCCACCCACCCACCCATCCATCTGTGCCCATTCATCTCCCTGCCTAACTACTAATCATTCATCTGTTGACCCAACCATCCATGTTCTCATTCATGTGTGCAGACATCCACCCAACCACTCATTGGCTCATCGTTTATCCATCTACCTACTGATTCATCCATCCACTTATCTACTCATTCACGTACACATCTACCCACCTACACATCCACTCATCATCCATCATCCATTCATCCATCCATACACCCATGCATGCACACACCTACCCGCCCACCTACCCACCCATCATCTACCCATCTACCAACTCATCCATCCATCCAGCGATCTATTTGTCCATCACCTATGGATAGAAACACAATTGAAGTAGAATTTACATTAGAATGTTTTTTTCCATGCTAGGATATTGGATGGTTTTAATTTTTATTTTCTTTAATGTTTTTTTTCCCCCTGTTACTTAGATTCAGTAAGTGTGACTCACTTTTAACAATGAAGTTATTATTTCTTAAGAGGAAGAGGCTAACATGGGATAAACTAATGGGTCCTTTCCAACAGTCAGGCCGGGGAAACTGCTCTGATAGATGAAAACAGTCCTACTTGCGCACTATTAACTCCATCTGTCAAGTGGAGAACAGCCCTCTGTTTTCAGTTTGGGGTCCGAGTTGATGGATGGGACCTTTTCCTTGTGAAATATGCATGTTTAATTATCATTTTCCACTGACCTCAGTTTTTGTTGCTCTCACTGTGCATCAGCTGAAAGCACAAGCTATTAATCACAAGGGTTTGGTAGGGGGTCTTCTCTGGGCTAGGCCTCTGTTATGTACTTTAGGAGATCTGTATTTCTGAATTCCAAATTTCAAGAAGTATGGCTGAAGGGACAAGAAAAGACAGACACGGCTTTGCAGTTCCGGGTCTGTAGATGACATGCATATACACAGCCTTTTAGGCATCATTTAACCCTGTGGCTCAATGTCACCTCCTCTGAGGAGTCCTCCTTAGCCACTTTTGAAGTTAAGTATATATTCCTTTGATTAAAATCGTCTTCCCTTCTCTTAAAAATGTTCTACTAACATTTATCTGTGTGGGGTAGAGGGGGCACGCATGCCACAGCTTGTGCCCATGGAGGGCAGAAGACAGCTTATGCTTTTCTTCCACATGTGGGTCCTAGGGTTCAAATTCAGGTCTTCAGGGTTGGCAGCAGGCACCTTTACATGCCAAGACATACCGCTGGCCTAGTGATCCAGTCTTTGAGAAATTAAGTGTCTCTTGTTTTCTCATAGCACATCCTTCTGTCCTCCTACAAGTGTCAGCGTTTGTGAAATGCAATCCTTATATATGTACCCTTTCTCCTGGAGGCTGTACTACCTGAATTGAAGGGCCAGAATTCTCTGGGCTTACTGTTGATCTGGGGCCTCCATTTGTCCCCTTTAAGAGAGCCATTCAGAATTTAAGTGGAACAAAGTGGGTTTAGTATAAGTATGAAAATCTGTAAAGAATGCAACAGTGAAACAAGACTGGGATTTTTAATTTTTGTATTTATCAGAATAGGTACTGAGTAGAGAGGCAGATAGAATTTACATAGCAAAGAACAAATGAAAGGAAAATTGTGGCTGCTCTGTCTGAGTTTCAGGGACTGTTAATAATGGCATATTCAGGCTGGGGAGTAGCATCTCGGAGAATACAAACTTAAATCACTTCTTTAAAACAAGAACTTAAAACACCTGTGATCCTGGGGCAGACATGAAGGTCACTAAAGTGTACATGGCTTATCTGTCCTCAGAGCTGGGTTCCACTTAGCAGGGGCCACTGCAGAAGGGAAGATTTGTCTGAAACCAAGTAACTCTCAAGTCAGAGCCCCAGTCCCCACCCAACCCCTAGGTATTTGGCCTTGAAGGTCAGTGTTTTTCCTATTCAACCACAGCTGGTTTATGTCTGTTTTTGTCACTGGTGTTTCCACCAGGCGGAAAGCTTTGAAAAGGCTCCAGTCACATTTTGAAACTTCATGACAAAAAATTGAATGTCATCCAGAGAATAGTTTAGGATTTAAACATCGCTGTCAATCTAGGCTGTCATCACTAAGAGATTTTTACCCTGACAATAGATCATGGTGATGTGCTGGGCCTGACGGGTCCTGGACTGTTAAAACGATTGAGAACAGAATCTACTGGGCCATGCAAATAAATAAAAAGAGACAGGGAGTCTCAATCCTTGATGTGATTGCCTTCTTGGCTGTCAGGTCATAGACTTCTCCAACTAGGCATTTCCTTTTCTACCACGGTAACAGTCTGTGCAATGGGAAGAAGAGGGTGCTCTTAGTTCAGCATTCCCATCAGTGCAAATATTGCTATCTTTGATCACTGAATGGCTAGAAGACAGACTAAAATGGGGTCACAATTAGCCCTGAAGTTAGATTCCAAAAGTATAGTGTAGCAGTGGAAAGAAAGAGCAGGTCCCAGACACTGATTGCTGATATGAGCTAACCTAGGTGGCCAGAGAAGAAAGTGCAATGGCCGAAGGAGAGGAATCACAGAAGACTAGATGGAGAAAGCGTAAAACAGAGAAATATAGACACAGAAATGGTTTGGATGGAGTAATGATGAGAAGGGCTCAGAGAAGGGATGCAGAAATGCGAAGGGTTTGGAGGGCATGGTGTAGACACAGGAAGCAGGGCATCACAATTGAGAAGAACTAAGCCACTCCTAAGCCAAGCGGAGATGTGGGTGAAGATGTTGGTGGAATGCGGTAGGTTGCTATCACTGCCAGCTAGGAGACCCATGGAGCCCTTTGGGATGTTCAGTTTTCAGCCTGGGAGAGCCCAGAAAGCTCAAACAAAGAAAACTGGCTCTGTAGGTGGGAGGTGGGCTCTACAGGGACAGACCAAGCACGGGAAGGAGCTAGCGATGCACTTGACCAGACAACAGCCATGTGCCTCAGCAGGCAAATTCCCTGGTCATTTCTGCAGAGTGAACCCTTTACTCTCCGTTCTATGACTTCACTCTCTCATTTGTAGCAAGAGGTGGTTGCACCAAATGGGGTTCCAAGGCTGTTCTTGATTTGGAGAGAGTGGTGAAGGGGTCCTGAGAGGAGTCACACAGCACCCTGTTTTAGGGAGATTCATCAGGCCATCTGGCAGTGTTTATAAAGAAAGTGATGAATCTTCTTTACCAGAACCCAGGCAGAAGACAGTGAGAAGGGGATGAGGAGGACAATGGGACAGGAATGGAGGGGAAAGGTAACCAGGGACTCTGAGGGACCTGACTTTGCTTATGGCCAATCATACAGTTTCCAAACTATGTTGTGTTGGAAAGGAACTTGTGAATGTAACACTATTACTAAAGAACAATACTAAAGAAAGAGTGATAAACATTGGGGTGGAATTTCAGAGTTGAGAGTATTTGCGTCGGGGGGAATAAAGACCCAAAGTTAAGAGGTAAAGTGATGGGAAGATGAATGTTGGTGGAAAGGCAGGACAGAAGGAAGGGAGAAGGATACTGAGCCCACATGAAGAAGTCTCTAGGGTAGTGACAATGGGGGATTATGAGCTTGGCAAGATCTGCACACAAAAGAATCCTCTGGCAATTGAGCTGTGCAGTTGAGGTTGAAAAGATGAATCATCCTGGGAGAAAGGACCACTAGAGAAAGGCAGAAAGACTGACCAGGGCAGAGCCTCGGCACTGATCCACATATTAGGACCAATTTGAGATGATCTAGGGCAAGGAAGGTCAGAGAGAAGGGAGAGAACTCAGTAGTGTTAGATACATGGAAGCCAAGAATGAATCACCAAGAGGGCCAGTGGAGGCATCAGAGACTGCACAGAGGTCAAAGCCAAACAAAGCCTGACAAAGGGCCAGCGAATGTGGCCATGAACAGATCATGTTATCTCTACAAAGGGGGTGAGTGGCTCATGGCCAGATTACATCACCTTGGATAAAATTAATACCAAGTTTCCTGATAGCACTTGCTAAGATGTGATGAGAATTGGCTGCACACTCTCCCTAACACTTCTGAAACCTTTTAAATTTCCTAGGACGCTAATCTCCCTTGAGTAGTACAGTGGAAAATTGAAATGTGCCCTATGCACAGGGTGGGCGCCTTTCTGTTACCCAAGCCTCACCTTTGCGACATTCAGAAAACCAGCTGCTTCCTTCACTCCATGCACAGGCAAGGCACGGTGGTTAATCTTGTCAATTTGACAGGAATTAGGATCAACTAAAAGATAAAGCTCTTCTCTCTCTCTCTTTCTCTCTATCTTCCCTGTGTATAAGTATATTTCCACAGATGTTTAGGTGAGGGGAAGACCCACTTTGAATGGGAGTGACACCATCCTATGGACTGAGATTCTGGGATAAATACAAAGAGAAATCAGGTGCGCCAGCATTCATTCCTGTCAGTGCTTCAGGACTGTGGACTGAGTGTGACCATGTTCCCTCCATGATGGGCGGTATCCTTGCAAACCGGGAGGCAAACCAAACTCATCATTCCCTTGGTTGATGTTTATAAGAAATGCTGTCATAATAACGAGGGCAGTAGCTAATACAGCAGGGATTCCTCCATACACACACATGTCACGGGCATCATACATACACATGAGCGCCCGTCATACACTCACATCCATGTCTAATCTGATTTTACTGCTTAAAACTTGTGTGTGTATGCTAAGAAAGAGATATTTATCAACCAAACATAAGAACTGCTGACCCACAAACCTCTGAGTAAGATCTTGCTACTAAAGAGATAACTCAAAATAAGAACCCTAGGGATGGAGAGATAGTCCCAGGCTAAGAGCACTTGTTGCTTTTTCACAGGCCTTTAGTTCAGTTCCCAGCACCCACAGGAGGCTCACAGAGGCCTGAAACTCCAGCTCCAGGAACTCTCTGGCCTCGGACACCACACACACACACACACACACACACACACACACACACATACTTTTTAAAAAACTTAAAAAATAAGGACACAGATATTGCCTGGAACATTTTATTTCAGCTGCATCTGTCCCATTGAGTAAACACCCAGGCATTTTGCAAAAAGAAATTTTCAAATAATACCCACTCCTTGAAAAAGGTGTTAAGTCTAAGAATGCACAGGCTTGACACCCAGCAGGCACTGGTTTGATATTTCCTGGTTAAAAAGAAATACTGTGATACAAAGAAAATGTGAGTTAGAGATTAGAAATAATCAGGATTTTGTAGCTTTTATTATTTTTAAGCTTGGTCTTTGAGAATCATGAATCTACTGTGTTTTTATAAAAATTATTAATAATTAGATTACATTGGAATAGGATGAGGCTGGTTGCCAAGGTACCAGGAGGAGGAGCTGGGAAGGTGAAAAGCAGAGGGTAGTTTTAGTTAGACTGAGAAGAGGATAAAGAAGTTGGGGGATTTGGAATCTACTTGGAAATAAAAAGCAATGGCACTTGGCTGTTTGTCCAACTTAGAGGAAGAGACTGAACAGTGAGGAAAGTTTGGGGGAAATGAGAACCTGGAATTGCGTTTGGAAACTGCTGGGTCTGAGATCATGTCATCTCAGTTGGGTTTGGTGTAGTTTGACTGGTGGCTTAGTATGTTGGTTGGTTAGTGGGTTAGTATGTTGGTTGGTTAGTGGGCTAGTGTGTTGGTTGGTTAGTGGGTGAGAGGGTTGGTTGATTGATCAGTAGGTTAGTTGGTGGGTTAGTGGGTTAGTTGGTAGATTAGGGGGGTTGGATGGTTGGTTGGTGAGGGGATTGGTTGGTTGATTGGTTGTTTAGTAGGTTGGTTGGTAGGATTTTGTAACCTTTTTTCTAGGCATTAAACCCAGGGCCTAACACAGAAATAGTAAGGACACCATCCATTGGGTTCTGTAGGTTTCAAATGGTACTTTGATGCCTCTGCACTGAAGTGTTGGCAGCAGAAGAGAAGAATCTTCACACTGGGGGCTTTTCTGGGATGTTTTATAGAAACAATAAGAGCAAGCTCCAAGGACAACCATATTTAAAGTAAAAGGAAGGGATGCCTGTGTTAAAACTGCAGAGCAAGAGTTCAGAGAGCTGGGGAGGAAAAAACAAACAAGATAGAGCCATTGTCATGGTGGGAAACCAAAGAGAAGCAGACATTCAGGGCAGACTCTTTCTGCCCTGAAATCATTAAGGCACAAGCTGAAGACAGATGCACTAGACTTTCAAATATGCAGCTTCTTGGGGGACTTGGAGAAAACATCCCCAGGAGGACAGTGAAAGGACAAACCAGGTGGGGTTGGTTAAATAGGAAAGGGAAGAGAAGTGAAGGCCACAGTTCTGCCAGGCAGTGGTTAATGTAGACAGTGATGGCTTAACAGTGGAGATTAACCTACAGATAGAAGGTGAAATCCTCCTGCAGCCTGTGCTGAGTCTCAGGCACCCTGTCCTCAATGACAGAAATATCCAGTTTGATAGGCATTCAGAAAGAGAAAATCAGGATCCTAAGTCTCTGAGACTCTAGGGGGCCAGGACTTGACAAGTCTCTTTCAAATAGCTAGCTTACATGTCAGTCTGCCTTAAAAGATAGTGATGACTTCATACTGGCAAGAAAGTAATAATTTTAAAAAATTAAAATGGCCGTTGATTGGTTGACTGTGTGCCCTGTGCCATCCCAAACATCCCTTTCTCCGTCTCACTAAATATTACAAGAGCACACAGGTGGTTATCAACTTCCTTTCCTCCTCCTCCTTCAATCAATTCTCACCATGTAGCCCTGGCTACCCTGAAACTCACTTGTAGACCAGGCTGGCCTCAAACTCACAGAAATCTACCTGCCTCTGCCTCTGTGCATGAATTAAAGGTATATACCACCATGACCAACCATGAACTCCTTCTCAGAGTGATATTGGGGACCATAGTTAAGCCATAATTCCTAGCTGTGTGTCGGCGTACATGGTTCTGACTGGTCTGCGTTATAAGTTGGCTATAAGTGGGTCACTTCAGGCAGTTCTGGTCTGAGCTCTCTGTTTCCTGGGCTGCTGAGATGGGAGGAGTCTTCAGCTGCACATCCCTGTTTCTGTGAATCCAGTCATGCCTTCCTGTGTTGATGGACTCTGCCCTCTCAAAACATGAACCAGAACAGATCTTTTCTTTCTCAAGCTTTGTCCATCAGCCATTTTGTCAGGCCCACGAGGAAAGTAACTACTGGATCCAACTGCTTAACTGAAGTCAGGTGAACCCAAGGTCCCTTTGCAGCTGCTCAGCCAACACTTGCTGCCTGACTACCTAGAAACCAGGCCCCTTTTGCTAAACTTGTTCAGCTCACCTAATTTGATAAGAAACATTGAGACTTGAAAAGCAATTACACAGAATGATTCGAATGGTAAATGAGTTAATACATCTGCACTCTTAGAGTTCCAGACACACAGAGAGCCTCGCGTGCGTGTTATCTATTATTACTTACTAAAAGGCTCTGGAGAGAAATCGGCCTGCCACCATCTCCTGTGCTAATCAAGCATTCTGAAAAGTAACACCAATTTCCCTCCCAAGGGCAGCTGAATTCCTGCCTCTTAGCGGAGAGTTCTCAACTCCAACTTAAGGGAAAGGATGGCGTTTCCTGTCTTTGTTGTGACTCTTCTTTATAGGGACAGATCTTGTAGGCAAGGACAAAGGTACAATCGCAGGCATTTAAACAGCTCTGAGCTGTCTGTTAGCATCGCAGGGGGCCCTTGGAGCCTTACTTTCCTTTAAAGCCGGAACAACAAAGGAGGTATGTCCCTTCAAGGCCATGGCCCCTGAGTTTGGGATTGAACCCGATCCCAGTGTAATCCCAGTTGTCATGGAACTCAAGAAGGGTGGACGCTTTAAGAAATCTGTGTGTAGACCACCATGATCTTGGGGGATCGTTACAGCACAGCCTGATGGGATGCCCTGCTCCTGAAAATGCAAGTCTGTCCCAGCGGGACAGAGATAAAGCTGAACGTTGAATGTGGAGTTTGTACCTGTGCGTGTGAGAGAGAGACCAGAAAGCTCTGCACACCTACAGCAAAGCGAGCAGAGACACAGGCAAGCAGAAGTGTCCATGCCTCACATCCACCAGTCACATCACCGCAGCCCTCCCCTGGTGCTTCGACTTCTGGTCTCATTTTCAGTCAGCCCTTTACCTGCGTCAGTAGCGTGGCTGGTAGCCTCTCCACATCTGCTTCGCAGGTGAGGTTTCGAGCTCAGCTCCTGATCGGCCCTGATAGTTCTGTCTTTTCCTAAATATCTACCTTCTAGAGGACGATGCTGCTCTTCTTACTGAGATTCCAACTTTGTGTGTACTCCACAGGACACGAAGTATACTTCTGTGTGGAGACCGGAGAGCAACTTTGGCTGTCTTCCTCAGACAGGACCTAAGCTTTGTTTGATGAGACAGGGACCTTCGCTTGGTCAGGAATTCACCAGCTAAGCAAAGCTGGTTGACGTTGGCTAGTGAGCTACAGGGATTTGCCTGACTCTGCTTCCCCAGCCAGGATTACAAAACTCGTTCTTGGTTTTTCACATGGGCACTGAGGAATTGAACGTGGATCGTCATGCTTGCTCGTAAGCATTTTTCTATCATTTTACATCTCCTCAGTCCCCGGGATTCTATCTTTTCCACTAGGCATTACTGATGTGAACATTTTATTCCTGACTGTACTTTCCCCTCAAGCTTCTGTGGCTTTCTTGTTCAGATTGGGAAAGTGTGGTCCACTTCCAAACACCTGTGAGCCTTACAGCAGAACTGATTGTAAATAAATAGGAAACATATATCATTCTTATCCATTATTCCATAAACAGGAAGTGAGCTCAAAAATTGGTAAATTACCCAGGATCACGCAGCGTGAGTTGTTCCATCACTCCCCCCCTTATTTCTCCTCATGCCTCTAAAAGGCTTCCGAGCACCTCGAATTGGCCAGTCACCACAAACCTGAAAACCAAAAAAAAAAAAAGCCTTGTTCACAATGCCCCCAACACATTTGAATGACCTGTCTACTTTCATATCACAGAGGCAATCCCCTTTGTACATGCCGACAAAGTCCGGTCCTGCTCACATGTTCATAAATTTTTCTCATTTGTGTGAGCTGCTGAACAGAGCCCGGGAACTGCTTTACCCAGCGGGTGGTGGGGCTGTAATGAAGAAGCCCTCTGATTAAGTAGACTTGCAGCCTCTCACTGTCCTCGCTGCGAAGGGAGGCGCCATTAGTAGTAAAAGTAATTACCTGTGTAGAACACACTGATGGCATCAAGTACCCACTACACACCAGTGAGGGAGTTATCACTGCTTCGTGGCATCTTAAGAGATCCTCACTTGGTGGCAATTTCACATTTTAAGCGAAGGTGCATTATTTTTGGAAAACATAGGTTAGCTGGATGAACATGTCTTTCAAACCCTCTTAAAAGAAGCCCTGGGCCCCGGTCACCCACTTGCCAGTGGCCTGTCCTCAACACAGAACCGCAAAGGACATCGCACACTTGGGGGATGATGAGCGTTCTAAACGTTAAGGAATCTATTTGGTGAGAGTTGATTAGACGTGGGTGGAAACCTGTGCTTTCATCTCTGAAATCACCAAGTCCATTACGTGAAACAGGCTGGGTACTTAAAGCAGTAATTCCTAAGAAATTGTCTGTGCCAGATCTCGTTAAATGCTGTACCGAATAGTTTCACTAAACTTAAAATTCTTCTCTGATAGGAATATGAGAATCAGGGCTTTCGCGATCAGAGTGAAGGCAGAGCAGAGGGCTGACACTCAATGCTGCTCACCTGCAGGACTTCAGCAAGCCACACAGGCCCCCAACATTGAGAGGGGGGAGTGAATGCTGAGTCCCACCCCTAACCAAGAAGCTATCTGCAATTGCTACAGAGGAATTCTTACGAATTTGCATTGGCTCTAGCCTAGGCTCTAGCAAAGATGTATCTAACGGAACTAACCTCTGCGTGTTTGCCAGCCTCCACTTAAAAGCATTATCAATACAAGTATTATCAATGATTTCGACACGAGGAGCCCCCAAACACGGCATTCCCTCGCTAGGGAGCTAAGGTGTTCGTTGTGAGTTTAGCATTGATAGTTAGGATTGTGAGTCACTTCCACAGTCGTAACGCAGCAGAAAATTATCTTGAAGCTTGATTTTCGTGTTGACTGGCCCCTCAGATGAAGGCCAGCCTTCCCTCATCACTTTGTCGGCTTCCTTTCTGTGGCTGTCTGGTTCAGAAAACAGAAAAGGGGAAAGGAAGAAACAAACGTCAGAGCTACACAGACAGCACCATGTTTTCTCCCTGGACACCACCAAATCTTGTTTCTCTTTGTGCAGGTATGAGACAAATTAGTGAACCAAATTGTCAACTTTTCCCTTCCACATTGTTTGTACATTGGGTTTGATGACAATAATTACCTCGAAGTATCGTTATGAAGACTGAAATCAGATGTTCAGGGATTATAGATATGAGCCATCACTCCCATTTTACAAGAAAGAAGTCTAAGAATCCTGCAGTTAGCACTAAGATTCCTTAAAGAAGCACAATAAGGGGTTAATTTGTGGTTACATTTTATGACTTTTCTTCCCATCTGAAATTTTTTTTTACTTCATGGATTTATAGACTTTCTAAAAAATAACAATGACAAAAAAAAAAAAAAAAAAAAAACACTTTTTTTTCCCTCCTTTAATGTCATCTAATTTATCTTGGGTAAAATCAGAGAGCTTCTTTATTGTCACTTTGTTCTTTGGAATTCTCTGATTTCAAAAAAAAAATCCTCTAAAATATTATTAAAAATTAAATAAGATAATATTGCCAAGGTGTTTTTCATAAAGCTTGCCACAGAATAAACATTAATCAAATTTACTGTGAGCAGTCCCCTTGCCTCCCTAGCTGCAGAGCTTTCAGAGCCCAGCGAAAGCAGAGCAAATGCGCAGTAATTACTGCAAGTTTTCATTTCATCCGTTCTTGGTAATTTTAGGCTCCAGAATCCTGAGCAGTTGTTTATATGTTGGTTCAATTGCCCTGTGATGAATTGCAAGGGAGGCTTGGAATTATTTTTGTGTTAAAAGTTAAACTGTATTAAAGTGTATCTGCGGGTCTGGTGAGGTGGCTCAGTGGATAAAGGTGCTCGTCGCCAAGAGTGATGGCCTGTGTTCAATCCCGAGACACCACGGACAGGTGAAAAGAGAGAATGGGCTCCCCAAGGAAAGTGGTTCCCTGACCGCCACACGAGCAGCGTGCGCTCTGAGATGTGGAGTCCTCGCTCGGCCTGGTTTCGATGCCCTGAAAGGAGGCGTGTGTTCTACTCTTTCAGAATCTTTGTGGTGGGGCTTAGGGGGCAGGTTGACTGTCCACTGAGAGTCTCAAGCAGGGCTGTGTGGGTTGTGAGGAAGTGCAGGCCTTTTTGAAGGAAGTGGCTGATGAGCTAACAGTGGAGAGAGCAGCAAGGCCTCCCAACATAAGCCATAGTGGACTTTACTGGCGGGAGAGCCAAGGCAGCAGGAACCCTGCCTCCACAGTGCCAGCACAGCCCTGCAGACCATCCTTCTCAAGAGCACTCCACCTCCGCCGTGGATGCTTGGGCCCTGTTTGCCAAAGGCAAACCTGAGTATATTCCCTCATGTGTGCCCATCATGCTAGCCAGTTTGTAGTACTGGTTGAAGGAATTTTCTGCCAAGAATTATATTTTTTGAGGCAAAAAAAAAAAAAATGACCTCCTCCTGTCACCTCAGCCTGCCTCCAGGAGTACAGGACTCTCCCTTTATCCTGGCAGTGATACCTATGCCGTCAGCACTCTGCATGACGTAGAGTTACCTGGAAACCTTCCAAACCTTCGTACCTGCTGTGGTCCCACAAGTGGACGCATCATCCAACCGCCTTCCACTTCTGGAGATCTCAAAATAAGCCAAACAACCAAAGAAAAAAAACAAAACAAAACAAAACATTCCTAACCAGAACCAACCAAGTCAGTGAGGCAAGGAAGAGAATAAAAAATGAATAGAGAAGCTGTGACCACACAAAGGGCTTAAGCAGAGAATGTAAGCTGGCAGAGGAAGTGACAGGAGCCAGAGAGGAAACTTCAAAGCCAGGTAAGATGGCTGCAAGGGTCCCACTGAGAAATCAGCCTGTGATGAAACAGGCCATGTTGAAGGAAGTCAGGAAAATTGATGTCCTCAGAGCTGGACTTCAGATACTCGCCTGAAAACAGCTGGCATGAATGGATAGATGAGGGGTCAGCTAGAAAAGGAAAATGCTCCCACCCCAGAATGACATGCTTTTCCAAGTAGGAATACCAGGCTAAGGGATATTCCAAGCAGAATCTTCAAGCCCCAGACCCAGACTGACATGTGCCCTCATTCCAGCAGTTTTCCACACAGATCTTGTGTAGTTGGCCAGTGCACACAGTCGCAGTCTCCTGACTCTTGGCCCCAGACACTGGCACCTTTGTTCTGATCACCATTTTCACCAGAACACAGATCTCTTGGTGCAAGACCTCAGACCGCAGCTACAGTCCCCAGATGCACAGTGAAAGAGCTCACAGAGAGAGCTGGGAGCCTGCCCTCTGTGTTGGTTGAAGGATCGGTTGGGGCCAGAGGTGGGGAAGATGTTATAGGAACAGACCAACCGGCAAGAGTCTTCACCTTTTGTGTTTTACGTATGTTCTCATGGCTTCTTCCAGCTGCTTAGAGAAAAGCAGCAGATCTATGGCTGACAGAACTTAAATAACGGTCACATGATGCTAGCAGGCTGGCTTTGTACTACTGTCTCCTCTGGCGGAATGGAATTTGAAGGCGGGGCGCTTGGTAGCGTTTAGATATACCTGCCGTTTTGATGACAGCACATCTTGATGACCTTTAGTTGGTGCTCTGGGAATCAGGATAGAACATAATTTAGAATATAATTGCCTTCTTCAGGCCTTTCCCCAAGCTCTTTCTTCCATCCAACTTTATCCTCTTTGCAAGCATTCCAAGACCCTACGTCATCAAATGTAGTTGGGCCCCTTTTCTGGGGTCCTTCCAATTCCAGACCCAGTTCTGTTCACAGCTACAGCTAGGCCCTCCTTCCCTGCTGGAGAGGGCACTGCTGGAAGACAGGCAACAGGTCTGACCTTGGTTCTTGGACAAGCTTTTGTTGGGACCCTCCCATGTGTCAGGAGCTGGCTCAGACTCTGGGATGTTATCAGCACACTCCTGGCTCTGACCTTGGGGAGCTACGGTCTGCATAGTTAGACTGTCACTAGGGAGTTCATCACAAGAAGTTGCAGGGACTGGTTTTATTGAGAATTGTGAAGGATAAAGTTAGGTCCTAGAAGGGGCCTGTGGGATTCTATTTTCTGAAGGGCTAGCAAAGAACTGACTTAAAGCAAGAAATGTTTAAAGAAGAAAAGAAGGCTAATGGGATGGCTCGGTCGAAAGCTTTTGCTTTGCAAGCAGAAGGACCTCGGTTTGGTCCCCGTGCTCACCCGAGAAGCCTGGCATTGGAGTGCACACTCCCAATCCCAGCGTTGTGGAGGCAGAGGCAGTCCACCTAGCCGAAGCTACTTGGCGAGTTCCAACGAGAGACCCTGTCTCAAAATACAACATGGGCTTGAGGAATGACACCTTCAGTTGATCTCTGGCTTCTGCCTGCCTGTGCATCTGCACATGCCCCCTTGTGTGTCCTACACACACACACACACACACACACAGACACACACACACACACACACAAACACAGAGACAGAGACAGAAAATAAGGGAGAAAAAGCAATCTTCCTCGATGTTTGAGTGGGAGGAGGGTGTCAACCTTGGGTCTGTCTGCACGGGTGGAACCCTCTCTGGTCTTGAGTGTGAAGGTGCAGGTGTCTTTGTTCTATGGGACTGAGAACCTCAAGCACAAAGTACAAGTCAGTAACTAAATTGAAAACCATAAAGCTTTCCATCTAAATGGAGGTTTTATGGCTTCCAGAAACCTGTAACACTCCCCCCCCCCCGCTCTGTGGGGATTCCACTGTGGACCTATGCAAGGCAGTTTTTCAATGTCCGATTATTCCTGGCAATAGTTTACTTTCCGTAATTCACTGAAGGCTCTGTATGAAAAGGAGAACATTTTGAGAATTCCAAGGCTGGTAGTTCTTATCCAGGATACCATCCAGCAACTCAGAGAGACCCCTGCAGTCAGCACTAGGGTCCCTGCTCCTCTTAGGCAATGTCCTAATTCAGTGTGTAAGAGGATTTGGGGTCAGGGCATAAGGCCAGCCTTGGAGCTGCTGCATATCCCCCACCTGGCTTCCGAGGGCAGAGCCATGGAGATGCATCGTACAGACAGTTGCCTGTGAGAGGGGGACGGCGGTAGCTCTTCACCATCTCTCTCCTGCCCCCGGCACTCTACAATCCACTGAGTTTCTCCACGGTAGCTATAAAATCTCCCCATTATGTTCAACAGAGTGTCCGCTGAGAGGTGCTGCTTACAAGCTCATGTCCAGCGGGCCAAAATGTCTAAAATAAATGTTCGCTCACAAAACATGTTTGGCACAGGGCTCAAAGAAAGATGGCCTAACACGAAGGAAAAAACACAGTAAGTGAATCGCTTAACTCTGTAGTGAAGGGTTCAGGAATGTTTTTTTTTGGGGGGGAGGGGTTGTTTGTTTTGATTTGTTTTTTTAATGTGTTTCTACCTTTTAGGCAGATAAGTAGAAAGGAAAATACATTTTGCTTCCCTGAAAATCACAAGTCTGGGTTTTTTTCTAAAACGTTCAAGGCTTTTTTAGTTCCCAGAAAGGGTGAATTGGACACCCATCATGCACGGCGCACCATGCTAGGCCTTGAAGATAAAATGGTGATGGGAAGGAGCACTCTGTTGGCACAGTGCTCGCTTGGCATCGGTGAGGCCCTTGGAACCGTTCCCAGCACTGCATAAACAAAGAGTGTTTGTGCATGCTTGTTATCCCAGCACGTGGGAGGTGGAGGCAGGCAGATCCACATTCAAGGGGAGTTGTCACTCCATGGGGAGTTCGAGACCAGCCTCAGCTACATGAGACACCCCTCCCCCAAAAAACTAAAAAGTGACTGAAGAAAGTTTTCCTCCTGGGGAATCCACAGCCCAGCTGCAAAGACCAACATTAACCACTCAGGCAAGTAGGTATGATTTTCAGAGTCCTCATAGCTATAAGGATTGTTCTGGAACCCAGATCCTAGGCTGCAGGGCTGAGAGCTCATAGATAAGTCAGCATTGTAGATGAGTCCTAAAGGGTAAGGAATGCAGAGAAACCCCCACTGGCCATAGGAGGCCACCTGGGGCTATGCTGGGTGGTTAGTGAGAAAGATGGGGGAAGCCAGAGTCCTGGAGACAGATGGATGGGTGTCTGAAGTCTGGTATTGGCAGCAAGGAGTACCTTCCGAATGAAAGATCTTGAGCAATGGAATTTGAACATGGGCTTCAGCCCGTGCAGAGGTGGCTATAAGATGCTGGTACCTCATTTCCATACCAGCAAAACCGAGGAGCTAAGACTCACTTTGGCCGACAGCAGGGTTCCAGCCCAGGTGGTTTCTGGAGTATCTTAACATACCTCATGGCAAATTGTCCTTTCTTAGATCTGCAGAATAACCAAAGGCTCTGGGAACCCTGGGGACCCTCTGGTTTGAGGTAGGAAATCATTTGATGTATTTGCTCGCTCCGAGTTTCCAGGCTGTGTGGACTCTCTCCAGCCCTGCCCATCTCCCATTTCCTTGTATACATTAAGCATGTCATGTTTACATATCATAAAACACACACACACTTGATGCTACTTAATATTTAATTCAAATAAAATACTTGCTATATCGAATAAAATGTTTACACACATGAATCTGTGTATTCCCTAAGGAGGATTCTTGGAAAGGTGACTCTGCACTAGCGCAGTGGCATTTGGTAGTACACATGAGCCTCTTAATAATTTATTTGTAATGTGTTTACCTTAATGCATACTATTTATATCAAATGCAGGCCACACCAAGACAGCAATTTTGTATCTGTAATGGCTGATTTTTTTTTTCACTGTAATATAAAACTTATTGCAGAAATGCATCTGTTTAGGAACTGGAGATATGGGTTAATGGTTACTAGAGCTTGCTGAGTCTTCAGAGGACCCAAGTTGGATTCCTAGCACCTACCTAGCTTACAGCCACTTACAACTTTAGTTCCTGGGAACCTGACACCCTCTTCTGGCTTCTGTGGGCGCCTGCACCTGTATGCACACACACAGACACACATAGACATACACAGATACACAGATACACACAGACACCTACCATACCACACACACACATGCACACACATATACACATACACACACACACACACACACACAGAGTTACACATGCATACACATAAATAAAAATAAATATTTTTATTTATTATAAATATTATAAATATTTAAAAACAATGTGAGTCTTAAAAGTGAACTTGTGCAAAGCAAAGGTTAAAAGGCATCAGTTATTTCTATATTGGCAAACTGATGAAGAAAGGACAGATTCGCTCCGGTTCTCTGACGAGGTGTGGGCTCCTGAACAATGCCTGTTGTCATCAGCTTGTGTCTGTAGCCATGTTTTTTTTCCTCTGAAATGGGTTTCCCTGTGTCAAGCAAAGCCGGAGACCCAGTTGGCTTTGCACAAAGATGGCTTAACCGTTTTCATTTTATTAATTTACCTGCTACTTGCTCACCAAAAGAGGGCCCTTGACGTCAATTCTTATTCTGTGCCGAGGGACCTCAGTTAACTTGTAAGCCAGGCTCTTTACCATTCTACGTTGTCACATCCCATCAGGCTGCATAAACTGAGTCCAGCAAATGTCAGCCAGAATTCAAAGCCAGAATCCTCTCTCTGTCTTCACCCTAGCTAGCAGATGGCGTTTCATCAGTCAACTCGAGTCTCTCAGTGTTGGTTGTTGACTCTGATCTGTTTGACAAAATGTGTGGGTTGTTAGACTATTTTTCCCTCAAGACAGCCTAACAAACAAGCCTTCACCTGGGGGATAAATGCTAGCCACAGGAGAAAGGACACAGTATTCCCCAGTAGGATGCTTTGTGTCACATGCTGTGTCATCAGCTCCTTCCGGAGCCCTTCTCGGAAACATTTTCCTCCCTGTTGTCATCCGCGCACACGTCTCTGTCATTTTAAAAATTATTTTTGAAGTCTTGAGTTAATATGAGACGCCACATGAAAAGTAAGTGGGGAATGATCTGGGGAGCCATGGTCAAAATGACAGCCTGGGACCTCAACACTGATGCTGACTGTTTGTCTGGGGACATTCTCCTGGCAGGAAAGAGACTCCTATCACCAGACCTTAGTCCAGGGACTAGCAATGCTTCTCTGTAAAGGGTCAGCGAGTCTGCAGATCATCCAGCCTCTGCAGTAGTGCCTTGGCTGGAAAGCAGCTATAGCCTGTGTAGACAAATGGCTTTTTAAAATAAACCTTTATTTACAAAGCAAGTGATGGGCCAGAGTAGTTCACCAACTCTCAACCTAGAAGGTGAGAGTTTAACCCTTGGAGTCAAACAGATCTGAGCCACATTCTGGTTCTAATACCTGCCTGCTATGAAATCCTAAGCAAAATTCAACAAATCCTGTCTATTTTGTTCATAATTGTTATCAAATTTGCACACTCTAAATAAAAGGGTACATGACTCCATGATTCATTGTCACGGTCATTTTCACAATTAACACTAAAGACCCAATTTCACACTATGTCAGCATTTTTACCATATTGATATTGCATATATGTGCATATTAATGTATATATACCATGTATGTATGTACATACACATGTACATATTGACTTTTGATTATACTACAACCTTTGGGCCCTTTGCTTGTCTTTGTATATAAAGTTTTATAGAAACACAGTCACACCTACTCATTCCTGCTTTATCTACATATGCTTCTCTGGTATTGGAGAAGAGGGACATTTGAGTAGGGGCAGAGACAGTGCTCCCTGGCCCCTTGCAGAAGACATTTGCTCACCCCTGTGCTCAGCAAGAAAGCCCATCAAAACCCATATTTGATGTGTGAGTTATGTTTCTTTAATTTTTGCTCACACATCTCCTGAGCACATCTCACCTTCCCCTTCCAGGCTGTGAGCTACTGTTTGGGAAACAGGATAGTTGTCATGGTGACCTTCCAACCTCAGTGAGGTTCTGTACTTAGTTATAAAGAGAGCCTAATGTGTGGGTCCCCGACTTAGTGTAAACGAGTGTTTTCCCTCATGATGTCCTTAGTGGATATCTCTTTTCCGCATAGGTCTCACCTCTGTGAGGTTTACCCCAGAGCAAATTCAGACCAACCCGCTCTGCCCAGCTCCCTAGAACACTCTTGCAAACCTTTCTGTGCAGAGTCTAACGTGAGCATCTGTGACACGGATATCATTATAATAGGTGTCAAAAATGCCACTGCTCTCCCAGAACACCCAGATCCTGACAAGACAGATGAAGCCTACAGCTTTCTGTTTGTACTTGAGCTCCCGGAGGCCAGGGCTGCTGGCTTTTTCTCACGTTGTGAATAAGCCAGTGGCTGTTCTCTCAGATATCCATTTGTCAGGGAGATTCTGCCTTCCAGAACTTTCCTCAAGATTTGCATGCTGCCTTATGAGATCTCCAGTGGGGGATGGGAAAGAATGTGCTGATATCTTTTGATTTTGTTGTTTTACATGAGAACCATCAATATCGTGGCTTCAGTGGCAAAATGCCTCCATTGGGCCTCTCTCCATTGAGAACTACAAACCTCAGCCCATCACGGCTTAAGCAGTTGTCGATTAACTAAAACATGCAGGCCAACCTGGCTTCAAGTATTGCTGGTTCAAGGACTTGGGTCACATTGCAAAGGCTCACTCTCGCCTCTCTGGTCTACTTCCATTCTGTTAGCTCCAACCTAAGCCATCTTACCTCATGGTAGCCAGGTGGTACTGAGAAGACCTGCTTTGTATCCTCTCAGTGCTAAACCCAGCCTCAGCAAGCTGCTCCAGAGCCTGATAGCCTCTAGACAAGAACATCATGACCTGCGATTGGACATGCTGGTGGTCAGAATTTAGCAAGAGAAAGTGGATACGCTGATGAGCTCAATGTAGGACAGATCACCCATAGACCCAAGGCGTAGCTGCTTTGCTCACTTAAAGTCACGTCGGTAAAAAGGCGGCTCTCAAAGCAAGATGCTAGAAACACAATGAACGAATGACAGGAGAAAACGGCAAGACATTTCTCCCGTAGGACCCAGCCTGCTCTCCAGCCTGCTTTTCTCCTTTACTTTCCAAGGCAGGGCTTCCCAACAATATTGCTAGTCATATTTGCGGCCAGACCATCCTGTAGCCATCCTGTGCATCGTCAACATGGCTGACCCCTCCCTGTTAGATGGCAGAAGCAGCTGCTCCATGCCTCCTCCTCATGACAGCCTATGCCCCAGGAGTCAGGGATGTTGAGTTGAAAACCATCACTATCTAATGCTTACAGGGTGGGAGGTGTGGGCAGAGGGTCAGGACCCTGCCCTTCACTCACCAGGAAAAGGACACCGAAGGGACAGAGTGGCTCCGGGGCTGAAACTGAGAGCATTTCCGCATCTGATTCAAAGCCATCATTGATTGGTGCCTTCTCCAAGAAGCATGCAAGGGGAAGGTCTTCAGAACTGGCAGGACCCAACCAAAGGCTCTGGCGTAAGCAAGGGGCCATGTCAAGTTGAAGAAGAGTCCTGGGTCAGAAAGGTCAAACTTGAATCCCATTAGGATCACATTCTTGTTCTAAAATCTTGGGCTATTTACTTAACATCCCAGAGACTGTGTTTTCTCTCTCCTGAGATACAAAGGCCACGCTAGTGTTAATGTGGGATGCAGTTATGACTAATGAGAATAAACAGGAATTCTAACTTTTTCTGTTGTCATGACCAGAAACATCAATGTACCCAACCTATACCCACAGACAGCTAGGACAGGATAATAAAGGATGGTCCAGCACGTTGTCAGATGTCAGGATGCATTCCTAGCATTGTAGCCTTCACATCAGCAACAGCCTCAATAGAGATGCTTAGAAGAGTTTCTACATGAGATGCCTTAGGGCATGAAATGCGTGGTGTGTAGACTTGAAGGCCTGAGTTTGATTTCCCAGAGCTCATGTGGTAGTGCGCGTCCCTAATCCCAAAACACTCCTCTATGGAGAAGGGGGACAGTCAGAATTCTTAGGTGCTCATGGGCCAGATAGGTTGACATAAGCCGTAGCGAACAACAAAGAGACCCTATCTCCAATGTAGTGGCAGGGGAGGAGAGATAACTGGGGTTGTCCTCTGACCTCTATCCCATACCCTGGCTCACACACACCTGTAGGCACGGACACCCACACATGCAGCTGCACACTCACACAGAGATAGGCAGAAGATATTTTTAAAGTGTCTCTAGACGTTGTGAAAAGTTTCCTGGGGAAAGTGGGGGCTACAGTGATAGAAAAGTGGGGACAAAATTGGCCCCCTAAAAGCCACTAATTTAAACATTCTGGGGCAGTATGCCCATTTGGACAAAATAATAATCATATTGCTTTATCTTATTTCCCAAGGCAGACCTCATGATTTTCCCGGTCAAAAGAAGGGACTGCTTCCAAACATGTTTAGGAGGAAGTCTGAAGCCCCCAGGCCTGACCCAGTAGATGATGATATTAACAGCTCTGATTTCTTGGTGCACAGAGAAATGGTGAAGGCTTGCCTATCTCCTTTGGCCTTTATCTCCCAGCCCAGAAATGCTGCCTGCAGGCTTTCAGATCGTACTTCTTCTATTGCCTGCTCCAGTCTTGCCCAAGGGATCCATGAAGTATGTCCAGTTAGTTGCTTAAAATGTGTCCTCCTGTCTGGCTACCAGATGGAAAATCATTGCTCTGAAACTCTGCTTGCATGTTGTAATGAAAATACTTGTTACGTTTAATGAAAAACATAGACCAGACCATGAATCCTGTGGCCTTTCAGACACATGTGCACAGCTGTGCAGAAACCCAGAAGTGCTGGGGATATGAGGATCCTTCATTTTCCCTTGATTGCCTGACACTGAGGTTCTTGGGGTCAGATTTTAAAGTCTGGTAACATCTACTTCCAGTGCTAGCCATTCAGGACCAGTAAAGCACCGGGACTAAGAACTTAGAATATGGAGCCACTTGTGAGCCCAGGAAGCCAGTGTCAATGTTGTGCTTTTAATGTGAAATGTCCTGCAGAGGCTCATGTGTTCACATCATTGGTCACTAGCTGATGACACTGCTTTGGAAGACTGTAGAAGTTTTAGGAGGTGATGTTTTAACTTGAGGAGGTAGTCCACTGGAGAACAGGCCCTACAGTTTTATTGGATATTCCACATTCACTGCCTGTCTTCTCTCTGCTCCCTGGCTGTGGATTCAGTCTGAGCAGCAAAGGCACAGCACACTGCTCTCGTGGCCTCCTCACCATAGTGGATTGTATCCCCCTTTAAAAAATGTTCTTATACAACAGAGTTTGGTCAAATTCTACTCCCCAACTCCTCCCAGGTCCCCCACCCATGCACTTGACTTTCTCTCAGATAGAGAGATAGATGGATGGGTGGAGGGGAGGGGTAGATAGATAGATAGATAGATAGATAGATAGATAGATAGATAGATATAGAGAGATAGGTAGATTTTTTTTCAACAAGTCCCTTTGGTGTTGGTCAACTATTCCTCAGCATAAGGTCTGGCTTGAGGAGTGGTTGATATACCCAGTGTCACTCCAGAGAAGAGCTCTGGTTTTCCCCCTTTCCTTTCAGGTATTAATTGCAAATAGCTTCTTAGTTTGGGTTGTCACTTTGTGCTCACTTCTCCTCCTCAGTGCTGGGATTTTGTCTGGTCTGAACTTGTACAAGTCTTGTGTGTGCTGCCATAGTCTCTGGGAGTCCAGCCCTGCTGGGTTTAGAAAACACAGTTTCCCTAGACTTGTTCACCACCTCTGGCTCTTCTAGTTTTTCCACCTCCTTTTCCCCACAGATCCAACTATATCCTTTAGTAAATGTAAGACAAAATAAATGTTTTCTCTCTTAAAAAAAATAATAATTTGAAGTCAGACAAATCTAGATAGCTACAAGGGCCGAGCACGTGTTGACTTCACTAACCTGTAAAATAAAAACAATATGAACTGTATCCTCGCTACTAAGTTAGGTGACTTCACAAATCATGTAACACACAAGAAACACACAAAATGTATGATTATCATATGTAACACATTCACAGGCTTCACAGCCACTTCTTCCATTCTTCATTCATTATTTAACTGTTTTATTTAGTGCCTACTTTTTCTACTGTGTTAGCAATTTGTAATTCATCCACAAAATGAGCGGTCTCACACTGTTTCTAAGTTAATAAAAGTGTAAATGACTAATGCATAGAAAAGACAGCTCCTTTGTCCCACTGGAACCCAGATCATGACAGAGCTCAGCAGAAACAAACTGTCTCCAGTCACTTAACAACCTGAAAACGTAGATAAAAAGTCAGGGGGCGGGACTTCCTTCTTTGCTTCTTCCACATTATCTAGAACATTCAGTTATCATATTTTGATTTTCAGAAAGAAGTGAGGTTCCCAGGCAAGATAGTGACAAGTAAGTTTAAGGGAATTTATTGTAGGCTTATCCCTTATCTATCCCAAGAGTCTTTTGATTTATGTAGTTTACCCTATAGCACAAGAAGTGGGGTTGTTAGATGGATGAGGAATGCAGTTCTGAGGCCAAGGTTGCGGTTTGCTGTGTCCTTGGATGGCTACAATTCTCTCCCTCAATATAATTTCTTACCTTTAGGTTTCAGCATGATTTAATTGCCAGGAAAGCTTTGCCTATATGTTGGGACCACTTCCAAATGCCACCTTGTGGTCCTACAAATAAATCTAGTTTCGGTGAAAAAAAAAAAAAAAAAAAACAAAAACAAAAAAAACAGAAGGTGACCCATCCTCCCTGTTGACAAAATATCAACAGGAAGACAGGATACCTGAAGATGCAATTGGGTCCTGTGAAGAAGGACAAGGTGTGGGCTATGTGGTCGCTTCCCACTAAAGTGAGGTTCTTATGGGTGTTTTCTGTGAGGGTCTCAATGTCCAAGTGAGCCCTGAACCTGCTACACCTGGCTGTTAGTCCCCAATGCCTGTGGAAGCCCTTCCCAGCTCTCTTCCAGATTCCAACTGAGGCTTGACCCCCTCCTCCAAGAAACATCCGACAGTCTCTCACATCCAAAACAGGACTGTCATGATTTCATGGTTTAATTTCTTCTCAGTATTTTTGTCGTTTATTGCTGGTTTTATTTTTTTTTTCCATCCGTCTCCCTACTACTCCACAGAAATAATGGAAGGGATCTGCCTCCAAAAGTAGAGAAGGGACCCACAGTTTGCCTGGTGGCTGAGTGTGTACTCAGTACCCAGCGCTTGGCTCAGACCACTGTTGAGTGTGGCTGGCTTTGGGAAATGTACTAAGTCCATGTGATCTCTCTATCTTCGGGACCCCTGGCGATGAGACCCCCACAGAGAGTAAATGATCAACCTGGTGTGCAGGCATGGAGTCTGATCCCTTTCCCTGCCCTGTTAACCTAGTGGCAATCTCTTGGCTTTCATGTCTAAAGACGTAAAGGCCTTTGCCTTCCCATTTTTCTGATTCATTACCAGGTGGTCCTGACCCACCTGTCATTTTGCCAAAGTCTAAATCCCCTGCCAGTCTTGGTTTTCGCTCCCTGCTAACACTCAGAGCTCATGTTGCATTAAATGGTTAAAGGGGGGAAATGCATGTCAGTAAACCCGTCAGTGACAGAGTCAAGTTAGTATTAGGAAATTCTAGCACGGGCTAATGCTTTTTGGCAAGATCTCATTTGAGCAGGAAGCCTGCACTGGGGAAGGTATGCAACCAGAGAGCGAGGGGCATCTGTTTGTCTTCAGCTCCTCTGACAGCCGGGATGGTTTGTTTGTGTCAGCAGTCCCAGGGACGGTAACTGTGATCTCACAGAAGGGTCAGAGTCCACCAGACCTTCTTGCCTGCTCAGCGGCCCACTCCAGGACCCTTCTCTCCTGCCCCCTGGTCCCTTCTAAATTAAATCACATTCCATAGCCTGTTATTGGATAATGTCTGGACAAAATACTGTTGTGCACACTCCTTGCTTAAGGCGAAGTGAGTAGAACTGAGTGCTGCTGGCTCGGAGCCACGGACTAATTGCTTTATGCCCGTTTCCCCTAGCCAGAGGCACACCCAGCATTGACAAATCCATGGCTCTTTCCCAATTTTTTCAGGTCTCTGAAACAATCAGTGCAATATTCTCCGGGGTGGAGAAAGAGCCTGGGTGGAGTTAGAATTAAGGAGACCCTAATTCTCCATGGGCATTGGCACCTTTGGCTTGCATTGTTTAATCTCCCGGTATTTTGATCACCATGATCTGGGTTTTTAATTTCCTGTAATCCAGAAAGGAATGTTGTTCTCCTCCGTAAGGACATCTGTGGGATCTGCCTCTCATGTTCCAGAAGAATCCTAACAGAGATGTTTTTGTCAATGACTGGATATTTCATTAGAAGCCCAAAGATTCCCGTTAAAACTTGAATTATTTTCGTGGGTCTGATCAACTTTTGGCGTAATAATTCACGATGTTTAATAACCTGTTCATATCATTGCCAAAATTATTGATTTAATAATATTTGGTTATTAATAATGGAGGAGGGGGAAGAGGCTTTCTTATCATTTACATCAGTTTCTGTCTTAGAATTGCCTCACAATTCTTGGGGAGTGCCAATAATCATAAAGACCTTTAATATCTTGTCATTTTTCTTGGTAGAAGTCAGGAAATAGCTCTGAGTTCAAATATGAAATATTAATAAGTTTATTCTGAGTTTAAACATGAAATAGATTTAAACATGACTTGCCTTCATTTTTATTTCCATCTTTTGGAGGTGTGAGCTTTTGTTGTTGTTTTGAGCTATGGTCTCACCATGCAACCCAAACTGACCTTGAACCTAAAAATCTTCCTGCCTCCTCCTCACACTTGCTTGCTGGATTATAGGCCTGTGCAGCTCAACCGCCTGTCCTCTGCATTCTTGAACTTCAAAGGTTACAATGAAGACATCCAATTAATCTAACTAGCCTGGATTGAAACACTTCCCAAGAGTTTGGAGATGCCATGCAAACTCAGCCCTGAATCCTCACCGCTTCTCTAGCAAATTTCAGTGAGCTCTTTTCATCTCCTCTTAAAATCATCTTTAATCTGATCATATTGTGATCGCTTCTGTGGTTTCCTTCCGGGAACACACTTTACAATCTGAAATGAGAACGGAGCTGGAAATTTCATCATGAATTTGTTTTGGCAATGCGGAGTTTCAGACAGCTTTCTCCTAGGACCTCCTGCAGAAGTTGGAGCTGTGAGGAGGCAGGCGAGCGTCAGCACTTCCTCTCACTTGAAAAAAAATTTAAGCAAAAATCAAATGTATGGAATGCATACATGCTTATTGATTAGCTGTAGTTCCAAAGTCCTTATGTTTTATTTTTAACTTTAAAATAACTTTTTAGAGACTAAGCATGGTGGTGCACATTCTAAAGGACAGAGGCAAGTGGATCTCTATGAGGCTGAGGTCAGCCCGGTCTACATCGTGAGTTTCAGGCCAGACAGGGTTGCATAGTGAGACCCTATCTCAAAATTAATTAGTTAATTGATTAATTAATTCAAATATCTTCTTTAGGAACTTCATTTGCAAGTTGCCCTCATTGTTAGAACAACCTTATGGGCCTCTTTTTGCAATAACAACTACATCTTCAGGCAATGTTCCAAGAAGAGTCCTCTTTATTCCCAATTTTATTCAATACCTAATGGTGTTATGGCACATGTCCAAACCATAACCTTTCAGGCAGTGAGAAATTTCCTCGTAGCACTGTGTCTCAATGGAAACTGACTTCCTGCATCAGATATAAAGGGTGCTATGTATACAGCCCAGGTTAGGGAGATCATTAGAATTCCCCTAGGCAGGACTCTGTGTGTTTCAGGAATGCTGGGAATGTGCCTGGCTGGGAGAGGATCCTCCTACCTACCCAGTGTCAAGGGCAAGAGAAGAAATCCCCTACTTACTGTATAATCCCGAAGTCCTCGTGTTTTACTCTTAACTTTAAAATAAGCCTTTTAGAGACTAAGCATGGTGGCGTGCACCTTTAATTTCAGCATTCTAAATGCAGAGGCAGGTGGATCTCTGTGAGTTTCTAGAAGGTGTCTATGACTTGCCCCTGCAGACAGCCCATGTAAAATTCAGAGGGTGCCCACAGCTTCCCAAATAAATACATGTTCTGAGGTCCTCACTGAGGTAGGTCTCTAGATCCCCTTCATTAGTGAGCATGGAAATGAGTCATTATTTGTTGAATAAAAACTCCATCTTGGGGTTCTGTTTTGCAACTCAGGTAATTTAGGATAGAGCATCAGTCTTCAACTGCTGTAGCCCATTTGGCGTGTTTCTCACCTTGACTTCAGCTGCTGTGATAAACACTCCAACCAAAAAAAGAAACTTCGAGAAGGAAATGGGTCATTTCATCTTGTCGGTCACAGTCCATCTTTGGGAAGTCAAGGCAGGCCCGTTTGCTATTCCACACGGCACCTCCTCTGACCAAGGAACTCATGCCATGGCCAAAGAAGCATGGCAGCAGCCGTGGAGGAAGAACCTTTCTTTATAGGCTCATTCTCAGCCAGCATTTGTATACAGCCCAGGACCTCCTGACTAGAAATGGTGCCGCCCACAATGGGCCCTCCTGCTTCAATCAGTGATCAAGACAACCTCCAGACTCCATGGGCCAATCAGATCTGAGCAATCCCTCAACTGACATTCCCTTCTCAGATGATTCTAGGTTGTCAAGTTGACAGTTAAAACTAACTAGGACAGTGGGTATGTCAATGGAAAGGGGATTATATATTTATATATATATATATACATACATATATATGTATATATATTTTATCTAATTATAATTATATGTATATAATATATAATATATAATATATATCTTACATAGAGAGATATACAAATATAATATCTAATAGTAATTAGATATATATCTAATAGATATATCATTTATATACCTATATATAATATATATATTATATATATAATATGTATCTGTGTACCTTTCCTGTAGCAAGTGAAATAACATGTACTTTGCTGTTCTTTCTTTATAAACATAAACACCCGTGCTTTAGATGACAATACAAAAATGATCCAAAAGCCCCAAAGTTTCTGAACGTCTTACTCCCTTCATGTAGAAAGACAGATAGCAAGAACTCTCCTTCTCAAGTACATGGAAATATATAACTCTCATACTTAAAGAGCTGCCAGCCTTCTAATAACTCCACTGAGCGCACGAGAGGTCGTGCCTTACACCTGCTTCTGCCAGCACGGCTAGGCTGATGAAGCAGCGCTGTGGAGCTCAGCCTTTCTGGTAAGTGATCGGCACACAGCAGAGCCCCGAAAGGTACCTCAAAGGCAAAGCTTCCAGTGTCTAAGGAAGTCAGAGGGGGTTCCGCCATAGAGTGAGATTGTGCCAGGTGTCTGGTACCTACCTACTAGAGCATTGCTAGCTTTTACTGAGGAAAGACACAGTGTCACACAGAAGCCAAGAGGAAATGGGAAGTGAACATTTTGTTCAATTTGGAGCAATAGCAGAGTACTCCTGCTGGTTTGGAAACAGAGGTGAGAGTGTAAAATGGCTCGAGTGACCACCGTCTTTGATAACTTAGTTAAAAGTCATCTTACTTGTTCTTCCCACTGCTGATAATTTGAGGTTCACTAGTACAGCAGCCCGATTTCCAGAAAGTACAAGTATGGGCGCAGCCTTGACTGCCGCCCAGATGCACACAGTCTGTGCTCTTAATATTTCACTGCTGGCCATGCTCACTGCAGCTTTCAGGGTTCAGGTTCTGATAGTTCATGACGAATCCGGCTTTGCCCACCTAGATTTTAATATTCACTGAAGTGCTGCCACAGATGGGACAAGATCTTATTACCAGCACCCGTGAACTTTTAGGAGTAGAGAAATGGATGGCACGGGAGAATGTCCTTAATGTTTTGTCAGAGCCTGATTGATCTGATGGACTTTTAATGACTTCACTGATAAGAGAGACAGTGACTTAGGCCTGCGCTGGCCAGTGTGGAAAGCTGATGTCAATTTGATTGGCCTGATGAGACCCCAAATGGGAGGAACGGACCTCCAAGTTCAAAGAGGTCACGCACTGCAGACGTGATGTGAACTCTGCAGGGCTAGGTACAGAACCCAACCAGGGACATGAGCTCTGCGTGGCTTAAAACATCTAAACACGCATGCCAAAGTCACAAGACACTGGTGCTCAGAGACTAAAATGCTGAATGTGAAGGGTTGAGCACACCACTCACCTGCCCAGAGACACCAGACCAGGAAAACGTAGAGAGAAGCGAGAAACAAAGAAAGCGTTTCCCCACTGCTAAGAGACAATTTAGGTCTCCGGGAGCCCTGCAAGCCATCCACAGAAAGCGTCTCTCAGTTGCATTTTAAGCAAATCGGAGGTTTTAGCAGGACATTATCACCTGCGGAGCCCAGTAATGTGTAATTGAGTGGGGAGAGGGGCCAGGCATTTCTGATTAATATTTACCAAAGACTGAGTGTGTTTTGCCTCAAACGTTAATAACCTGACAGATCAAGTTGAACAGAAAGGATAGTGTGGCTCGAAAATGGGGCATTGTGCTCGTCAGACACGGCCTCCTCTCTGCGTGGCTTATGATGAATGCCATTCTTTAATAGCAAACCGGTGTTCGTAAAGAACTTATTAGGGAGACTCCGAGGAGCCAAGAGTGAAGAAATGACTGACTGGCAGCCATCAATCAGCCCCCTTTTAAACACAAACTGACTCTTCCTCTTCAAAGTAACAGTTCACACAAAGGTCTCCAACATAAACATGCAAGTCATCAGAGCCATTACAGGACTGGGTCCTGCTCAAGATTCCACCTACGCTCGGGGGAGAAGATAAGCCCACTGTTGCTAGCAGAGGTTAATCAGGGGCACCTGTAAACTAATGAGAGCCAAACAGCAAAGGACAGGGTCATGTTCAGCTAAAGATTCTGTGTCCTTGGAGACAGAATTCAGGTAGGAGCATCTGGGTTACCGACCTGGACCCAGAGCACCGAGCGGCTGCGGAAGGCTCAGTTCTCAGGCTGGTTGGTCCACCCTGAGGCCACACAGTACTTGGGATAACTTTTCTTTCCCTGCTTGTGAGGTTGGTTTGGCTGTTTGAGACAGGGTTTCATGCATCCCAGGATGGCCTCAAAGTGGGTATGTTGCCAAGGGTGACCTCGGCCTCACACCAGATCATCCTGCTTCATCTGCCAGATGCTGGGATTATGGGTATAAGTGGCCACACACAGCTTCAAAGCCTGTCTGTCTGACACTGATGTTTGGGGCTGGGCTACTCCACGCTATGGGGATTGAGCTGACATTCCTCAGTGCTGTGACCAGGGCAAGAAAAATGTAGGCAAATGAGGTGGCCCTCCTCCCTAGTCCCTGGACCACCCAAACTCCCTCTCCCTGCATGCCCAGCTCTGGCGCATACACTCCTGAACCCTCCCGTCTACCCGGCGGTTGAGAACCTGAAGCCCCAGCTTTATCTGCTCAGCTCCTTCTCTCCTGTGCGATAGCCATGTGATCTCAAGAGAGGAACCCCCAAAGCTTCCCTGGACCTCAGCTATCTCATCACAGGAACCTGTCACGTAGGGTCATGGGAGAAAACAACAGCCTGTTATGTAACACATACGTGACCCCATGTTTATTGGTCTTTTATCTCCTGAGTGGAAAGTTTCTGCTTCCTCCTCCTCCTCCGCAGGCATCCTTTGCACGCCTCTCTCCGTCCATTGGTAGCCTCATGGAAGTCCTTTTGTGAAACCAAGTTGGGGCATGTCATGTGACCACCCCTAGACAACAGGCCAAACTACTGACAACTGGGGTCACTTGACATGAGAGTCCATTCTGTGTGTGTGTGCGCGTGTACATGAGCAGTCATGTGCCGCTCATGTCCCCTGAGGGATTATTGGTGGAGCTGAATTCCCCTCTTACTCCCACGTGTGAGGATGGTCTAGCAGGTGCGTTAGGCACCCTTGGACTACCCGTTGGTTAGAGTTCTCCTGATTCAGTGAGGGGACACTCTCAGAAGGAGCTCGTCTCTCCTGAGTTCTTCAGCTACGGGAACGTGGCTGCAGTGTCGGCCAGCCCTTCCCCTCCCAGTGCAATACCTCAAGATTCCTTCTCCTCGACAGGGGAACAACATTTCCTTTGTAAGCGAAAGCTTGCTTCAGTGTAGATTTCTACGGTAGATGTGTGGTGCCCTATGTCTGCAATCCAAACACTCAAGAGAGAGAGGCAGGACAATCGTCGTGAGTTCAAGGTCAGCTGGAATGAATGAATGCATACATATATACACATGTACGTACATACATATATGAGATGTGGGTTTCTACGTTTCAGTTTTTCTTAATTTAGAAATCTAGCATTGGGGCCCAAGAATCTGAATTTTTAACTGCACCCCCCACTCAAGTTTCCGGGCACTCATTTTGAGAACTGAAATTTAGAATAAAGCAACAATGAAGCAGAGAGGCGTTTGCCTTAGACACCACCCTTGAGCGCCTGAGCCTGCAAGTACTCCGTTTTTATGAGGAGAGCGGGGCAGGGTTATTTTGCTCCCTGTCATGTTCCAGGTAATGAAAATGACGTACATAGAGCCGTTTTTGTCTTTCAAGTGAAAACCGTGTGTTTGTACTCTGCATTCCCTGGCTCTTAAAATCAAGCCACCAGAGGGGAGAGGGGAGGGCTGAGCTTTTATGGTCCCAGCTAGAAGGGGCATGTGCTGT
The DNA here is from genome assembly GCF_907164565.1 of Psammomys obesus. Lineage (NCBI taxonomy): Eukaryota > Metazoa > Chordata > Mammalia > Rodentia > Muridae > Psammomys > Psammomys obesus. The sequence goes on along the minus strand of NW_026596234.1, from coordinate 8,424,323 downwards.
GCTGAAGACAAAGGGAAGTTCGGGCAGCAACAAGTTCTGAGAATAATTTCTGGGTATCAGGAGCGGAGAGCGATTTTAGATTATTCTTTTCTGGAAGCTTCTGTCACCAGGTGCACCAAAGAAGCTGCCATATGGCTTCAATATCGGGGGGGGGGGGGGGGATGCATAGTTGAGCCTAACCCAAAGATATGAAATAATCCATTCTTGGTCTATTTCTAGATGATGAATCTCCCCTCCATATCCAAGACCTATTTAATGATTAATTTGAGTTTTCTCACAGCCATGAATCTGTAGCCTCAGGAGTAATGGGGCCCATGTCCAGGTGATTTATTTAGAAACAAAAGCTAAGAGTCCTCCTCAGTCCCTTCCCTCCACTTCTCTGTTTGCCAGCAACCTCATCCATGTCCTTCTCTCTCTTCCTCTACTACCGAGACTGTGAAGAAAACTCTGTCTTCTGTCATCTCACAGCTTGGATCCTTTCAATATCTCTTCCCAACAAGGCGCTCTCAAAGCGAAGCCCTGGGGAGATGGCTCAGCAGGTAAAGCGCTGGTCTGGAAGACGGGAGGACCTGAGTTCAGATCCCCAGGGTCCCTGTAAAGCCTGCTGTGGTGACCTGTGTCAGTAATCCCTCCTACCGTGGGACGGGAGGTGGGACAGGAAAATCCTCAGAAGTTTGCCAGCAGCTACCACGGTGTTTACACTGTAGCAAACAGGAGGGTCTCCAGGAAGTTGGAAAGAGAGGGCTGAAGCTGAGGCTGCTGCACACACACGGTGGGTGGATAGAGAGAGGAGAGAGAGAGGGGAGGAACCGACAAGATGACTCCTCAGGCAAAGTTACTTGTCCCACAAGCCTAACAACAGTAAGTTCAAGCAAGCCCTGGAAAGTTTTTTGGAAGAACAGTGGAAGGAGAGAGTGTAGTCCACAGAATTGTCTTTTGACTTCCACATATGTACCATGACACACATGTGCATGTGTGTCACACACGCACACACACACAGAGTCATTTAAAAACTATCCACAAGAAGCCCTTAAATTCTGTCCCCTTCCTTTCCCGACACCCCCCCCCATACGAACATCCCCCTTTTAACAAACGCATGATCGAGGCACACATGTATGCTTCCTGCTTCCGCGTTCTCGATTTGGTATGGAGTCCGGGAGCCTTTTCATTCTCTCGCCATCTGCAGCATCCCCCACTCAGTAGCTCGTCAACCTGATGACATCGTGGCACCATCTGCCCACTGACCTTCCCTCTGAGCTCATCCCACCTGCACAGACTGCTGTGTCATATTTGTGGTGGGTGTTCCCATCATGCCCCACACTTCCTTTATCACCCTCCGTGTTGATGTGGAGGTCAGTGCTGTTGCTTCCCTGGCTGCCGTGAGAACAGAAGCACACAGTTGGTCAACGTGGTGGGACTTGAAAAAACATCCCATCTGTTCTCTGGTGCAGTGCGTTTTCTCTGTTTTTACCCCAACGGCCCTACGAGTGTCACAGCTCCCAGCACCCTGGGACTCGGTGCTTCTTGGGTTCTCGTCCCATCTCATCTTTAAACTCCGACACCTCAAGATAGAGCCTGTAAGTCAGGCCTAGCCAACAGAGATGCAGTCAAACTATTAAACCATGTGAGCATGCCGGGGAGGTGGCTCAGTGAGTAAGACACGTGGCGTGAAAGGGTGAGAAACTGAGTTCAGGTCGCTGGAATCCACAGAAAGCCAGGTGTGTCATCACAATTCTGTAACCGCAGGCCTCTTAGGGAAAGATGGGAGCTGGAGGCAAGAGAATCCCAGGATGTGAGAGCTGGCGAGGCTGGCACATCATAGTACCAAGAGACCCTGCCTCCAACAAGGTAGAAGGCAAAAACTGACTCCAAGTGTGTCCTCTGACCTCCTGCAGACAGGGATACACACACACACACACGCACATACACACACACACACACACACACACACACACACACATACACACACACACACACACACGCACAGCACACCACACTCAGACTGAATTTTTTTTTAACTTAGCATAAAACTTGAATTTTTTTTTACCTAAAATTTTCAATTTCTGATTTTTGTTTGTTTGTTTGTTTGTTTGTTTAAGTCCAGAGCATCACGCCAGGCCCCCCTGGCGTGACCGTGGCTAGCTGGAGCTGAAAAAGAAGTGATTCCCTTGCTCCTGCCATCTTCACCTCATCCTCATCCAGTATTGCCTGGTCCCTCCGCTCATCTGAGTTTGTCACCCCTCTGGGCTATCTTCTGGTCACTTAGGAGTCTACAGAATGAGGAAAGCCCATCTGGCGGGTCCCATTCCCACCTGGCCCGGGTGTGGCTTGCACATGTACACCAGAGTCCCACGTGTTCCCTACGCCCAGCCCACATGGATATTACTGGCTGTCCTCCATGACCGAAGCCTGGCTCTCCCTTCTCTCTAGCATGTAGAGAGTTTGTACTGAAAATTCTTTCCTCAGTTACTGTGGGCGGATATATGCACGTCTCCCATGCCTGCATGTGTGGAGGCCAGAGACTGACACTGGACGTCTTCCTCTATCGCTCTCTGTCTTATTTTCTGAGACAGGGTCTCCCTCCAAGCCTGAAGTTCATCAGTTGGCTGGCCATTAAGCCCTAGGACCCTCACCCCATCTATGTCCCTCACCATATTCAACTTAACAAAAAAGTAGGGTATGCAGAGATGGTTAAGTGCACTGGGCGCTCTTCCAGAGAACCTGGGTTTGATTCCCAGATCACAGCCATTTGTAGCTCCAATTCTAGGGGATCCAATGCCCTCTTCTGGACTCTGTAGGCACTGCACACACGTGGCACTCATACATATGTGCTAAGAAAGCATATTTTTTTATTTTATAATTGCCTTACTTACCTTGGGCCAGGCAGATATCCCTACCTATGCTATCTCAATACCTCACCAACCACCTCCCAGGCCCCATCCAATGCCATCCTCCTTAACCATCCTTATCTGGGCTACCTCCCATGAATAATCTTATAAGTGCTTGCTTGTATTCTTCATGTGAGCCTTTTCACGACATTATTGTAGACCTTCCTCCCGGCCCACATGGCTTCTTCTCCACTCTAACCCATCGTGGCATCCCCCTGCCTCCTCTCTTCCCATCCGCTCATTTCCCAGGACTTTCTTGAACCTGAATCTGGGGAACCTTAGCCACACCTACCCCATTCTGCCCTGCCCAGGTATAGGCCATTTAATCAACCAATCAGGTATAATGTCTTAGGCAGGACAAAACACATTTTTAAGTGTGCGCTTGAGATTCAAACTTGGATCCTCATGCATGTCCAACAAGCACTCTAAGCCTGGATTGGAGATTCAATAGGAAAAGACATTATGCACCAGGTGAGAATCATTGTCCCATGATAAAGATCTAGTCACATAATATGAACAGGCAAGTCCCAGCCCTGAGAAGGGCTGCATTGTCACATTGCGGCAGCTAGGGGAGGGACAGTCAGTTTTTCAGGAGCGGGTCCCTGGTAGGTTGCTCATGATCCAAAGGATACTCACAGTTGTGTGCATGTAAGCAACACTACCTGAACTCAGTAGGCTAACTAATAGTAATAATGATGATGATGATGATGATGATGATGATGATGATGATGACGACGATGACATGAAACTGGGAGGAAGATGTGAGGGGTCACTCCAGGAAGAGTTGGAAGGCATGAATAATGATAAAAATGCTTTATGTACAGCCTATGAAATTCTACAGGAATAAATTTAAAATATTAGACTTAAATATAAAGATTTTTACAGTTTTTAAAAATAAAATGGTTTTAAAAGGAGACACTAAAAGCAAGTAAGGCAGGTGAGCACACCAAGTTAGGACATGGGCTAGATGGCATTCGGGATATGACAGAGAGCTGGAAATGGAGCCACAGTGAATCCAACAGCCTTGCAGAGGAACGCTTAGAGGCAACTGAGAAACAGGGTAAAATAAAGCCAAACACATGCAAAGCCAAAAATAAAGTTAAAGAAAAAGCTTGTGGGTCCATGGTACCTCTGACAACCAGGTGGAGGGAAACAGCAGAGGACGTTAAGGATTGTGAGGAATGATGCTTGCTCTCATTTGGGGCACATTGAGTCAGATCCCAGCAGATGTATAAATACAAACATCCTGCACTATTTAGGGAAGTTCAAACAGAGTGGATTAGAGCTGCAGTGTCAAAAGCCAAAGACCTATGTGTGGCTTAAAAACAAAAAACGAAACAAAACAAAACAAAACAAAACACGCTGAGGACTCAAAGGGGAATATGAAGAAGAGGAGACAAATTAGAATAATAGGAAAGGAGAGCCATGGAAGGGTAAGAACAGGGGTGAAAATAAAAGTGTGATGGCATTGCAGGAAGTTAGGAAATCAAGGTAGAATGGAGAATTGTCCAGCAGTGTGCCAAACAAGTGAGTATGTAGCTAACACAATGTCTCTACATATGACAATTAATTTAGCCAGAGAGGAGAGGCATTCCATCAATGGAAACATAGAAAGCACCTATCATTTCTCAGTACATATGCTAGAAGAAAGAGGGAGAGTGCATCCATGGGTATGAGCTACATTTTGCTGCCACAACAAATAGTTCCTGGATCTCCAGGCTTAAAGTACCAGGAGTTAGTTTAATAAGGGGCCACCTCCTTCTAAGCCAGTTTGCTCTTTGAAACACATTGATTGCTGTGGTGGGGAGAAGAAAACAAAAAACAAGCGTTGGCTCCCAAGTCTTCTGGAAGGTGAAGGTATAAGTGAGTGGTCACCTTGTACCTCAAGGGGACAGGGAGGAGACATTCCAGCATGCCGTAAGAGGGAGAAGTGGGATTTGTGTGTATAGCCCTGTATCATGCCCTACGTTCCGTTGAAGTTCACTCAACGAAATGTGGAGTCCTATATATGTAGCCTTGGTTGTTCTGGACTCTCTGTAGGCCAGGCTGGCTTCGAACGCACAGAGATCTGCCTCTTTGAGTGCTGGGGTTACAGGCGTGCTTGTACGTTTATTTGTCATAGTGAGGCGTGTGTCATGGGACGTGCACAGAACTCAGAGGACAGTTTTCGGGGGCCGGCTCTGCCTTCTTTGTTGAGGCGGGCTTGCTCTTGTTGCTTCTGGTCCATGCGCCAGGCCAGCTGGCCCACTGGCAGCTGAGAAGTCTCTTGCATCTACCTCCCATCTTGCCTTCGGAGTTCTGTGATGACAGGTCAGAGCCACTGTGTCTGGCTTTTTCAGTAGGCTTTCAGGACTCAAAGGGGGGTCCTCAGGCTCGTGCAGCAAACACATTTTGCCAGCTCTCCTGCCTCAGTGATCCTGATTTGCTGCACACTGCACTGTGTGTGGTGGTGGAGCGAATGGCAGTGTGTGTGGAGGTCAAAAGAGAGCTTTGTGGAGTCAGTTCTCTGCTGTACCTTTCCTGGGTTCCAGGAATCTAACTCAGGTCATCAGGCTTCCTCGGTAAATGCTCTTTGCCTCACCCTTAGATTTCTATTCAGGTCAAGGAACATCCTAATAAGAAATGTATAACATGAACCTAAACTTTCCTCTCCTGACATCGCGTGCGTGAACCCGAACTTAGTCTGATGTTGCTGCTCAGGATGCAGGCCTGAGCGTGAGGTGGGCAAGAAAGTGAGCCAAAGGGCAACTTCTCAAGCCCTGGGCTGGGCAAGCCCCAGGTGGCCACAGAATCTGAGACTGTCAGCAGCTTGCACAGAGGCTGAAATGATAAGCCCTGCACCTTTCTCTCCATCGGTGAGGCAGCCTCCACCAATCCGGTGTCAGGGAAATGGAAAGAGGTGGTCTCCATATTCTCTCTGGCATCCCATCTTCTGTCTGTAGAGAATATAGCTTACAACAGATTAACCAGCGTGACATCTACAGAGAGAGCCAGGAGAATGATGTTTGTTGACATTATCAGCAATTCCTGGAAGGCAATTCTCCCACTTTTCCCCCCTTGGCTCTCCAGAATTTGTTTGTTACCGCTGTAGAGTTGACTTCTCCTTATTCTGTTTCTGCTTATCTCCCCGAAATAGTTTTACGTATCTAACCATATTAAATCCACTTATTTATTGTGTGTTTATCTCTGTTTGGTGTGTTGAATGTTTATTTATAAGCCACTCATGTATCTAAAATTTCACCTGATTGTTGCTCGTCTGTTACATTTGCTGGCATGTGTCCGAAGGGGCTCCGCATATATTTGCTACATTCAGATAATAGGAGTCTCTTGGTAAACATAACTGTTTAAAAGCTCTAAAGAGAGGCCCAGAATATCTACAAGGTAAATAAAGTATTCTTCTGCACCCAGAATGTGCCCTGATAATACCCAGAAAAAAAAAAGAATTAAAACCAAACTGCCCTAGAACTGACTTTGAGGGTCTGTTTGCACAATGACAAAACACAGCTTTCTTTACCAATCAGTTAATCCTCTCTCAACCTTGTGCTTCTGATAGTCCAGGCTTCTGCTCTCATCACAAATTAGTAAGTATTAGAATTTGTGTAAGACCACACCCCTACCGTGTCGGAGCCCCATGCAAGGATCCAATTGTGAACGGACTATCCGATCTCACACAACACTGGCTCTTTGACACCCAGCTCAATGCACAGTTCATGGCCAAGATCAATATTTTGAATTCCTTGGGTGTAGTGGCTACTCAGCCCCATCTCAGCCATAACCCACTCTCCTAATGTTAAAAGCATAGCTGACCCTTGTTATGTGGTCAGAGATACTCAAAACACCCAAAGGAAGGACGGGATCCAGTGAGTACTCACGAGCTGGGTTGGGAAGCCATACACCTGTCAGATGCCTGGTCTCAGCCTTCCTAAGGAGGGAGTTTTGGACACGTTGGATACACTCTCTAACCTCTGGGGTCCCATCAGCACTCATGCACTCACACACACTCACAAACACACACACACACACAAACACACACGTAGGTACAAGATGGATGTCCCGGTGAGAATGTCTGGGACTATTGACTTCTGCTCTAGGTCTCCCCCAAATGGCTGCTTGTGCAAGGCAGAAGCAACACCTGAGGCCCGACACACACATCTCATCCCGCACAAAATCTCCCCGAAGGAAGTGGGGGCAGGGAGTAGAAGGACCCAATTATTGGGGCCTTCTGCTTGAATAATGCCGTGCCTGGGGTGTGTGTTTGTTTGCCTCCAGCAAATTCTGAGGCAGGAACAAGGGCATGGGCTGAGCGGGAGCATTCGAATGTTTGGAAAGCGTCCCCTGCGATGCTGACATGCAGCATGCAGACCTGAGCCAGCACCCAGGCTGAGCTGTCTTCCCTGCTTGAGGTAGCCTGTGCTTTGGACCAGGGTGAAGTGTCTCTCCGAGGGACCAAGTCAACACATGTTGGTGATGTCCTTTCTACCATGTTCCCTTCGTCACACTCACTTATCAGTCCCCTCTTCATGCTGTCTGTACATATTTCCAAAGCCCTCCTGCGTGCTGGGCATATGCATGGTGCTGCATACTGCGGGGATCCCAGCAAAGCTCTTGCCCTTGCGGATGATAACTTCCTGGAGCGGAATGCAGCCTTAGACGTGCCAGGCAATTTTGGATACTTCCTAAGAGACAGGGCAAACCCTGGAAATTCTCTAGTCCAGCTAACCTTGAGGGGAGACAACAAAGAGCCCACCTCAACAAGGTGAAAGGGGAGAAATCACTCCAGGGCATTGTCCTTTGATGTGGGGACACACACACACACACACACACACACACACACACACACTGAAAAAAATAAGTAAAAATAGCCAAAATGATTAATAAACTTTAACTAAAATCAAATCCAGGGCTGGTGACAGACAATACATATTCTTTAGACGGAGGAGTGAAAACTGAATGAGCATATCTGGAGCAGTAGTGGGTAGGTCTGCTAACAGAAGGTATCTCCATAGTGAAACACACACCTAAAGTATCTTCAAAGGCTAGAGCTAGGTGGCCACCCTCTTCTGCTATCTGTCTTTCTTTCCCCTCTTGGCTCTAACCTGTCTAATCCTAGCTCTAAAAGCAAGTAAGGCAGGTGAGCACACCAAGTTAGGACATGGGCTAGATGGCATTCGGGATATGACAGAGAGCTGGAAATGGAGCCACAGTGAATCCAACAGCCTTGCAGAGGAACGCTTAGAGGCAACTGAGCAACAGGGTAAAATAAAGCCAAACACACGCAAAGCCGAAAATAAAGAAAGAGTGTGTCAACCCCCCCACACACACACACACCTTGAAGCAAGAGGAAAAACCACATCCCTGCGTCACCATCAGCTCCAAGAATTCCCTACAGGGTTGGGAAGCAGGCTTCTCTCGTTCTGGCTGTGCAGTTATGCGCATTAGCCCTGACTGGAGGCCAGGGTCCAGCTCTGGAAGCTTCCAACACCATGGGGAAGGCCTCCGGTCTCAGATCACACTTTATCATAGTTTCTCAAGAGGATCTTTCCAGACACAACTGCCTATAAATATCTGCGAGTACCTTCGTCTAGGAGAGGCCAGGGTGCTTGGAAGCCACATTTCTTTCTCAGCGTTCTGGAAGATCCAATTCCTGGTTTACATACACAGAAGAGTAAGAGCAAGAGGACCAGAAGTGGGGTGGAAACGCAGGAAATTACCCTAGATCTCTTACTTTGAGGCTTTGATTCCATCATGTGAGCTACACACACACACACACACACACCACCTCCACCCCAGACCTAAATGCTTCCCCAAAGCTTCATTGATGGTCAGGCCTGGAGACACAAGAGAGAAGGTTACAGTCTGTTACTTGAGGCAAGCTCTACCTTTGCACTCCCTCTCAAAGCCTGAGGTGCCTGTAAGAGACAGTAGGTGGCTCCATTCCCTCCTCAGCAAGAACACATGAAGTCACCTAACATAGCTTAAGCCCTTTGTCTACCAGACAAGCGACTCAAACACCCAGCGAGTGCCAGATGCAGTTCTAGGCTGTGGGGTTCCTGCCCTTAGGAAGATGACCCTCTACTGAGAGGACTCACTAGATAGGTGAGTGTGGGGAATGACCAGCACAGAGAGGATTTTAGGTTGAACCGGAGGCCTGGGTATGGTGTGGGAACCACATATGGAAATACCCAAGACAACTGTTACCACAGAGGTGGGAGCAGTGAGAGCAAAGGGCCAGAAGTGCACTCACTGGCCCCACCTAGTCTCGTAGGGCTACGAACTGACGAAGCACATTTTAAAGCCGTAATCATGATAGAAAACAAGCATCTCTCACGGCCATCCTACACCACTCTCTTCTTTTTGAACCTTTTGGCTGTGCAACGGACCCCGTTAACATTTCTGTATAATCTAACATCCTGTAAGATTTCCCTCCATTCACCTGTCTGCTCATCATCAAATAATAGAAATGGCAGCCAGGTGAGGAGCCTGAGAGGGGTGTGTCTTCATGAAGTCATGTGACAATTATGCTACACAGAAGTGACAGAATTACCTTCCCCCCTGATCATGCAGAAGGTCTGTGGAATTGTGCTGTGGAACTGTAGTGAAATGTGCTGTCCATCTCAGCCTTTTGATTGACGGGCTTAGAAAATTTACTGGTACATTTCTGGGGTAAAATAAATATCCAGGTAGGAAAGATGAATGTCTTTGAAGACCTACTCAGTGCTGGATACAAAGTGTTACCTACAAAGCTACCTACTGAGAGTCTGAGAGCTCCTGAAAAAAAGATGTTTAAAAGAATTTTCTAAAAAAAAAAAAATGAATACAGTTAAACTGGGGGCACATAAAATGGGAAAGTTAAAATGAGAAGAAGAGGGGGGCGAGAAGCGGGGAGGACGTGGGAAAGAAGAAGGACCAAACTAGTCTTTTTGTCAAGTCTATTAGAAGTAGAGCCTGAGGCAGGTGGTTGGGAACAGGCCTCTGATTGAAGGAGGAGCCTCAGGAGGAAAAAAAAGAAAAAAGGTGAAAGAGGAAAGGCTACAGGGGAAAGCAAGGTCAAGAGTAGATGAGTCCCTAGTAAGTCCTTATTCCTGTCTGAACCACAGGCAAGAGGCTCTGAGTTATGTGCCATAGTGCCACAAGAGAGGCTTTTGCCAACTGGTGTCAGTCAACTAAATATTTCAAGGAGGTGCCCTAACCTCCCACTTCAGGTAACTGTGCCAGGCTCTAAGGACAATCTCTGAAGCAAAGTCAAGCTGGGTGTCCAGCAGACAGCACTCTCACAGAGGTAGGATGGTGCCCCTTAGGACATCCTGGTGAGACCCATGGAGTTCCCACAAAGGAAACTCAAACGTCCTTTAAATCATTAACCCTTTAACCCTTTAACCCTTTAACCCTTTATTTGCTCTCTGGGTTCCTGCTGTGTCCCAGTGGTCAGAGTTACACCTGGACCACTTATGGTGACCAAACATTTGGTATGTGGCAGATTCTAATTGTGGAATGCTACACCTTTCAAACATTCCCAGAAGTTTTAAGCTGTGTTTCTTTTTAAAAAACAATTCAACTGTTTACAGGGGCTGAGAGCAAAGATCAATCGTATGTCAAGTTTCTGGGTCCTAACAATGCAACAGCAACAAAAAGGACCTATTAATTCTATATTAAAGTAGAGGTGTTTGAAGTACTAGCTTGAGTAGGCTATATTTTTATGACTACTGTAATGTGGCTCTTAGAACGATTAAATCGCACTTGTGAATCGTTTGTGGGTTTGGTTGGACTGCATCAGTCTGGGGTCATTGAGGGAAGTCAGAACAGGGATGCAAGCATGAACTTGAAGCAGAAACCTTGGAGGTATGCTGCTTGCTGGCTTACTTGCTGAACCAGTGTTTAGCTGGATTTTTTTTTATACAGCCCAGCACCACCTGCCTAGGGAATAGTGCTACCCACAGTGGACTGGCCATGCTGTATCAACTAATAATCTCACACATAATCACAGGCCAGTTTGATCTAGGCAATACCTCCATTGAGATTTCCTTCACAGGTAACACTAGGCTGTGACAAGTTAACAGTTAAAGCTGACTAGGACATTCCCAAAGTCTCACAAAACAAAATCACTCTGTATCCCACGCCCTCTGGATAACCAATGCTGGACCTATTGTCTCCCTTCGCCCCCGCTATAACTCTCATTTAATCTTTCTTTCTCTATGTGGAAAGATTAGGAATGTAAATCCATAGACTGAATCATGAAAAGGGAAAGAAACCCAAAGGGTTTGAACTGAGTCTCTTTTCAAACAATTCTTCCCCCTCAGATGTCACTGCACATAGATTTCACAGCACAGCAGTGGGCAGAAGTATGATAATCACTCAAAACATAATTGAAAGATTTCAAAAGTTGAGCTGGAAGCATTTTTTGTCAGAGTTTATTGCAACTGTTTTGTGTCTTGGGGGAGAAAAAGTTTATGAAAGTTCTGTGACAAGAAAGATAAATTATGGAACCATAAGAACTGGCAAATAAATGGATCCTAGAGTCTGACAAACGGGGCAACGACAGGAACATATAATTTTAGAACACAAAAAAAGGTAACTAAATTTGAAAAATTGCATTAGTGTATCATTTTCTGTATATGAGCCATTAGAGGGAAAAAGTGGAAATTACACCCTGTAACAAAGTAAAAATGTTTTCAGTGTTTAAAGGTAATTTTGTAATACTGCTACTATTACTTAAACTCTTACCTCTTATAAAAACCCAAAGACGGGACCCCTGGTGAGATTACCTGTGTCTTAGGCAAAGAGCAACGATTTGAATTCCATTCAAATACATTTGTATTTTGCCGAGTGCTATCAAGCCCGGAGTTGCATAATTTGCCACATAAGTGAAATAGATACTTTTCTTCTTCACATTTATCACTCTCCTGTGGGCTTCATTACTGACAATCAAATCATAGGAGATGTGCAAAATTGCCAGGGATGCTCCTATTTTCTCATGATGTTCGATACAAATAGTTCTTCACAAATGGCTTCCCCCCCCCTTTTTTTTTATTTGCCACCACACATTTTTGCTCCCTTTTCAGAATCTCACTAAAGTTCCAGAGATAGAATTTTTCATTTTTCTACCCCTCCCCCCCTTAACAAATAGGTGGGACTCCTCGGAAAACAAATATTTCTATTTGGGGAAAAATGTAAAATACTTCAGACAGGGGAGGTTGGTATTGTTCACAAGCAATCCTTTAGCTGTTGCTCCCTAGCTGTGTGTGTGTGTGTGTATGTGTGTGTGTGTGTGTGTGTGTGTGTGCGTGTGCACACGCTCGCGAGCGCAAGGGTGCCTACATGTGTGTAGGCGTTCCAGTGTACCCGTGGAAGTCATCAGTGAATGTCAGTTGTCTTTTTCAACTCACCATAGTGTTTGAGATGTGGTCTAGCCTGCATCCCATTGGCTTGACGTTCTGGCCAGCCAGCCCCAGGGTTCCTCCTACCTCCTCCTCTCCAGCTGCACACTGCCACCATACCTGGCTTTTTAAAACACGGGTGCTGGGGATCAAATTCAGACTTTACAGAGACTGCCTTACTGACTGAGCAGTCTCCACAGTCCATTGTAGTTTGAGGCTCAAATTTTAGATCACACAGCAAAGGCCCAGAACTTAGTTGAGAGAATAAACGAGACAGTGGGCAGGCGGCTGAGAGCACTGTCTTTGCGACGTTCTTGCCTTTTCACAGCATGGGTGTCGAGGAATGTCAGGAACTAGCATCTTTGGAAACAGGGACAATGACACTCAGCAATTGGCCTTTCATTGGCCAGGCTGCAGAGAGCAGTGGGGTCTGCGTTAAACTGACATGGCTCCCAGCCCTGCGCCATGTGACCAGGTGGGAAATTGGTTACATCTTTTTTATTCTACCCCACCTCCCCCACCGAAAAAAAAAAAAAAAAAGCCAGAAGCTTGCATTGCTTTTAATGTGGGATAGATAGCTTCTGAATTTAAAAAGTTGACACTACATTTTATTTACACAAACCCCAAACAAGCTAAAGAAAATACAAGTCCCAGGCAGACACAGGATGGTGGCCAGGGCATAACTTCTTGGCAAGGGTCTTCTATGAGCCCCTGGAGGAAACCAAGGCCACTGCACTTTCATTTCCTGGCCTTCTAATTAATCGCTATGTTCAGCAAGATGACCAGAATGCTAGACTCCCCATCTATGGCTGACTCTTCTTACCACGGAGAACACTAATCTGGAAGGAAGAGTAGGGTATCTCTCTGGAACAACATTTAGCCTACCAAGTCTATGGCAAGTCGGCCATAACACCCTCTGGGGCCACTGGGCAAGGCTGTGAGCGAGCATGGTTTGACATCTGCCCCAGCTCAGCCCTAGAGGGCTGGCTTCTTCCATTTGCTGAACACGTTTCTCCCTCTCCCGCCAACCTCTTCCCATAGGTAAAATCTCCTTTGAGCCTGGTGTCAGGAGGAAGGAGGAGAGGCTCCCACTCAGACCTCAATTTCTGCCAAGTCACTGTTTTTCATTCTACTCCTGACCTTTTAGGTTTCTCCAGAGCCATAGGCTTCAGGAGACAAAAGCCAGGGGCAATGCAGGGTATTTCTGCCTTCTAGCCTCTTGTTAATGACTCCAGCTGGTAACTCTCCGAAAGGCACAGCAACAAAGGGCAGACTACCTTCACACGAAGACTCTAGAGTCCCCAGCCGCTTCCATATATTTCACACCAGATCTGTGCGAGGGCCTTCTTAGGTGCCACACTTTCTTCCAAAGAAATTTCTTCTGCGTGCATCTCTGTGTGCATCAGGTGTGTGCACGTGCTTGTTTGTGTGTGTGCACGTGTATAAGAGGGTCAGATCATTTTACTCAGACACTTGAGAGTGGGAAAAGCTGAAGAGGTCCACACAATCTTACGTCCTCTGTAGGACAGATCTTTCTGCCCTCCTCCTTGCAAAAAGCCTGAAGCAATTTCTTTGAAGTAAGTGTGATTTATATCAGCTATCTATTGTCAGAGAAAGACTGTGTGACAAACATCCCCCAGCCTCATTAATATAAAGCAAGAAGCATTTATTCAGCTCAGTAGTCTGTTAGAGGTCCAGCTGGACTGAGCTGGGCTTAGGGTGGGCTGGGCTGGACGAGACTCGAATGACTTTGTTCATAAATCTGTGGTGAACTTCCAGGTCAGTTACAAGGCTCTGCTGATGAGGGGTGGAGCCCCTGGCGTGTTTGTAATGACGCTGTTGGCTGACTGAGGTTGGCCTCAGTGAGGATGGAACCAGGCATCTCTCATTGTGGGGCCAACTAGCCCAGACATTTTTACCATGTGACAATGGCAACAAGTCAGATTGCTGTTTGGATCCCATGCGCTGACTTTCTAGTTGACAGAAGATCACATGTCAAACCAAGCAAGAGAGAAAGAAGTAGCAACAGAGCTAGGCAGCAAAGGGGACGGATGATGGGGGCAGGAATATGGAGGCCTACATAATGCAGGTGGCTGCCCCATAGACCTGAGGCTCAGAGGAGGGAAACCTTCCCAATAGGGCCAAAGACGGCTAGAGAAGGGGCTGAGCCTTGAACTCATCCATTCTCTTGGAAGCCAGTGATCCCAAAGCTGCCCTTGGAAACATAAAAATCTACCACTTCTGAAATTTCAAAGAGGAGTTATGGAAAAGATTCTCTGTGTGGGGCGACATCTTCCAGGCCAAATGGAGTGTTGAGTAACTGCCTACTTAATATGGTGGGTAGAGAAAGCCAAGTTCAAGCCCAAGCATTTTAACTTCTGCTAAACATATACAGTCATCTTCGTGTTCTCTTTGCCCCTGTTGGCGGAGGTGGGTGAGCACAACCTCTTATGATCTACCCGTGTTTCCCCGGGAGGCAGCACATGGAGAGACAGGACTGCAGACTATAGAAACTTCCTGGCTGTGTGACCTTGGTTGGCTGTGTTACCAACCCCCCTGAGTTCTGCTCTGCTCAGAGGTAAAGCAGAGGGCGGGATGGTAATGAAGACGAGATGAAGTTTATATGTGGGAAGCTTTAGAAGTGCCCGGCATGCGGCAAAGGTGCCTTAGGCATGCTCGCTTGTTCGCTTCATTCATCCTTTCATTCATTCAGTCAGTCAGTCAGTCAGTCACTTGAGACAAGGTCTCAGTGTGTAGCCCTGGCTAGCCTGTAATTTTCTAGGTTGAGCAGTCTGTTCTTCAAGTTACGGTGATCCTCCTGCTTCTGCCCGCTGAGGGCCGTTACGGGGATTTTGTTTGCACATAGGGATGTACGTCATGTGTGTGCCTGCTGCCCGCAGAGGTCAAAAGAGCGTGTGCTGTCTACATGAACTCATTACGGGCAGCTGCGACCCGCCACATGGGTGCTGGGAATTCAAGGCCAGTCCTTTGCAAGAACCACAAGCCCTCTAACACTCATAATCAGAGAAACACTAGACTTCAGACGAAGGTGGGTGAGAACCAGGTTCTAGGGCCTGTGTTTGCCTTCTGAACGTGTTTCTACGGAATGGCTGAAACCATAAAATTCTTGAGACCAGAGAGGCCCGGCTCAAAAGCCCATGTTCCTGCCACCACAGCAGAGTCATTTAAAACCATCTGAACCCCCAGGCACAAGAGCTCTGCCACAAGCCCCCACACACTCGTGGATCAGAAACGGGGCCATGGCATCCACAAAGGGACCAGGTGTCACGAGGCTTCCATCCACGGTAGGCCAGGGAAGCGCTGTGGGGGCTCCTGATGCAGTGCCTCATGTGAGAAAAGGTTGTGGTTGGGACTGTGCCAGCGAGAAGCTGCGGAAGCGAAGCACCACTGACCTCGAAGAAAAAAAAATAGCTATTGTCACAGGACAGAGAGGCTTTGTATTTGTAGGTTTGTGCAGAAATATATTTGTTAGTGAGATGGGGCTTACTTGGGAGTGTGTAAAGGTGAATTATTTGTCAGACGACTGGAGGAGGTTTATGCAATACAGTGTTATTGAGCAGGGCTATTAACAGAGTGAATCGCTACTGTGACATGCCTTTAAATTGTTTTTAGTGTCCACAAAGGTGTCATTCTGCAGCTGGCGGGGTTAGCAACAGAGCTGTATTTTTGGTGGACAGCGGTGGATCTTGAAACAAAATAGCATATTTTACACACACACACGCACACGCACAAAGTAAAATATGACAGAAGCCTGAAGTCTGCAGACAGCAGAGTCTGGAGGAGTCATTTGTAGCTGCTTGACAAGTACCCCCAGAATCTGCATAACCTCTCGAATCTCCACCAGGAGGAGGCACACTCTGCAGTCCTTCAGGAAGAGAGAGCAAAACAAGTAAGAGGCGGAGATACTCGAAGCCTGGGGTTTGCTTCCAGAATATCGTGTCCTATTTGTGAATCCATCTTTGGCTTGGGGCAGAAAGGTTGGTTAAGCAATTCCTAAAGAGAGAGAAAAAAAATAAAGAAAAAGGGGGAAAGATGGAGAGGGACAGAGAGAGAGAATGAATTAACCAACTAAAGTCTTAGTGTGTAGGTGTGCCTCTGTACTTGGTGTGTGTATACCTGTGTGTATATATGTGTCTGTGTGTGCGTCCCCCATGTTTGTGTGAGTCTCTGTGTCTAGGTAGGTCTGTTTATTCATGTTTTTATTAGGAAGTCTATATTTACCTGTAAGTGCTAGTCAGACAGTAAGCTGGGTATTAAAAATATATGTTCAAGGAGAATGAAAGGAGCTTACACTGTAGACGTCCCTCTGAGGTGATGTACGCTCAGACAAGCAATGCAGAGATGACGGAAGGAATGGGCTCACTGCAAGATCACGCTAAACATGACAAAGAAGATACCGTAGTGAGGTGAAGGAAACCAGACAGAAGGGACTGCTTAGGCATGGCAGAGCATCAATGCTGAGAGTGACGAGCGAACAGACAGAGCATAGAAGGACCAGAGGACTCTGATGTCGCTTCTGGACATCCCATATGGACCATGACTTGCTGTTATTGTTAGGAAACAGTCACACATGCACACTTGTGTTCACATACACACACACACACACACACATAAATACATGAAGTCCAAGGTCAGCCTTCATCCTGCCTAACAGAGATGTGGCAGATGCCCACACCTATGGGGCTGATACTGAGATGATGCTGCCCTCACCCCGTGGCCAACGGCGTCTCCCAGCATCCTTATTTCTGTGTTTTGATCTTCTTCCATAGGTTCTCCTAGGTATGTCAACAGCCCCATGTCAGCAGTTTCAGGGACACTCAATGACATTTTAAATCCCCTTCTCAGACAGGAACCGGCAACAGGTCATCATAAAAACACTAATAACGGGGTTGGGGAGTGGCTCACTCAGTTAGATAGAGCATTGGTACGCATGAGGACCTGAGTTCAAATCTCCAACACCCATGTAAAAAGCCAACCAGACAGGTGAATCCCACGAACTCACTGGCTGGCCAGACTAGTCAAAAGAGCAAGCTGTCTGTTCGAGAGACCCCATTACAAGGCAATCCGGTGAAGGTCAATAGAAAATAACTGATGTCCTCCTCGGGCCCCTTCAAAGGTGTGCATGGGCTCACAGACTAGCACACACGTGTGTATATACACACGCACAAGTAAAAGCCAGTATGTATAAGGTACATGATTTTAACTTTTCACCATAGAATATCTATTAAACGTCAAAGTACTTTGGGCTCTTGAATCATTAATAGTCATGTCTCTAGCTAATTCTTATCAGAAGTAAATACAAGTTTAGCTCTATACATTGACATTCCATAGTTATGAGTTTCTCAAGAGGAATGTAAACACCTAAAAATAAAAAAATAAAAACTTGGAATATGTGTCATAGCTACTGCTTCTCAATAGAGCTAAAAGGAAAGATTCAGGCCATACTGGCTTGCATCCCATCAGCCATCTTGGATCAAAAAGAAGAGAAAAGAGTCCTGGGAGAAGACAAACGTCAAAGGGCGTGTCTCCCCTCTCTCGGCATTAACCGGTCTCAGAAGGGCTTTTCATGTGCTCGTGGTGACTTCAGTTGCTGGACTCACACTGATCTCATGTGACTCAAGACTCCCACTTCTCATGACTGACGGAAGCCAAACGCTAGCAATTCACACCCGGGCTCTGCAGCCAGAGATCTGAGTTCTAATCCCAACTGGGCCACGTCCAGCTGTGCGGTATCAGGCAAGGCTCTTAGCATTCCTGAGCCTCCTCTTCAGGCAGTGTCCTCGGAAGGGGTGGGATGCCATTATGCTTTCTGAAGGACTTGGAATGTCACAGAGTAAAAGGCTGGCACAGTTAAGAACAGTGACTCGAAGCTTCACTCTCAACAGAAATGATTTCATTCTATTTGTCTTCCAAAGAGGGAGGGGAAAAACTGAGGAAAAGAAAAACCAGATGACATAGTTCATAATGATCACATCACATCAGAAACATGTTGGGTTAGTGTGTGTGTGTATGTGGCACAAGAGAGTCACTGGGGCACCTGTGCCAGCATGTACACACTCCTCTCCATATTAGATTACATGTTTGAGGACGATAAATCAGTGAGGGTAATAAATAATGCCTGCTGACATTGTGATCATGTTTATTAAGACGCAACAGCCTTGTCATCTTCATTTTCTTCTTCACTGATTCTCCTCTCCAAGGGTTTGTTCCGTGGGGACTCCCCGTGATTTAGCTGGAGGCCATTCTTTAATTCTTGCCTGGAAAAAAAAAATAGGGGGAGAGAGAGGAAAAAAAAACAAAACACCTGCTTTGCTAAATTAAGTTAAAAGCTGAATCGGGTCTTCTGATGATACGCCATCACAAGAGATGGTGTCTCCTCTTGAAAGTTGGGCGGGAATTGTTCCAGCTCCTTCCCTGTGCTAGTTCCCTGACATTTCTTCCTCCCCAAGTCTACGCAAACATCTCTTTCAGATTCTTTATTTTGAAGAAGACAAGTTTCCCATGATGGCATCTGAGGTCTAGCCTTCTCTCCCCTCCCCAAGAATGTAACGATAAGTCAGACCTGAGTAGCGACAGTCCACTGTTCTCATGACATTACACAGCCTTCCCTTATGCCCCGGGTTCAGATAGAGGGTTTCCTTTTCTAAATCATGCTCGAGAGCTAGCTAACATGAAGTTTATATGCCTGCAACTGCTGCCAGAATCTCTGATCTCCAAGCTCAAAGACTGGGGTATTTCTTTTGACCTCTGGTTAATCTCTGTCTACAGCTGAAGGAATTCTCCTTAACTACAGTCCTCTCTGCGTTTTCTCTTTTCTTCAGAGTGTCTTCTCCTCACCAATAGGCCTGACTTAGCTGCATAAGATGTGTGTGTGTGTGTGTGTGTGTGTGTTTCTCTGTTTCTAATGGAATAGGCTTGCCCTCCTTAGGGAAAACAATAGGAGGCAAAATGACTGATTATGCTATGAGAAAAGAAAAATGTAAGACTCTTTGGAAATAGCACAGGCATAAAACACTTCAGCAGGAGCCCCAAGCCCAGAATGCTGACAAAACTCACTAAATATTAAGAGGTGGCTGGGGGTCACCTCGGTTCGTAGAGCCTTTGGTTAGCATGTGCTAAGCCTGGGTTCAGTCCCCAGGACCACAGCAAACAAAAAAAACATAAATCGCGTCTCTGCCGAACCCATGTTAAATTAGTTTGTCCTGACACAAAATGTTTATTAGGGTTTATCTTCGCTCTGATTTATCTCTGAAATTTATTTCAACTGAATTTGGGGGCTTATTGCTCCCTCATTCTACTTCTTTGCTGGGTCTCTCCTGTTCTCTCCTTTCTTTCCTTCTTTCTTTCTTTCCTTCCTCCCTTCTTTGCTGAATTGCTGATGCCACAAAAGTAATTGTATCTTTGGGGTTTGGTAAATGAATGAAGTGTATGTTTTCTATCCAGAGTTTGAATCTAGCCCCAGAATTCCCTGACAAACGTGACCTTTGTGGATCTTGGCATCCCACCTGCTGGCCTCCTTGCAGCTGACATCATCCCGTGCTACTTTGACCACTGTCCTGCTGACTTCAGAGTGACCCCCATTTGTTTCTCAACTTGGTCCCTTCAGCCAGCAGCTCTGATGTGTTGCTTCCTTGCCTTTGATGGGCTTCCATTTCCTGTCATTAATCTCCCTTGTTCCCATAACTCAGCGGCCACATGGACACACGGAGGAACAATGTATCCAGCTTGAGTCAGCGGGTTCCTCCCAGCTTATGCCCATCACTGCAGCCTTGTACTTCAGTGGCTTCAACCCTGCCCCTGGCTTCAGGGGGAGGAGAGCACACCACACAGAAAATGCAGCATGAACCATGTTCTGTTACAAAGAAAACTACAGGGACACAGAGGTCACATCCTGAGCAGGGCCTTTGATGTCTTGAATTTTTTTAAATACATGGTTACTTGTTGTTTTTTTTTTTTTAATATTCTATTTATATTCCGTGCTCTGCACCTTCAGTGCCCCCAAAGAGAACTATGAAAAGTCAACAGAACACATTGCCTTTCCCGTAAATCCTACCACACTCCCAAAGAAAGTACTGTGCCTGCTGTCTTCACCATCCAGCTCCTGTGGGCTCAAAAGCCAGACAAACTGTCTGTTCCCCTGGGACCCTTAACAGCATTTCTGACCCGACTGCAGGGCATACTCAGCACCAAAAAGACCTGTATGGTCTAACCCTTTGAGTCACAGAACAAACAGGATCGAACAGTCTGCCCTGGCAGGATCCTGGAGAGGAATGCTGTCCTTGCGTTCTTCCATAGGTATGTTTTTCCTCCACATGGATAAGACCTTGACACCAGCGGATGCACAGACGCCCACAGCAGGGAAAATGACAGGCTTTCTGCACATCCTGTACTGACAAAACTCTGAGGCTTACCATCCAGCCGCTGCCCACTCTAGGTCTCCATGTCCTTGTCTATAAGGTGGGTGTGATTTACTAGGGCCACCAGTGCTGAGATCATGTGACAGAGTACCAGAAACTCCAGAATATTCTAAGAGCAAAGAGATGGTCCTTCAGTTCATGCCTGTCTGGGAGAGGGAAGCCAATTCTTATAGTCCCTTTAGGATGAGTCACGTGGAGTCAGGTCAGCTCAGCCTCGCTAATGTCAGCAAACCACACTGAGATATTCAGTGGAGAGCTGAGAAAGTCATTCCTTACCTGACCTTACAGAGTTTGGGCTGTCTGTTTGACCTGGAACATTGCGTTGGTCGATAATGATTTTCTGGTGGTTCGACACTTTTCCTTCTTCCTGATTACAATCCAGAGGGAGAGTGGGTGTACCTGGAAAAGAGGGGCCTGAACTTCTTAGAGTTTGGAACTTGTTGCTTGGTTTTCTGGTGAGATGCACACTCTAGGTGTTACTCAACCACCTGACTTCCCCCTGCGGGGGAACTTCATGAAGCAGCCATGTATGCAGTCCCATGTCATCACTCACTCACATACAACTTCATAGAAATATCACCGTTACTCTCCCCTTTTCACTATAGCTGGTCATCTCCTTTTTCTTTCCATTGTAATGGTGGGCGTGAAACCCTGAGCCTTGCACGTAGTAGGCATGTGCTCTACCACTCAGCTCTCTTCTGGCTTTCTGTCTCTCTCAGAATTACAATATCACTTTCACTTTGTATAAAAAATATCATACGTCTTCTGAGAATGCAGGCTTCATATTTGCATTCTTTATTCCCCTCCCTTCCTCCATTATTATCTGATAAAACTGGAAATTCCTCGTGGTCTTCAAGTCAAACAGTTTTAAGTTCTGTAGAGATTTGTACTACAACCACCACAGCTGAAAGACAGAACCAAAACACAACTTGTTCATCTTTCCAGAAACTTTTCCTTTTACAGTCTTAGCTCACTCCTTGCCAGACTACTGGTCAGCGCTTGGTCCTGTGGTATTGTCTCCTTGCTAATCCACAGGCATAGAATTGAGCTGTGGGAACAGGCTTCCTTCATGAAGCCTGATGCCCTGTGCTGTAGGCAGACTGTGCATGGCCCACACATTGCTCCTGTTTGCCTGAGGTAAATTCCACAGGATGGATGCAAAATGTTGACTGAATTCTTCTTACCAGGGCAAAGACCTCCTGATAGTACTGATAAGATTTTTTAAATTATATTTTTTATATATGTGTCCTGCGGGGGGGGGGGGGGGGGGGGCGGGTGTGTGTGTGGGTGTGTGTGTGTGTGTGTGTGTGTGTGTGTGTGTGTGTGTTACTGTAAGCCTCTACTTGAAGAGACGAAGCAGCACATGCTGGTCACCTCCTGTGTAACAGTTACAAGAGCAGACGCGTCACAGCCAGTGTCTCATCTGTGCTCCCAAAACCCCACTCAGCAGGCACTTGACCCCCTGGGCCTCAGAAGAGGATCCAAGAGTTTCTTCAAGTCCTAGCCATAGTTGTGAGCCATGCCATGGTCCCCAAGGCCACTTTTTGTCTCATCATACCTCCAAACTCTGGTTTTCCAACCTCTCGGACTTCTGATGGTAGCTGGAGTTGGAGGACGTTTTTCACCCAGGCATTTAGATAGGCTTGGTGATATAGAGTCCTTCCGTTGAGTGATAGGGACTACTTCATCCAAGGAAGGACGTCAGCTTATAGCACATATGTCAGGTAGACGGTTCAATACCACTACCACAACAGTACACATATGAGAGAGACCTACTGAGGAAGAGAAAAGAGAGAAAATGTTTGGCTTTTCCCAATTTATATCTTTTTCCTCGTGCTTAAAATAACTTGGTGTTTAGAACATTTCCTTTGTGTTAAGGGAAGACATTCAGTTCTGTGCACAGAAGAGAAATAAAGGAGGGAGGGAGAGAAGATCCAGAGAGTTCAAGTTTTTCTCCCCAGGAGGGCAGGTGTTCTCAACATCAACATCACGTGTGGGACAGATTTGGGGACCATGAAAGTAAAAGCACACAGATGAACCCATTACTGCTTCCGTTCCCCCACTGCAGCTTTGTCCTGGAGATTTTGTATTCGCCTCCATCGCTGATAATAACACTTTAATAACAACAACAAATACTTCAACAGACACAGACAGACAGGAACTCTCCTTTCCTGAGGTGGACACACAGACAGATGTAAGAGTGCTTCCCTCTTCTTTTGCTGTCTATTTCTTTCTGTCCTTTTTCCCTTCTCATCCTAAACACCACACATGGGAAGAACCTGGCTGACTCAGTCACCGGGGAATTCGGCTCTGGGAGCTTACATAACCATGTTTTGTGCGGTGGCAGGCTCAGGATCCCAGCGTCACTGACTGGCTCTGATATAAATGGAATCACTGTGTAAATGGCTGTCAGGGACTGCCCCCTCCATTAGGAAGCCACATCTAGCCCATCACTGATGCCATCATCCTGCCGGCAGCTCTGCTGCCACTGAGTCCCCTAGGTCTGCCTCTGAAATGACTCTCAAATGAGCCCAGCTCTTTCCTCCCCCACCTTCTCCCAGCTCCATGCTGATCCTTGTCACCTTTGAGAGGCATTAATCCCCTCACCTCCCTGATGGTCCCCCTACATCTAGCCCTCTCATCCATTCTCCTGCCGCCTAAAGCAGCACCTGCAAAGTACTGTTCAGACCTGATGGCACATTTTTTCTGAAACACTACAGTTTTTTTCCCCCCCATCAAGGAGTCCAGGAGACCAGTGTAATGTGAGAGGTGTTTGGGACAACATATAAATAATTTTGCTGGGTTTGAATAGCTGTATGCTTTTAGAGGTGTCTTCTTAAAACAAGCATAACAAAGTAAGTTTTAAAAGTTGGGTCCCAAAGTGAGTAGTTATGGCAGATAGAGGGATGGTGACTCACAAATGGCTGACTTCTGGGAAATGCTGGCTGAAATAAAGAGTCCAAACTCTTCGCCCATCGTGAAAGGTGCTTCACAAGTCTTTTCTCCCCAAATAGCTTCTGGCCTGCCCTGTCACCACCCCATGGCTTTTCTTCAACAAGACTCTCCCCTTGACCACCAGTCACATTGAGGATTAGAGGTTTTGTCTTTTCAATGCTTGCTGTGTTTCCCTCTCTCAACCATCAACATAGTGTCCAAACTAGTGGCATCTATACATGCCTTAACACCTAATTCACATGAATTCTGTGAATTCATCTCTAACTCCCTGGGACAAGATGCACCATGTCTGTTTAATACAACCTCAATTTTGTGTAAATAGTTTAGGGTTGGTGACAAGGAAAAAGCCTGTACGTGTTCGGTACACACAAAATCTTTCATCCTTCATGGGAATATATGCTGTCCACCATCGGTTAAATCTGAGGGTGCTGAATCCAAGGATACAGAGGGCCATGATGTATCCATACCACGGGGCAATGTCGCTTAATAATCTAGCATGTGGAAAGAGCAGTGGCCAGGAGGACTTTGACTCCCTGACAGCATCGGTGGATTCCTAGTTCATCTCCTGCTTCTGATGTTCTAGCCGCTACAATTCCTTATCTCTCAGCACCTAGACCTGACACACTGCTGCAGACCTCGACCCGAGGGAGCATCCATGAACCTCTGTCCATGTCCAGTGTAGTCTAGTCCTTCCTCAGGTGTCCCCAGTCGGCCACTGGAGGCTCTAGTCCGTGAAGTACTTTGGGCAGAGAGTGAACTTTAGGAGGCAAGGATGTTGGGGAGACTCAACCCAAGGGAAGGGGAAAACAAGGGAGGGTTCAAACCCACAGGCCTCTGAGAACTTTCCCAAGCTCCTCCCTTGCACACTTAACTGTCAGGGTACCAAGGTGTGGTTCTGTGTGGAAGTCTTTAGAGCTTACCATGCTCACTATGGGAATGTTACTTGGTGCAGTGTATTATATGACTTAGGTGGTATGGATGTCAAACCGTTGAAAGTCAGGGATGAAGGGCATTCTAGGAGCATCGTTCCACTCGTGGCAAAGGTGTAGTGGACCCATGGGTACCTCCAGACACAGAAAGAGGACATCTGAAGTCCCCATTGCCAGTGAGCTGCAAGGAGCCATTGGGGGCCAGCAGCAAAGCCTCCAGAGGTCTCTGGCTTGCACACTTCCCTTTCCAGTCCAAGATGGTGGGAGCCTGGGGCATCATTAGGCCCTTCCATCACCTCCTCATTGGTTCTTAGATAGTGTTTTAATGACAGCTTGAGAGGCTCGGCGTCTTGGCCTCCTTCTATTTATGATCTCCTTCGTGTTAATGTGCACTTAATGAGAAATTCTTGTCTTGCTTGTAAATCCTGTAGCCAGCATTCAATTTATTGACAGATGTTTGCTTGGGTCTCTTTAAAATTACTTCATAAATCTTCCAGGATAAAAGGCCTCAAGTTTGGTTATTAAGACAGGGCCTCGTTGACAGTTGCATATTTAACTGTTTCAAAATCAGTCTTTAGGACTGCCAGGGTGCGCTGCCAAGGGGCATTCGGATCGGAGACGTTTGCAACACTTTGCAGACCTATTGGGGCCGGGGAGGCACGGCTCCTGGGCTGGGATCTCTCGGGTTAGCTCCTCTGTGACCTTGCGTGCTTTGCGTTTACTCATTCTGCATATCAGAGTGTCAACGAGATGAAGTGTTCCTGCTGATAGGAGATAAGGCCGAGGAAGCCACAGCTTCTCAGACACCAGGAAGGAGTGTTGATGGGGACCACCCCCCCAACTCCCGCGCTGAGGTGGCTCTTCCCACACAGCCAAGAGGCTGCAGCTGCTGCAAACCCGTGGCCTCAAACTCCATCTTTAGTGGAATCTAGTGGCCGCTGGGTGGGGGAGGAGTTTGGCTCGAAGAGCTTGAGACAGCACCCGTTGTCATGGCTGTCAACCTATTCCTGGTATTCTCCTTCCCCCTCCCCCCGCCGTTGCCAACTATTTAAAAGTCCTATGTAAGTGGCTGAAGATAAAAGAATGAAAAGCTAGTCAACAGATCCATATAATTGGACTGCACTGTCTTGATTAACAAGAGTACTGGGCCTACAGGATGAAACTGCTCTTGTCCCTCACTAGATCATCCTTCTTTGTTTCTTTGGGTTGCTTAAGGCAGGGGAAAGTTGAGTTGCTAGTTCACAGTAATGGGGAATTGAAACTGAGTTCAGTTAGCCAAATGCTCTCTCATTGGTCCTCCATCGTTGGTCACATGAGTACTAACTACAGTCGTCAGAGGCAGAATGTGTTGTGATCGGTTGTGTCGTCAAAGTCACAAGACCCATCCCTCTTTAAACAGGGCACTTAAGACAGAGAGAGAGGTGTATATCAGGGGAAAATAGGATCTTCTCACCTGAAGAAGGGGCCCCTAGAGACTGGCAGCATGGGGACAGATGCTCAGATGTCCCCTGATCAAGCTGGAAGCATGGCCTTTACTCACAAGCCAGACTTCTACCTGCGTGCTGCCTACCCGTGTTTGTCAAGGCTGTCAGAATTGGAAACAGCCCTGCCTGAAGCAGGGAGCCGGTGGACGGAAGGCACAAGGAACACTTTACAGCAGACCTCAAGAAGGCTGGCTAACTAGCTTCAGAACAGTCCATGTTTACTAGAATCTGGGGCAATTTCCTTCATGGAAAATTCTGGAAAGTTTAAGGTGCTCTCATCACTAAGAGCTGGAAGGTTGGGCCTTGAATTTTTGCCGGCTCCCTGTGAGAAACGTTCTCCCCGGAAGTGATTGTAATGACTTGGCTGTAGAATTGGTTTGTAACAATAATTGGCGTTCTCCCAGGGACTGTTACTAGCTGGCTCCCGTGCCCATCAATCTATTAGATATTTTATTATTCCCGTTTGCACCCGTGAGCAAACCGAGGCACAGAGACATCAAGGAATCTGTCCAACGACCCATAGTATCCATGGGGTTGAGATGTAAACTCAACTCAGTCCGACCGCTAAACCTCCCCTAACTACAGGCACAGAGAGTTGTCCACACCTTGAGGCCATTGGCGTAAACACACGGAATCAAAGCTCTGCCTTTCGATCTCAGCCCTCGGGAGGCTGAGGCAGGAGGATTGCAGCGCCAAAGGCCACAGCTCCCACCAACAACAGCACGGAGGCACCAGCTGCCATGTCCTCCCCTCCTTGTGGACTGTGCATACATCTCTTCTGCTGAGCTGCTTCTGTCAAGCTGCATGTCAAGACCCTGTCCCAAACGATATAAAACACTCAGTGGTATCAAATGTCTTCAGCTGTATAGTGATTAAACACACAACACAGTACAGTTATGTTATATGTGTAATCATAATGTTTCGGGTACATTACATCTAATCTATGCCCTTTTAGAGGTTTTCTCTTCGAGGAATTGAATCAAGATACAGTTTCTCAGAGATGATGGCAGGGAATGTGCAGAGTCCCCGTGTCCGCCGTCCTGAGTGCCGGACAGTCCCAAGCCCCTCCCTGGAGGCTAGTCTAAGTGCACTTTCTCCAGGTACCTCTCATCAGGACATAGGGGACAAAGGGAATGAGGGCGCCCTCCTTCTCTTCAGAGCAGGCAGTCACGGGATCAGGGCTCACAGAAGCCTCATGGGTTAGTGTGACCGTGGAGTGGCCGGGCTGTTTTCTGGGACAAGGGAACAAATGTCTCTGTGTTCTCCTTTACGTGCATAGCTGTGCTGATTTTGTTTCCCTAGAACGTCACTCACTGAGAGTCCCGGGGCGGGAGAAGTGACCCCGAAGTTAAGGGCGGGTGCTGCCTCTACAGAGGGCCGGAGTTCAGTTCCTAGCACCCACCTCAGGTAGCTCACAACTGTCTTTTTTCTTTTGTTTTTCTTTTTTTTTTTTTTTTTTTTTTTTTTTTTTACAATTTATTTTCTTTATATTCCAATGGTGTCCCCTCCCTCG
This sequence comes from Psammomys obesus, assembly GCF_907164565.1. Lineage (NCBI taxonomy): Eukaryota > Metazoa > Chordata > Mammalia > Rodentia > Muridae > Psammomys > Psammomys obesus. The sequence goes on along the minus strand of NW_026596234.1, from coordinate 8,396,742 downwards.
TCTCACAACTGTCTTTTAACCCCAGCTTCAGTGAAATACAACATCCTCTTCAGGGCCTCTGAGGGCACTGGTATTCACATGAACATACCCATACTCAGGTACAGGTGCAAACCCACAATTCAATACTTTATTTAAAAAAATGATTTTAAAAAACCCGGTGGAGTTCAAATACTTGATCTAGGTGTTCACTTCAGTCACCGTCAGTTGATGGGGAGGGAACAGAGATGGGAAGGCTACTAACGATGGTCCACAACCGAACTAGCTAGTTCTGTGGGAACCTGGGTCATGGCCATTCTGTGAAAAACACACTTTGGAACGTTCCTAGATGAGGGGTGAAGGTGCCGGGTCAGTCTCCACCAACTTTCCCTCCGTCCTCACCAGACAGCTTCTATCAGGGGTGTCAATGGCCAGCATTTCCAGCTGTCACACAGCCACCCAGATATTCATCCCCACCCAGAGAAATGCAGGTCCCAGCAAGCATGCGTCATATCGAGAGGTGCGTGCCCTTGGAGAGATGGACAGGTCGTGGCTAAGGCCGAAAGTGAATAACTGTAAGTGTTATCTCAGGGTAGTGGTCAGAACTGAATGGGGTGATATATAAAACTCTTGGAGCTTTGCTACTGGCTGGTTTTAGAGAAAACTTAGAAGCTGGGAGAAGGATGCTATCTTATGACACTAAACTGGCTGAGAGTGAGTCACTCTGGAAACGCCAGGAGACGGTAGATCCAGGGGCTCAGCCCTCAAGAGCGTTTGGACAGGGAGGCTAGCGCATGTGGAGGTATTCAGGTCTTAGAGCATGCGGGTACATTTTAGAGTTTCGAGTACCGCCACAGGGTAGGCACTGTGCCCTCTTTGTGGTCATTCTCCAGTCAAATATTCTCAGATAGTCAACGTGAGTTCCAAGAAACACCAGGGTCCTGTGGAGGCGTGGCGTGCGTGGACACAGTTTGACATCATGTAGATAACGCTAAATCTGTCAGTTGAATAATGGAAAGCTTGAAGTTCTCCACGGACTGTTTAGGCTTCGTATAGACAAAGCCTAAATTGGTGCCCGCACTTCCTAATCATGTCCGGGGAGAGAGAATCGTGCTCCCCGACCGGTGCTTTGGCACACTGTGCCTAGCAATACCCACAGATGAAGGAGGTCTTGGAGATGAGCTTTCCGGAGTGAGTAATGACTTTCAGGATGCAAAAGGGGGATTGTCTTTAGAAACAGGCCTAGTCTTGATGGATGATTGAAAAGCTGCTGTCTTTGGTAGAGTTTTCATGGTTTTATATTTGAGGCCATGTAATAAATAAATGTGTAATTGCCCTCAACATGATGCAAGACCAGACAGTGAAGATGAGGCAGGGAAAAAAAAATCCTATAACAGCATAAAAATTTATTAGGATCCCCATTGGTAGTCCAGGCAGGGCTGTGTGAACAAAGAATGAGCTGTCTGCAATTGACCAAGATAGAAACCAAGGCGATGAAGAGCAAATTCCACCAGGCTTGTTTGGAGGAGGCACGGGGGAGGGGGAGAAGGGATAGAGACACACTCGTTCTTAAGATCTTAGGGAAAATGGTTTTAAAATCAACAATGGTAATTGGAATAAGCACCGGAATCATTTGCTGGGTCATTCTGGATGCTAAACAGTGTTTTCAAAGGGTAGATTCTTTTTTGATTCAGGGAAGCAGGAACGTTCCTTTCCCTCCTTCCACGGTGGCCCTTAATCCTTCCTAATTCTCTTGAGGTCTTGTCTTCCCTCACATTCTGCTGAAGTTGGTTTTTGTGCTCCACGTATTCATGACATGTTTTTTGTTTTATTTTTTATGATCACAGCTCAGCTTATTGCCTATTGTTTTTTTTTTTTCTTCCCATGTGATTCCCATTAACGGCTTTACATGGATCAATCTATCTGTGTCTCTCAAATTAACTTTGATCTCTTTCGGTGACAACCGACGGGTGACAACCAGAGATAGTTTATGTGGTGTCTGGAAAGCAGGCTCAGCTTTCTTTTCATCCCGTGTTTTATTGGAGAGGTCAAAGAATGCTTTGAGTACAGCTGTGCGAACTCCATTGAGAAGATTTGTACGTTAGCGGTTTCAGGCTCTCACCTTACAAAGAAGGCCCAGACGAAGGGTGTGATTTCAACCCCACTTCCGTCAGCTCAAGCCGAAAGCGTAAACAGTCAAAAACGTTTAATCCTAGTGCTTAATAAATCATAATTTGATAATTTTCAGAGCATGAAAACAGTCATTTCATGATATTATTGGAAATGAGATGTGTGGCTCTGATCGCTGTCTCTCACTAACATTAAAGTGATTTCTCCGAAACTGAGGAGTGTATGTGTTTGTGTGGTTGTGTGTTTCACTGTATGTGAATGCATGTGCACGTGGAGGCCAGAGATAGTACTCCAGTGCCTTCCTCAGTGGCTCTTCATCTTATTTGCTGAGTTGCCTCACTGAGCCTGGACTGAATGGGCCCTGGGTTCCAGAGATCTGCCCATCCCCACAGGCTCTGGCTGACCTTCTGCTCAGGGGATAGGCACCTTAGTTACCGAGCCATCTCCCCCAACCCCTGCGAATCGTTTTGCCTGTTTTACACCTTGCTTTCTAGTATCCAGTTCTGTCACATCTATACACAACACACACACACATACACACACACACACACACACACACACACACACACAAAATAAATGGCAACCGGACTTTTCGGTTGTCGTAAAGGTTAAACAGAAACTTTTCACAGACCTGGGAAATGGGGTGCTTCTTTGGGGTGATCCCTGAGTGGTTTTCTTGATCAGACCACTTGCCAACTTCAACTCGTCCCACAAAAGTAATCTTTCCTGAGTTGTTTGATTTCAGATTTTTAAGACCAGGGCTCTCAGCTGGGGCAGCTTTGTTTCCCAGTGCAAGTCCGGTGACACCCGGAGATGTTTTTCTTGTTCTCACTGGCATGAAGGGCTTTTAGGTCTCAGTGGGTGGAACCCGGCGTGCTCCTCAACACTTCACCTACCCCATGCCAGATGTCAACCGTGCCAACTCTGAGCTACCCCACGACTTGTCTGTTCCTTAGTTTTCTGTTGTGCATCAGCACAAAAGCAACAGCCCCGCCTGTGTTCGAAATCAGTCAGATGTGGCTGGGTCCCTCTTCTGCAGTCAGAGCTTCATGTATACAGAAATGATGAGGGGGCTTGTTGGTGGGAGGGGCCTTGAGTTCAATATGTGTGGATGGGAGGGTGAGAGGAGGTGAAGAATGGGGGGGGGGGCGGCTCCCTGATCCTTCCAGTGAGTGTCACCTGCACAAGCAGTCAACACCGTTCATCTTCAGGGAACAATCTCTCTGTGGTGGGAATCTCAGAGGAACAGTCGTTGGGAGCGTTATTGTCTTTTCTTGGGGGCCGTGTAAAATGGGCTACTTTGGGCTTAGCAAACAAATCTCTGATTCGACTCATCCTCCTCCCCACCCCTGAGACACCCAAGGAAAATAGCATCTCTCCAGGGTTAGGGTCAACCCTTCCCTCCATCAGTCACCAGCAGAGGGGAGCCATTGGCCCATGCCCTGATCGTCACAGAGGACTCAGCCATGCCCTCACACTGTGTGGCCCCCTGGATGCCAGCCTCTCTCCAGACTATTCCCCTTATTTTGATCTGAAATTTTTTTTCCCTCCTTTTCTAAGTTCAAACTTTTCCAGTCTCCCTTCCCATCTGTCTGGGAGGCAAAACTGTCTCCTGACAGTGTTCTGGTCAGCTCTTTTAGATTTTTTCCCTCTTTGGGGGGCTGGGGGTGTGTGGGGAGTTGATTTCCTGTTCTAGTGAGCCATGCATCACTGACATCTCTGTCTGTGCTGCCTGTCTGTGACAGAATGACAGGTGTCATTTATCACTGGGGCTCGCGGAAGCTGTGGGAAGAGGGATTGGATTTTTTTTTTCTTTCTTTCTTTTGGGTTGCCAGATCATTAAAAAGGGGGCTTTCCAAAGAAAGCTGTGTGTGACCTGAGTGCACTTACTGTCAGCGGAAAGCTGGGAGAATGAGAGAACGGCAAAGGGAGAGAGAGAAAGAAAGGGAGGAAGGAGGGGAGGAGTTTCTGCCAGTCACAGAGCAGCTCGCCTCGGTTCAGCTCTTGCCCATGCATGCTAAGTAAGGCCTTCAGAGATTTCCGCCTGGCTGGTGGTGCCAAGGAGGAAACTGAAACAGGAAACCTCTTTAATACCCCTGTTTGGCATCTCATCGCACAAGGGTGGGGAGACACAGTCTGACTCGAAGTAAGACCGTCACAGAGGGCAGGCAGGAAAAACCTCTCTGAACTAACGGAAAAGACTGTAAATCGCAAGTCAGAGCTAAGACCCGCTGGCAGACTGGCTCTCCAAGGAGACGTTTACAGCATCCTGTTTGTAGAAGCACAGTCGGAAAGTGCCTGAGCGTATCTTCTGAGTGTGTCTGTCCTCCTGGCACCAGCTCTACCACCAAATGGCTCCAGGGACCAGGAAACAGACTCCTGGCTTATCGGGTTTTTTTTTGTGTTTTGTTTTTTTCCAAAATGGGAAACTTCCCTTCTCCTGCCCCCCATGGATGGTATTGAAGTGATGAAAACAAGTCAGCTTTTCTATAGTCCAAACTTTGTGCCATATTAAATAACTTCTTTTTATTTTATTGCTTTCATATTACACTGGTGTGTGTGTGTGTGTGTGTGTGTGTGTGTGTGTGTGTGTGTGTGTG
>NW_026596234.1:8376502-8392026 GCF_907164565.1 Psammomys obesus | reverse complement strand
GTGTGTGTGTGTGTGTGTGTGTGTGTGTGTGTGTGTGTGTGTGTGTGTGGCAGCACACTTGTGGAAATTGGAAGACAACATTTTGATGACAAAGTGGATCCTGAGGATTTGAACTCAGGTCATCAGGCTTGTCTGCAAGCATCATTACCCTACAAGCCAGCTTCTGTGTCTCAGTTTAACCTTCACATCATTACCCTACAAGCCAGCGCTTCTGTGTCTCAGTTTAACCTTCACTGCCATCCTTAAATGACTGCTTTTCTTTGGGAGGGTGGCACTGGTGCACAACGCTGGGCAGTCTTAAACCCCCAGGTATTCTTTGTGGTCAGGGTAGACTTCAAAGCCAGGCTGTTTAGTTCTGGGGTCTCTGCTCTTAGCTAAAGGTTTAGTGTGCAAGAAGGACTTTGTAAGTTTTTGCATTCCTGGGACTAGATTCTGGCCATTTTAAATTAGGAAGTCACCAGCTTAGGCATGAGCCAGCACACAGGAGGCAGACACCAGCCAGATCATCAAGTGCAAACTCACGGCTGAGGACCCAGAATAGATTCTACATAGTTTAAGTGATAAAAAAAAAAAAGGAAGTCTATTTTCTGTCTTATAAAATCCTGCAGGTAGTCTCAATTTAACCTCTTCTCCCAGAAAGTCTAGAGGGCTTATTAGTTGGCCCCTGACCCAAGATAAAAATTAGCCACAGGGCAAAATAATAATAATAATAATAATAATAATAATAATAATACAAAGGATTGGAGGAATGATTGAACAAAGGAGTGAGTGAAAGAAAGGAAAAGGAGGAGAAGAAATAACCAAAAAAAGAGAGAAAAGAAAAAAGAAGTAGAGAGGCAGGAGAGAGAGAGAAAGGAAGGGGAAGAAAGAAAAGAGAAATGGGTAGGGATGGGATGTGGAGAAGGAAGAAAAGAAGGAGGGAAAAGAGAAGGGATGAAAGAACAAAAAAGAGGGAGAGGAGAAAGAGAAAAGGAAATAAAAGAAAATGAAGAGGAAGAGGAGGAGGGAGACACACACAGCAGCCGTGTCTCTTCTGAGAGCTGGTATGGAAGCTAGGAGCAGCCGTGAGGCCGCAGCCGCACAGGCAGCCTGGCTGGAGCGCACTCCTGCAGGAAGCCATCCCTTCCAAATAAGTTTTCCTTGACTGCTTTCGCACAAAGCCTGCTGCTCGGAGAGACAAATGAGCTATTAGGTAATCTAGTTAATTGACAAGTGACTTAACTAATTACCCTAACATGCTTATTAAATGTTACCTTTCCCATTCGCCACACATTGTTAGGGCATCAATGTATGGAAGCCTTATCATACCACTGTCTCCTGACAGCGCAATCCTATTAAACAGAGGAGCACGGGGTGTGTTTCTGTTATGTTATTTCCTCCCTCTGCGGTTAGACTCAGAAAAGATAGAATTAGGAGCCTGGTGTATAACGAGCCATCCTGTTCGGGGGACAATGTCCTATTATGCTGGCGCCTAGTCACTCAGATGGATCGAAAATGGACTAAATAAAGAAATAATGTAAATTATCAAGCTTCTCCTAATGGGTGGAACGAGAGCTGAGCGAGGACCCAATTGCCTTCTGACTGGAGTCTTTCATAGCTGAAGGGCCGGTGTCTTTATTTAGACAAGCCCACAGAGCCTCTCATCCAGAGCTCCTACAGTAGGTGTGCTTACAGATGGAGGCTTTAGAGGGAGAAATGAAACCTATAGCCAGGCCTTACATGCACTGGGGGGCACTTGCTGTTCTTTATTTTTAACTTTTATTAATTACACTTTATTCACTTTGTATCCCCCCATAATCCCCTCCCTCCTCCCCTCCTAATCCCACCTTCTCTCCCCCTTCTTCAGGCATGCCCCTCCCCAAGTCTACTGATAGGGGAGGTCCCCCTCTCCTTCCTTCTGATCCTAGTCTATCAGATCTCATCAGGAGTGGCTGCATTGTCTTCTTCTGTGGCCTGGTAAGGCTGCTCCCCACTCAGGGGGAGGTGATTAAAGAGCAGGCCAATCAGTTTATGTTAGAGGCAGTCCCTATTCCCATTACTATGGAGCCCACTTGGACACTGAGATGCCATGGGCTACATCTGTGCAGGAGTTCTAGGTTATCTCCATGCATGCTACTTGGTTGGAGTATGAGTCTCTGGGACGACCCCTGTGTTCAAATTTTCTGGTTCTGTTGCTCTCCTTGTGGAGCTCCTGTCCTCTCCAGATCTTATTATTTCCCACTTCTTTCATAAGATTCCCTGCACTCTGTCCAACAGTTGGCCATAAGTCTCAGGGTCTGCTTTGATAGTCTGCAGGGCAGAGCCTTTCAGAGGTCCTCTGTGGCGGGTTTCTAGCTTGTTTCCTGTTTTCTTCTTCTGGTGTCCATACTCTTTGCCTTTTGGGATGGGGACTGAGCATTTTAGTCAGGGTCCTCTCTCTCGATTAGTTTCTTTGGGTGTACAGATTTTAGTAGGTTTATCCTATATTATATGTCTATATGAGTGAGTATATACTGTGTGTCTTTCTGCTTCTGGGATAGCTCCCTCAGGATGATCCTTTCCAGTTCCCACCATTTACCTGCACTTGCTGTTCTTAGCGATATAAATACTTCACCATAAAACTTTGTTACGACAAGAGGGGTGTGTGGATGCATCTGTGATCTGTGTATGTACATTGTGTGTGCACATGTGTGCATGGTGTGTGTGTGTGTGCATGCATGTGCAGTGTGTGGAAGCATGTGGGGTGTGTGTGTGTGTGTGTGTGTGTGTATCTGTGTGTGTGGCATGGTTTGTGTGTATGTGCCTGTATAGTGTGTATGTGTTCATGTGAGTGTGTGTATGATATGCATATATGGTATCTGTGTGTGCATAAGTAGTGTGTGTGTGCCTGTGGGCGGTGTGTATATGGGGTGTGTGTGTGTGCGTGCACAGGCCAGGAGGTGCTATCAGATGTCTTCTTCAGTTGCTAGCCATCTTACTCTTTGAGACAGTGTGTTTCACTAATCCCGAAGCTACCCTTTTTTGTTTGGTTTGGTTTGGTTTTTCGAGACAGGGTTTCTCTGTGTAGCCTAGGCTGTCCTGGACTCACTTTGTAGACCAGGCTGGACTCAAACTCACAGAGATCTGCCTGCCTCTGCCTCTCCGAGTGCTGGGATTACAGGCGTGTGCCACCTCGCCTGGCCCTGAAGCTCATCCTTTGACCTGACTAGCAGTGAGCAAGCTGATGGGTCCCCCTGTCTCTTCCTCCCCATCCCCGGGAGCACACACCTCACCATGCCGATATTCGCAGTGGGAGTCAAACTCAAGTCCTCACCCTTAGGTAGCCAACACTTTGCCAAACGTTCCATCTCCCCAGCCCCACGTGGTTCCAAGAGTATTAAAGAGTCTCGGGTCAGTTCGGATGTGATGCTTCTGCTAAATGAGTTATAAAAATTGGAGTGAATTATGAAAACAATTACGCTTCAGAGATTTTTTTTTAAAGATTGAATTTGAAGAGGTTTTAGAGATGGAAAAATACGGAGTTGTGGGCCAACATTTCTGCAGCGTTCTGGTTATCTGGTATCAGCGGTCATGCAGATGCCTTTAAGGATCCATGTATTTTGTTCTTAGTTCATGTGTGTTTGCCTGCATGTATGTCTGTGTACTGCATGGGTGTCGACAGAAGCCAGAGGGAGACACCAGATTCCCTGGAACTGGACTTCCAGGTGGTTGAGAGCCATCATGTGGGTGCTGGGAGCCAAACCAGGGTTCTCCACGAGAGTAGCCCTTAGTCACTGAGCATTCCACTCCACACCCCTGAACCTAGTTATTTCATCTTCTGGTCAAAGCCAATACAGATGGGCTAAAGTTGATGGCTACCCCTCGGAGCAATGTACGTGAAAGACAATGAAGGAATGTATTGTTGAAGATACCTGAAACAACAGCAGGGAGGTCAGAACCAACTGAATTCTTTTCTGTGTAGAATGGAGTTAAGAGAAGGGAATGGCTGGAGAGAACTGAAATACCATCTGTTTAGGGCAGGTAACTCCTGGTTTTAACAAATGCCCTGTTCCCAGAGCCCCTCCCTCCATATTGCCATTTCTCTGGAATTAGGTCTCCAGTCTCTGTTGTGGTCCAGTTAGATTACCAACATTTTGTTCTTTACCCTTTTGAAGTTCACGGGTGTCACACTGAAACTGGCTGAAATCATATTCACCACAGCCATCTGGATGAACCAGGGAACGCGGGATGATCTGGGGGCTCATACTCCAATCATGGGGTACACTGGAAGGATCCCTGACCCTAATATGATAAGCCTATCTGAATGACTATTGACCTCCTCGTCATCACCCTTTGGAGACACAGTGGTCAGTCTGGTCATCTGAAAGGACCTAGGGACCCAGACAGGCAACCTCACAACATCCTGACAGAGACAATGCACTTGTCACTGCTGAATCTCCTCCAAGCCAAATGAGACCAGCCCATTAGTGTTCAGGCTGAACCTGACCTCCACAGTGCCCCAGAAGAGTGAGTGAGTTCATTGGCCAGCACCCCTGAGCTAGGTCCAGTGTCTGATCTCTATGGTTTTGCTTGCCGCCCAGTTATCTGCATGGGAAGGTGAGTGACTAAATGAAGATCTGCAGCAGCTATAAAACCCACGGCAGACAGGGAGAGATAATCCAGTGAGTGGGTGTTTCAGACACACCACAGCCACATACATAATGACCTTTATGGCAAGGCACAATGCTACTAGGAACTGTGAGCAGTCAAGGGTTCCTGTGTCTAGAGTGGGTCAGGAAGCTCACTGAAAGTGTCCTTGTGCTGAGAAGTGATCAGGCTGGAGGGGCAGAGACAGCCTCAAGGGAGATGAGCCTGGGTGAAGGTTCATTTTTGCAAAGGACCGTAGAAGATCATTCTGCAAAACACCTTTTTTTTTTTAATGGGCTTTCTCATTGTGCTATTGGGACATACCGTGCTGCATTGTGAAAAGCTTACTGAGTTGATAAGAGGAAACTGCTATGACCTTGTTCCTCTACCTTCCACAGCAATGTAGCAAGGCTCACCAGAGTGGGGCCCGTCATAGCTTGAAAAGCAAGACCAGCCCTGTAGCCTACATACAACATGCTTAGCATGCTGGAAAGAGTCCCTTAGTCACAAATGACACCCACAACAGCTTCCAGAGACCCTATCTCCCTCTTGTTCTTAGCCTTTAGTGACCATATCAAGTCATCGATTGGGCAGTTAAGTTTCTGGTGATACAAATCAGAGCGACAGACTCTTGCCAACTTAGATGAAAGGGAACATCACTTGAGGGTCATCATAGAGACCCACCCCAGAATATAGGAGTTCAAAACGAGGACCATTTACTTCCTAGCACTGTAGGCCTACAAGGCTGGGCTCAGCTGAGGGCTGCTTGATCTCGTCTGGCTTAGGGAAGGTGAGTGGCTCTTCTCTCTGCGGCCGTTATCTTGTGATAGGCTGACCTAGCAGGCTCCCAGGGTGAAGCAGAGTTCTGAGGACAAAACCCAGCAGGTCTCTTTGAGTCTGGCTTAGACTCATATGGCTCCAACAGCTCTTATGTTCCACTGGACGAAGATACCCAAAGGCCAGCCTACACTCAGTATACAACGAACATTGCATTCTCCTGTGTGTGTGCATGTGTGTGTTTGCCTGTGTGCACATGAGCTCAAGTGCATGTGTGCATGCCTGCGCCAGAGGACAAACTTGGTGCCATTCTTCAGGGGCCATCTATCTTCTTTGAGATGGGTCTGATTCACCTAGGCTATCTAGCTATCATCCCCAGGGACCCCCTGCTCTCTGCCTCCACAACCCTGAGATAACAAGCATGTGCCGCCACACCCACTTTTTTCACTAGCGTTCAGGGGATCAAAGCCAGGTTTTCGTGCTTGCACAGCCAGCACTCTTAAAAACTGAACCATCTTCCCAGCCTCACCATACTCGGTGTATGTGAGAGGGAGCTAGGAGACTGAGCTGGAGTCCCTGGGTGTCCCTAAACCTTCGTGTTCTCCTTGACAGAGCAAGTCTCCATCAGAAATTCCTCGCTATGTGGCTTTGGGGAGATTGCTCAGTGGTTAAGAACCATTGCTGCTGTTGCAGAGGATCCATGTTTGGTCCCCAGCACCCAGGTTGGGCAGCTCACAACTGCCTATGACTGCAGCTGCAATGATCTGACACCCCCTTCTGTCCTCTAAGGCCACTTGCACAGATGTGTGCGTACATACACACACACACACAGCGTTATTTTTTTATTTTATTAAAAATGTGGTTTTAAGCAATAGATGAGATAATCTAATGCCCTGCACCCAGGAGCCTTTGCTAATGTTGGTATTGTCATCACTATTGGAACTCATTTCTTCCTTCTGTCCCCCAGAAATCATAATCTCTCAACATCCATACAAAAATTGCCTACCACCTCAGTGCAAGTTGAAAAACGAAGGTAGTTAATACGTGTTCGACTTCTGTTTCTTCTAAGACAGATATTTAAACACATATTGATTTTTTTTTTCTTTTAGCTTTGTCAGTAACTAAACGAAGGTTAATCTCTTCTCTGGCAAATATTTACTGAGTGATACCATAAGCTCTGCTCAGGAAGTTCATCCACAGTTCTGATCTGGGCCCGTGCAATGTCATTCTGGCTTCATGGGATAAGTGGAGACAATGCTGTGGTTCTGTTGCATTAGCTGGTTGGTCGGGCAAGGGAGCACCTGGCATAATACGTGGGGATGGAGGAAAGCATGGCCAGATGACAACTAGAAGAAGGATGTTGGAGCAGGAGGTGGCTCAGTGGTTAAAGCACTTGTCACACAGATGTGGGGAGCAGAATTCTGAGCTGCACACATTGGAAAATTCTGAGGTAAGTGAGAGACCCTGAATCAGTGGACAAAGTGAACATGAGAGGAAGACACCTGGCATTGAACTTGGCCCTCTATGCATGAACACATACACACACACACACACACACACACACACGAGAGAGAGAGAGAGAGAGAGAGAGAGAGAGAGAGAGAGAATGGACATGTAACAGCATACATACATTCACACAAAAGATGAAGGACTGTAGATACAGCTCATCACATAAGAGCATGTACTGTTCTTCCAGCAGACCTGAGTTTGCTTTCTAGTACCCGCATCCAATGGCTCATAACCACTTGTAACCACAGCTCCAGGGGTTCTGATGCCCTCTTCTGGCCTCTCTGGGCACTGCACTTATGTGCACACACGCACAAATACAAACCCACATACATATAATTAAAAATGTAAAATAGATATTTTTTAAAGATGGAAGTGGTATTGCAGGCACCAGCAAGGAATACTGGAGTGACCCTAATATTGGTGTCCAGAAAGATGCTTGGGTTAAATGTCAGACACAGGGCATGCTGGTCCAAAGAGGCCAACAGCATGTGTATGCCTTTTCCTTCTCTCTCCTCCTCCCACCAGCCCATCATTTCCTTTGGGCAAACCCACAGAGAAGTGGGTAGACAAAGTTTCCCTCTTAGAGGCTGGGTCAAAGCAGCTTTCCCTTTCCTCTCAGGAAAGCCAGGTTAGGAAGGTATGTACAGATCTGATGCAGGGGGCGAGCAGAACGTGCCTTGGACAAACCCTTAAAGACTGAAAAACACAGGGATTTTCCCACCATGAGAAACCCGCTCTCTGAAAATGAGGTCACAAATTTAGGATGTAAGCCCAGAAGAACCTGCCAACCAGACTTTGCAGCCGGGGATATCACTCATCTCCTTTGCTGTGGTGGGTTACCTGGAAGCATCGGAGTGGTCACTTGGATGCTCCCTTGGCCCGAGACACTGATAAGGACACACTCCTTTGAGTGGATTATGAGAATATTCTCTCCCAGGCTGTCCAGGCTACCAACTGGCAACCCAGGTATATTTCCATTGTTAGTTTAGTTTTGTTTTGGGACAGTGTCTCACTATGGAGCCCTACCTGTCTTGGAACTCGCTTTATTGATCAGGCTGGCCTTGAACTCACAAAGATCTACCCGCCTCCGTCTCCCAGGTGTTGGTATTAAAGGCGTGCGCCACCACACCTGGCTCCTAGTGCTTTTTAAAACTCAGTTAATTTAGGGAAGGGTTACACAGGTGCTCTTGCACGCATAGACCAGAGTCCATGTTGAGTGTCTCCCTTTGTCTCTCTTCTCCGTATTTTTGGAAACAGGATCTGCTGCTTAATCTAGATCTGGCTATTTCAGCTTGGCTGGCTGGCCAGTGAACCCAGTGGTCCTCCCTTCCCTATTCTCCTATTCCTCTTCTCCCTAAATCCCAGCAGCTGAATTATAATCATCTGTCACGATGCCGTGATTTTTATGTGAGAGCTAGGGATCTGAACTCAGGTCCTTATGCTTCCATGGCAAGCTCTTTGTCCACTGAGACGTCTCCCCAGTGCTAATTTTTAATTAAATACTCAGAAAGTTTAATAGACTCTTAATAGCTTGGGTTCAGAATCTGATTGTGCATACCCTGCTCTCTAAACCTTAGGACAGTCACAGTCTCTTTGTCCACGTCACTATCAACAGTGAGCTAACAGAAGCTAATACAAAAGAGGTCACTGTGCTCAAAGCAAAATCAAAGAATGCAGACATTTCCTTTTGTGTGTAAAGAACTGTCCTACACTTACTTATGTATGCTGAACAAGTGGCTGTGTGGAAAGGCACAATGCAGAGGCCCCTCGTCAGCCCCAGTGGGCTGGCTCACCAGTCTCCACCCAAGAACCCCGGTATTTTGCTTTTATTTTATTCTTTTAACTTATTCAGTGAAGAGTACACATGCTATGGCGTGCATCAGAAGTTAGAGGACAGCTTTCGGAAATCAGGCCTTATCTTTCCCCCTTTTCGGGGAGGGGGGTCCCCTTATCCCTGCCATGATGCACACTCCAGGACCACTGACCAGAGCTCTATGCTCTCCTCTCCCAGCCTCTTGTCTCCCCGAATGAGTGCTGTGGTGACAGGTATGTGGCACCACGCGGGGCTCCTGGTGGGTGTTTCAGGAATTGAACGTGGGTCATCTGGACTGCATGGCCAGCCCACTGAGTTGTCTCCAAAGCTCTCCTTTTACACTTAAGCCGAGTGCCCTAGAAACGGCATGCTTTAGAGCATTACCTATGCCTTGAGCCTCACACTTCGTGTGTGCCAGACATTAAGCCATTCAGCTGATGAAGAAGCTCAAACCAGTTCATCGATTTTCCCGAAGTTACCCAGCAAGCAAATGCCAAGACTCAGGGCCTGATCTGACAGGGCAGTACAAACTCTCAGAACTGAGGATGAAGTCTCATGGGCCTGCAGGGAGAAGAATTGTTAGAATTTGACCAACAGCTCAGGATAAAGGACCCACACATGTCGTTCACCGTGTGCTCAGGAAGCAGAGGCAGGGGGATCACTGCAAGTCAAGGTCATCTTGGTCTACTTAGAAAGTTCTAAGCCAGCCAGGGCTCCACAGTGAGATCCTGTTGATGGGGAGCCAGGGGAGGAGAAAAGAAAGAAAGAAAGCAATTTTCCAACTTAAGACCTCAGTTCAGTAATTCTAGGACCAAAATTTTTGTTTCTGCATTTAGAACAATATGGGCTAAAATTTTCTGACTGTATTTAAAGGCATTTTTTTCTTTTGTCACAGTCTGCAGCGGCTTTTCTTTTGTACTTTTCTGGAACTCTCTGACGAGCCGTTTTACTGAGATCCGCTCCACAGCCTGGCCCAGCCCGTACACATGGGTGCGTGGGCACATAGTTCTGAGTGTCTATCTTCGAAGAAGTCGTCCTAACCATGAAAAGTCTAACCCTGGCTATCCAAAGCACCAGCAGCACTGACTGGGCTGCTCTGGGACCGATCTCCTCTGTGCTAACCCGTGTCAGTGCGTAAATTCTGACTTTGTTTATATGTTGCATCCCTGTCTGCTCTGAGATCAGTGGTTCTCGCTTCCTAACACTGTGGCTCGTTAATAGAGTTCCTCAGGCGGCGCTGACCTCAACCATAAAATTATCTTGTTGTTGTTGCTGCTGCTGCTGCTGCTTCATATGTGTGATGTTGATACTGTCATGGATCGTAATGTAAATACCCGATAGGCAGGTACTAATATGTGACTCCTAAAGGGGTCTTAACCCACAGGTCGAGAACCACTGCCTTAGAGTCAGGAGCGAGAACACTTCCCCCAAGTCCCTGCATGCATGTATTGGTTCAACACATGGCCTATTAAACACCCACTACGTGTCTCCTGGGCACTGGGGTATAGCGTGATGAACAATCAAGCCTCCCCCTTAGATTCAGAGAGTTTCCATTTCAATGGGGAAAGCCCAGGACAGTTAGTTTCACTGACAAATGAATCCAAGAAGTATGATAAAGGGGGAGGGGATGGAGAACTCAGGGAGATTCTGAGTTGCTGAGAACTCAGGTAGGGCAGGTGGGAGATCTTAGTGGAGGAGGTGATATCTAAGCAATGCTGAGTGAAGGGCCAGAGTGAATCCTATAGCTCTTTAAGGGTACAGCACAAGCCAGGGCCCTGTGGTCACACTGCGTTTGTGGTGCTTCGGATGCTGCAAGGGTGCCAGTGTGGCTGGAGGGGGGGGGTTGGATGGCAGGAATGTGTGAGGTCACTGGAAGCCAGCTTGTATGGAGCCTGGAGAACTTGGGATTTCACTGCACTTAGAAGGCTCTTCGCAGAATGCAGTTACATGTGCCTTCATTGTCACAGCCATGATGTACTATCAATAGTCTTCATCTCCACCAGCAAGCACAGGCCTGAGAGATCACCTGGTATCCCCAGATGGTTCACAGAATCACCCCGGGCCTTGAGCCATGTAATTCTTTGCAGTTAAAAACAAGAGGGATCTATTTTTTGGTCTGTTAACCCTCGGTCTATATAACAGAACTCAGTAAAATACCATGCGTGGATAAGCCCAACCATACTCCTGTTTGTATCAGTAAAGTTTTATTGGCATACATCTACACTTGCTCAGTTGCATATGGCCTGCAGCAGCTACAAGTTTGGGGAGGGTATTACAGAGAACACATGCATGCCCGGAAAGCTTTTGATACGGACTCTCTGATCCTTGGAAACGTGCCAACCTAGAAAACATCAGAGCCAACCTACCATAACTCACAGAGCACAGGTAATACCCTCCTTCCCTGGCCAGCAACACAATATCAAAGACAAAGAAATGCAAATTGAATGAATGATTCATTTACAGCCAAGACTTGAAAGCAAAACCAACAGAACACATAGGTGGCTAACGTCAACCAGTGGCTTTTTTACTTGAAACAGAAATCACGCCTTTGCATTAGTACTGAGCACAGATTTAGTCATACAGTCAACAAATATTTACTGAGTTTCTACAGGCTGAAGCCAGCATCTGTGACTCCACTGGCACATCCTGTACCAAGCAAACTCTGACACAGTTATCTACAGAACAGAGCTTACCCTCCAGGGATGGAGATAGTCATTAGTCAGATAGTTGGAATACTGAGCTCATCGAGGGAGTTAGAGGAGGCTTTTCTGAGGACTGGATGATGTCTTAGGGGAAGAACAGAAGGTCAATAGGTGAAGAGAGGGAAGATCCATAGTTGAGGAGGAGGAGGCAGTATGTGCAAATGTCCTGGGGTTGGAGGGAGCCATATAAGCATTGGCAAATTCATAGCTTGTGTGTCAGAAAGGCAATAAGGTTCAGTTGCCAGCATCTATATGGATTGGCTCACAGCTGCCTATATCACCAGCTCCAGTGGATTTGGCACCCTCTTCTGACCTCCTTGGTCACCTGCACTCATATGCAAAACTCCTGCCACACACACACACATACATTTAAAAATAAAGATAAAATATATTTTAAATAAACCTGCAATGTTGAAAGGGTTTAGCCATCTTAGATAAATGCTTTCATGTTTCTAAGCCCAAGAGGCGGCTTCAAACTGCTCATAGCAGTAACCGTCACTTATATAGAATGCCTATTCTCTGTATGTACAGCTGCCTCTGGTCTCCAGCCCAGAGATACACAGCATTGAACGAGTCATGGAAAACACAGATGGGCCCATGCTTAAGACAGACATTCCTGTCCACTCCTGTAGAGTCATCACACACAAACCACAGCTCTGGAGGTCGTTTGACCATGCGCTAAGAGCCTGTCTTTTTTTAATTCACTTCTTCATTTACATTCATTAATGCTCTACCTTCCATCCATTTCTATGCAAGAAGTAAGGAGGCTGGGAGAAAGCCTGACCTGGGATGAAGCTAAAAAAGAGTTGTAAGTGTACCACAGGCAATGATGGAGGAGAAAGAAAGAGAAAGGCACTTTCTGATTTGCTTTGGTTTTCAAGGAAATTGCTGCTAAGTCCCATTAGATCTTGGTGGTAGCAAGCAAGGGATATTTGTGGCAGAAAAATGTCACTGGAGGCTTTCTGATGAGATGGTTCAGCACAGAGAAAAAGCTGAGCCAAGTAAATATCTGAGGTGTCTTCTAGGCTAAGAGATGACATACCTAAAACACCCTGGAGCCAGAAAAAGATAGGTTTAGAGGAAAGACTTTCACACTGGAGTGCATCACTCAGGAGAAGAGAGGCAGGAATCAAGTATATGGGACTTGTGCTCACACACTGTAAAAAGAAGTCCTAGAATTGGACTTCCTATCAAGGAGCAAAGGTAGAGTCAGCTCACAGCAGCAAGCAGTTGCTATGCCTCAAGCACTTCATGTCCACACCAGGTCCTTTCTATGCAACAATTGTCAAACTCGATGAATGGGTACAATTATTATCAAGTCTCAGATAACTGACCCGAGACTTCGAGAGCTGTAGTGACTTGGGTCCAGTTGCTTAGCAAACATATCACAAAGGCGCTTTAACTTTCAGCTCCTGGCTCGAAATACAGACCCACTAATCCTGGTGTGGTAGTTGTGAAGTCCTAGTTCTCTGGAGGCTGAAATAGGAAGATCAGAAGGTCTGAAACATTTGGTCACAAAAAGAAAAGAAAAATTAAGTTGGGCCTGAGGGTCCTTGTCTTTAATCCCAGCGTTCAGAGCTTTATGAGTTTGAGGTCAGCATGATCTACATAATAATTAAGTTCCAAACCAGCCAGGGTTACACAGTGAAACTTTATCTGGGATCAGGGAGGGAGGAAAAGGAGAGGGAGGGAGAGAAAGAGAGAGAGAGAGATAGCTTCATCCAGCACTGCTAAGTGCCATGAAGGAGAATTTGGAGGAGATATGATTGGGAGAGACTGGCCAAGGTAGTGTTTAGGGCTCAGCCACTTCACCTATACCAATCAGGGACATCCTCTTCATAGACGGTCAAAGGCCCTCCTGGGCTGAACCACAACCCCATGTCTTGCTGTCTCCCATGTCCCTGGTGTCAGGGCTTCAGCTGTTCTAATGGTATAGTGATGGGATCGGGCTGGCTAGGGGAAATCCAGCTGTGGGATCAAATTTCTATCCCCAAAAGTGATGTCAGGTGCTGGGCATGAGTTATGCTTCCTGGGAATCACATTGTATTAATCAGCTGAAGCTCCTTGGCCTTGGAGAGTTTAACAATCAAAGTCTCCTGAGATTCTGTCAGGAGATGTGGGCAAGGAGTGGTCATGCTTCCAAAACAAGGCCCTCCAGAGGAAAAGATGGAATATTACCTAACATATTCTAACTATGAACAAAGGGAAGCCCGCTGATGGTTCTCACAAAAGAAGAAGAGGAGGAAGGGGAGGAAGAGAAAGAGGAAGAAGAAGGGAGAGAGAAGAAGAAAGGAGATAGAAGAAAAAGAAGTTGTTTGGTTTCAAAGTTGGAAATGGGTTTTAAAGTGATCTTTCTTGGCAATACTACACCATCCGTTTGTTTATTTTTTTCCAAGACAGGGTTCCTCTGTGTAGCCTTGTCTGTCCTGGCCTCACTTTGTAGACCAGGCAGAGATATGCCTGCCTCTACCCCCCTCAAGTGCTTAGATTACAGGAGTGCACCACCGCACCCTGTTTATTTTTAACAAGGGATTTTTCAGTTTAAATAACATTTACTGAGATTTCATTGCCATAGTTGATTTCTTGTAATTATTGAGGAAAAAAAATGGTTTTAAAAAAGATATGGAAAAAGAATCACAAAGGCTGAGCATGCGGCTGTGTTGATAAAATGCTTGCTAGCATGCGGCAAGGCCTGGGTTGGGTCCCTCGAGCTCAGAATAAATGGGACATGGTGTTTAGTTTTTATTTCTTTATTTTGCAGTCAATCACTCTTCACCCTAGAACATTCCTTTGGTTGAATTTTTATACCATTAGAAGCACACTGTGGTGAGCATCTCCCTACACAGGGCTGCTTTTCTTTAAAGTCATTGCCATCACAGGATGCACATGGGTATGAGTGGCAGGATTAGCATCGGTTTGGATTGCTGGGTCAATGGTGCCAATTCCTGGCCTTCTTGCCATTTTTATTACACAACTGCCCCAAGAAAAGTAGATGAATCACTGAACTACGACCAGACTTCTGTAGAAACATCCATTTTATGATACCTTTGCCTTTTATTGATGGTTGGTAATGTGATAGGCAGAACTGTCCCTTCTTAGGAAAGATTGAACATGCACATGCCTCAGAAGTGGACCGCCGGAATGGACAGCAACATTCCACCTGTGCCATGCTGACCAGCCTTCCTGTGGTGGGAAAGCTCTCTTCCTCCGTGCCAGTGTGGGCTGCAGTAGCTGCTAGCCACCTGCGGCTGTCAGGAACTGGAAATGAAGCCAGAACACCTGAGGAGCTTGAAGTATTATTTTATACTAAACAGCCATATGAGATTAATAGGCACACTGGCCTCCATCATTCAGGGGTAGAGGGAGCCAAGCCTTCTCCTAAAAGGCAGAAGCTGAAGTTGGGGGTCTCTGATATTTTCACTGACTCAAAAATGTCCCCTCATCCTGCTGATTGCTTTTGAGGGGAAGATTCAGGGGTGTTGATGGTTGGTCGGTTTGTGTTTTAGTGGTATTAAGGTTTGAGCCCTAACAAGACTTTCACATGCCAGGCAAGTACTGTGCCACCAACCTAGAGGTGTGAAAAACACATGGTGTCTTATCCTGCAGTATTACACAGTGATATAGACAGTGCATTGGGTCAGGGTGTGTGGGCAGTGAGTTGTGGATCAAATATGGGATGTGCTTTTTATTTTGTACCTTTTATTTGAGATGAGGATCTCTCTTGTCTAGACTGGCCCTGAATTCTGCATCTCTGGAAGCCTTGAATTTAATCTTACCTTCACCTCCAAAATAGCTAAGACTATAGGTTTACACCGCCAGCTCTAGTTTCTTCTTTAGATAGGATTCTCTGGCAATTAGGTATCCTGAGGGTTAACTCTACAGGGACCCCTAATTCTCTGCACCTCCATAAAAATGACCTCATATTACCTGCCATGAAAAGGCAAACTTAAAGGAAGCTAACAGCATTGATGTTTAGGATGCAAGGGTCCTTGATCGATTCATCCCTGCCTCTCCTCTATACTACCCCTCCCTGGTGTTCTCTCAAATCACCACACTTGTTATAGATAGATAGATAGATAGATAGATAGATAGATAGATAGATAGATAGATAGATAGAT
>NW_026596234.1:8368965-8376492 GCF_907164565.1 Psammomys obesus | reverse complement strand
GATAGATAGATAGATAGATAGATAGATAGATAGATAGATAGATAGATGAATATATGGATGGATAACAGATAATGGTGGATAGATAGATAAATGATGGATGGATAATTGGGAGATGAGTAGATGGATAAATGACAAATGAATGTATGATGGATGTTGAATGGATGGATGGATGGATGATGAACAAGTTGATGACAAATTTGTGGATAGGATAATGAGTTGATGATAAATGAATGGGTGATAGATAGATGGTTGGTGGACAGATGATGGATAGCTTTGATAAATCCTGCATAGATGGATGATAGACGGATCGACAGGTGGTGGGTAATGGTAGATGATGGATGGGCGTACACATAAATAGATGGATGTATGTATAGAAGCAATAATATTAGCTAGCACTTCCAGTGTGTCCCCAGTGTCAGAATGTGGGTCCAACTTTATCTGTATCACTTCCTTCCCTCTCAGTATCCTCAACAACCTGAAGATGAATGTGTCATTAATTCTTTTCTAACATACATGGAAACCAAGGCAATGATGGTAAATGGCATATCCCATATGTGAGCCACAACCATCTGCCTCCACAGCCTGACCTAAAATGCAATGTCTCCGTTACAAGACGAATGGTGCACCATGAACTTTTCACACCTTGTAACGCCATGATGTGGCTGAAACTTCCCCCATGTACCTACTGATGCTAAAGGAGGAAAATCTTGAGATTGGCACATGTCCCCAATTTCCTCCAAGTCACTTTTTCTCCTCATTGCTGACCAGCTTCTAAAGTGTCGATGGTATACTCACGTGGTGAACAGTCTGGCCTGAGGCTGATAAAGAAAGTCTCCGGCATGCAATTAAAACCCTGTCTTGCCCAATTGGGTGACTAATGGGATCAACAAGAGTGGAAGCTGCCTCGTTAAGACATAGTTTGTACCTCAGGACCATTTCATGGGCAAATGAAACAAAGGCTGAGGGGAGCTGCCCGATGAGTCAGCCTGAAACTGACTGAGATAGTCTTGCAAGCCACCCTGGGGTGTCTCTCTCTCTCGTTCTCTCTCTCTCTCTCTCTCTCTGTGTGTGTGTGTGTGTGTGTGTGTGTGTGTGTGTGTGTGTGTGTGGTTTCATGAGTGAAACTTGGAGCTCTGCATGTTGTACCCACTGCGTGGCAGTTGGCTTCACTCTCCATTCAACACTGTGATCTCAGGTTGCTCTCGGCAGCCCGTGTATGGAGGGAGCCAGGCCTGAGGGAGAAGGGTTCAGGTTAGTCAGCATTGCTATGCTCTGTCACTGCTTTCTATCATGCGCCAGTCACACCTCTGCCTAAACAGAGCCATATACGGTCATGACAGACACAAGTAAGCCTTGTCCCCATCTGGGGGCAGCATCACTGACTTCAGAATGAAAAAGACAGACGAGTGTCTGAGTGGCTGCCTCTTGGAGCTTGTCTTACACTCAGGTGACAAAAAGTCCCTGGAACACGTCTGACAAAGTGATTGCCACGAGCTGACGGAGGACAGCGGTCACACTACCGAGCATGCGCAGCCTGACTGACTCAGAGCGGTAGGCTCTGTCTGCCCACTGTTCTTTTGAGCATCGGGGGTGTGTGACTGTATTTGCCCTCAGGATGGAGCTTCCATGGAATTCAATTAGCCCAAGCTTCTCACCTGAGGCATTGGCTGTGCCAAGTGATGGCATTTTTTAACTGAACTATTCTTTGGTGATGAGAATAGTCTCAGGTTCAGGCTAAGATTCTAGACTACGTTCCTTCTATTGTCTTAGCTCCCCAGCACAAGTTGAAACAGATGACAATGTCTCTAGGTATCAACATTCGTTTCCTAAAGCTGAAAACTCAGGCTACAAACCCCCAGGGTTTTATGCAAATTGTCTGATTTATTAGAATAAAATATGTTCCTATTTCCCTCCAAAAGTTGTAATACATCCGACTACACCATTCCCAACCCTAACAATAACATCCATGGCTGTCCAAAAACTTTGCCTTAGGAAAATTCTGGTGCAAAGCATGTTGGGACACTCCTGTGAGATTATGTTGGGACACATAATCTCTGAGGTCCAGAGATTATGATCATGAGTTCCAGGCAAATCTGACTACAAAGGACCTACAAAAGCCACTCACACGCACTACAAAAGACCTTCCCTTATGAAGAAGAAGGATATGTGGGGGAGAAGGGAGAGAGAGGGAAGGAGCAAAGTATATGAAAATACAACACTGGAAGGCATGGTGGACACATGCATATCGAGACACACAAAGATGCCTTCGCTTCTCCATCTCGCCCCATTAGCTAGGTTAACTCACGATAGCTGCTTCAACAAACACCTCATAGGTCTCAGTAGTGTCCAGCACAGTGCACATACGTTTTTCACCTATATAAAATCTTCTCTAAGTGAATCAGATGTCACCTTCACTGTAGAGTGGCTATGTCATCTGGGGTGCAAGGCTTCTAAAGGCACTGAAGACAGCAGAATGGAACCCTGTAATTGAGGCTCATTACTCTGCCAACAGCTCATGTGTCAGAAACTGGGAAGTGCAGTCATCCTGTAGAGATGGAACGAGAAGATGAGATGAATGGGGAACATCCCCGAGCCATCATCCTAGACGCAGGACTTTCAGCCTCTCGAATAGTGGTCGAAATCCTGATTATTTGTTATTTTTTAGTGATCTGAATTACAAGTGAACAATATTTCATATGGCCAGATCTTGCCCAACCGTTTCTAGCATGATTATTTCAGAGTTCCCCGTTCTGATTTGAGAAGTGTGTGACTAGGTTGGAGGATCCGTAATTTTCAGTTGCCCTGTGTTAGGTAGATGGGCAGGCATCTTGCAACTGTCAGCTGGGCTTGCAGCTTCATGCCCCACCCTGCAGCAGGTGAGGGACGATGTATTGACAGTCACACTTTCAGGGGTTCTAAATGGACAAAGCTCCACCATGATCTTCTGCAAGCTTAATTGTCCTCACCCCTGGCTTCTCAGGATCCCGTCTTCCCAAATCCTATCTCCGGGCCACCATGCTTCCTTGACTAGCTGGATGCAATGCAGCCATCCCGTGCAAAGGGAAAAGCTGTTGATGTTAATCTTCTGCCTAAGCCCAGTGTTGTGGTCCATTTTCCTAAGATGGGGGCAAATGGTCTCTCTTCCTCCTATCACGCTGTCCTTCCACCTGTCCTTTCAGCTCCAGCTCCAAGGCTGGCACCCCACCTCTACTAGGTCACAGGCACGCCAAACCCGCTGTGAGGATGTGTTTGTGAGGAGCTGTGAGCTGTGTGAGTATGGAAACATAGAGACAGCAGAGGGATTGCCTGTAGTTTCTTTTTCCCCATTCCAGTGGAAACTCCCTCAATGCCCTCACATCTGCTCTTCGTGGAGTTAAAAACTTGAATCTTAAGAAGAGTTTTGTTTACATAGCAACTTAATGCTTGCTTAATAACTCTCCCACACATGCACACCCACATGGCTGCTTATGTGTGCGTTACGTGTTAGAAATGCATTGTGTTTTGTGCTTATAAAAACGCTTGTGCACCTTTCAACTTATCTACTGCATAGCACATCCATGTACCTTATGTATACGGGTGAGGACATATATTTACATACATGGAACCATCTTTCTCCCATCTTTAATCCGCCATGGATAGCCAGAATGCTGTAATGATTCACAGACTCGAAAGTGAGTACTGAGGTTAACAGAGGAAAACTGATTTCAGCAACGGTACCCAGATAGTAGCTGCAGCAAGCCTTGACTCGAGACCTATCTGGCCACAGAGTCTAGGCCTTTGTCTTGCTGCCCTTCACCTTTCTGGATTTCGGAGGCTTACAATCTCATGCTAATGTTTAACCTGAAACCAGAAGCGTTGCTCTCATAAACAAGCCAGTGACGAAGACAAAGCAGAAGGCTGCAGCCCGCATCAACTGCAAAGCTATTCCAAAAGAGTTTCATCGTCTCCTCTAGGGGTGCAGACTGCTTCAGCCTCCTCGCAGGGTAAGGCCAGGCGTTAGGCTCTCCCACCATCTCTCCAGCCCTCTCTCTTTATATGAATCTTGTTCTCTCAGCCCTGACACTAACGAGCCAGGTGCATCCCCGCAACAGCAGTGAAGGGCGTCCTGGGCTGTAGGACTCTGAGCAATAGTCCTGGCCTTCCTCCTCTGGTGGCCGGGAGTACCCAGGCCCCAAGTTGAGACCATCAGAAAATCTTTCACTTGACCAATGCGCCCCAGATGAGAACACTGGTTAGAGGAGACTGGAAAATAAAACTTTCTGCTCTAGTAATAACGGCCCTGGAACGGGAAGGCGTCAGATGGCCAGTGGCTATACGCTTAGCCCTCCCAAGGTGGGGGATAGCGGCTGTCAGAATGGCAGGGTGGAGGCTGAGCCCTGCTCTCCAGCCAAGCACACATGGCTCTAGTTTTTCTTTCTCCAGGCTCAAATCCCTCCCACCTTTCATGATGACTGTCTCTCAAAAGGAGGGGAAGACTGCAAAAAAGAGAAAAATAAGAAAATAAATAAATAAATAAAGGCATTGTTTCAAAGTTAGACAGTCTTACAGTCTGTCCAGCTAATAGAATTATGTATTGATGCTTAAATGTAGACGTCAGGTTTCGTCTCTTACTTAAGTGTATCTGTGTGTTTTAATAGGAACACTCAGCTTTGCTTTTATTAATGCAAAAACATTAAGTCACCAGCCCTGGATCTGAAAGCCTTAAAGGGCTGTTTCCACCAGAACCTGTCATAAAATGTGCTCTCAAGCGTGTCCCCTTTAAGAGACTCCAGAATTAAATGTTCCCGTATGTGAAT
Source organism: Psammomys obesus (assembly GCF_907164565.1). NCBI lineage: Eukaryota > Metazoa > Chordata > Mammalia > Rodentia > Muridae > Psammomys > Psammomys obesus. The sequence goes on along the minus strand of NW_026596234.1, from coordinate 8,371,696 downwards.
TTTATTTTGTACAGCACATTTGCTTTATGGCTACAATTAAGTTAGATGTGCCGATAACAATGTCTGTTTTCCATTTTAAATCGCACATTCCAGACACCGTGTATTGTTTTATTATCTAATCCACATGCTTTTAATTGCAATTATGGTCCCTTATGAGTCCCCTGGGAGGGCATGATTGCAATTAAAAATGTAATTTAAATGTTAATTAATTACATTCATTTTCTAAACTGGGAAAATTTCATTTATTATTTTCATGTGTTGTTCATTTATCCTAAATGCATTACCTTCTAAATGTTTTTTTTCCTAAATTAAGTGTTATGTTTATAAAACAGGGTGTTTAATACCCTTTAAAATTTTCGTGAGGGTGTTTGTACAAATTATTACTTTAAATTAATTGATTTTGCACTATATGCATGAGCTATAGGTCCTAAATATAATAAAAATAGTTCTGGAGATTCTCCCCGAGCTACTCAGCAGCAGCATCCGATAGACACTTTCTGATTGACTCGGAAGCTCAGAGGCAAAGGAGTCTACCTCTCACTGCTACTGCTGCTATTGTTTCTTCTCAAACAAAGGGAGAGAGGTATGGGGACTACAAACGATACAGATCATTAATATGAAAAGAGGTTTTTTTTTTTTTCCTCCAGATGAAAATTGCAACCTAAGGAAGAAATTTATCGTTAGATTAATAAGTCATCTTGGCTTGTATGAATAAATAAAGAAGAACAAGGGAAGGACTGCAAAGACAGGAAGCCTTGAAAATCATTGGAACTTTCTAGAAAAAAAATGTTTTATGCATAACTCTGTTTCTCAAGGTCTGCTTATCATTTTTTTTTCTAGCTTACTTTGCTTAAAATAGAGGATCATTTTAGACATGAAGAAATACATCTCGATTTTAAACTCTGAACCAAAGCATTCGGGGGGTACTTTCAATGAGTAAAAACTAAAGTCCCAAGAGGGTCAGGGCAGAACTTCAGTGGTTTTTCTTCTTTTTAATTCAACCCCGAGTCCATGCTACATGTAACTAATTACTAAAAGCTTGGGTGAGGGATACTTTTTAAACGTACGTCTCCTATCCAATTGGCCACATCTTTTTCGTTAGCTCATTTATCTTAAAAATGCCATCCGTGTCTGAAGTCTGGGTATGGTTTGGTTAGATCTGTAATATTTACAAGGCGTCTGGGCAAAATTAGAATCAGCTCGCAATTTTTACCTATTGCTCACTAGACATAGGCTGCTCTATGGATGGCTCAGGAGAAGTGCAGGGAGACGGAATGAGTTCCCACTGTGCTCAGAGGGCATGGCTGCTGTCTTTGGACTGGATCTTAGCTTGATTTGTTTGTAGAATCCCCACAAGCACCCTCTGAGGCCCATGGTGCTGCTCCAGCCACACTGCAATCCTCTGAGCGTGACTGTTTCCATAGCAGAGGGGAAACTGAGGCACGCAGAGTTGCCAGAACTTGCTAGGGATTCATGGCCACTAGAAAGGAGCTGCATATACCAGAATCTATGCCCTGGAAGGCTGATCTAGTTTCCCCCACGCTGTCCCATACCACTGGCCAGGTTATGGCTGAGAAACACTGCTAGGCCCCCACAGGAGGCACCAGAGTGGAACCCATATAGATGTGGGGGGAGGGTATTGGGGGAGAGCGGGCATCAGGCCTGTGAGTTCAGCTCTGCTAAGTGCCTGCAATCTTAGATGATGCACCACCCTTCCTATTGTAAGACTCAGTTTTCTCTTTCGTAGCCTGACCCAACAATGCCTGACTCAGGCAGTGCCTGGACACAAACGTGTGCTAGAGCCCAAGGTCACATTTTTGAGGTCTGCCTCTGCTGCCGACTGCCCGGAAGTCTGGGTTTTCTATCTCTCCCTCCTTTGGAATAAGGATGGGCACACTCCACAGTACGTTGCTTTCAGGTCATCATTCACAGATGAAACTTGGGTCAGGTGACATATCCCTGAGTTTATCATCCCTTAAGGTCAATTTGGGCCAATCCAGGGTCACCTGGATCCTGTTTTATCTGCTCTCCCATGATAAAACAAAAGTTATCTAAGGAAGAAGAGCCCATTTGGTTATGATTCCAGAAGGACTGCATCTATCATGGCGTGGTAGCAGAAGCAGGAAGCTGAGCACTCACATTTCATAGGCATACAGGAAGCAGAGAGAGAAAGAGGGTGAGCATGAGAGGAGGGGGAGAGAGCAAGAACAGGAAGGAGCCCAGGTTTCAAACCCTGAGAGTCGGTACTCTTTCCTCCTCCTAAAGGTTCCAGAGCCTTCCCAAAGTGAGGACTAGGTATCCAAACAGATAAGCCTCTGGGGAATGTCTCTCCTTCAGCCACCACAGAGGGGCAGGGCAGCCACCCCTTAGCTGTTCCACAGACATACAGCTGGGGCAGTAGGCGGAGCATGCTGTGTGGCACTGTCCGAGCAGCGGTGACTTGGGAGTTCAGGCGGGAAGGAGCACACACATCTGTGCTCCTTGATGCCTTGAGCAGGTCTTTGAGAGCCCTGACTTCAGGCCGGCGTGAGAGGGCATCCCGGGAGCCGCTCCATCCCTTTCCTTGATGGAGGATTTTATAAAGCGAGATTATGTGTTCCCCTGGGTGTGGGGGTGCTTTGGTGAAGAAGAACAGAACCTTGTTCTCATGGGGATAATTTTCTAGCAAAGGAGACTTAGAGTAAAGATAGATAGATAGATAGATAGATAGATAGATAGATAGATAGATAGA
>NW_026596234.1:8328687-8368955 GCF_907164565.1 Psammomys obesus | reverse complement strand
AGATAGATAGATAGATAGATAGATAGATAGATAGATAGATAGATAGATATGGATGGATAAGAAATTAGTCAAGAACTTCATATAATAGCAAGTGCTATGAAAGGAGGGAGGGAGGGAGGGAGATTCCCATACCCTTTGCTCTAGAGTCAGCAGGCGCTAGACAGAGACATAGCCTCCATTGACCCTTCATTCACTGGGTTTCTGGTAACAGGCAGGTCATCTGCCCCTAATAGTTAATGCTTACTACTCATGGGACATCTTTGAGCTTTTCCATCTGACTCCCTGGTCCCACTTTCCTCCAGTTATTTCTCTTTCCTTCACTCACCTTCTCCCCTTCCAATCATTACTTGCTCCCCAAAAGACTTCACTGATCCCCTCCCTGACTGAATTAGCTGTCTTCACCCTTAAAAGCCACTGGATACCTCTAAGCAGTGTGTGTCAAAGGAACAGCCCTCTGGGGAGGAGGTGACTGTGGGCTCAATTCCCCCGGTCCCCAGCGCAGGGTCTGGTGGGAAGGTTTCTGGGGACTTCTTAATTGGGGGTTGCTAGGGAACATCGTTATAATAGTGAAAACCCCACGCAGGACTTGGCAGAGCTCCTCCTTCCAAACCCAGCGTCTTCCTGTTCAGCTCTGATTACTAGAGTAGGTGGCCGTGACGCGTGCAAACTCACTAAGTGTTTCGCAGGCGTAAGTGAAGGGTAGCAGAATATCGACAGCGTAACACTGCTTTTCCAGCACTGTGTTTTACTTAGGAGCATACATCTACACTCATTCTCCTGGAGCCTGCTTGCCCCAGAGTCGGGTGTAGAGGAAGTGTTTTGTTGGCCTACTGTGGGCTCCAGTGGAGCTTAAGATCTCTGTGGCCTAAGTGGGGAGCAGGGGTTGGTGTCACCCGGGGGGGGGGGGGCAGGATTCAGTCGAGGGCAGCCCAAATCTTAGCATTCGAATGCTTCACCTGGGGGGATCAATAGAACAGAGGGATCTACGCAGCAATCCTGCTGTGCCCTAAGATTCCACAGCTCCCCAGAACACCCAGTGTTTTGGTTAAACTGGTCCTGTGAAGCAAGGCTTTAAACATAGTGCTCACTGTTTCTCCCTCTTCCAATGTCTGTCCCGTTTGCCTTTCTGAGTGGGGATTGAGCATCTTACCCAGGGTCCTCCTTCTTGCTTAGCTTCTTTAGGTGTACAGGTTTTAGTATGTTTATCCTATATTATATGTCTAATACACACTTATAAGTGAGTATAAGCCTTGTGTGTCTTTCTGCTTCTGGGATACCTCACTCAGAATGATCTTTTCTAGTGCCCACCATTTGCCTGAAATTTTCTTGGTTTCCTTGTTTTTAATTGCTGAATAGTATTCGATTGTGTAAATGTGCCACAATTTCTGTATCCATTCCTCAACTGAGGGACATCTGGGTTGTTTCCAGCTTCTGGCTATTACAAATAAAGCTGCTAAGAACATGGTTAAGCAAATGTCCTTGTTGTGTACTTGAGCATATTTTGGATATATGTCTAGGGATCTTATAGCTGGATATTGAGGTTGCACTATTCCTAATTGTCTGAAAAAGCACCAGATTGATTTCCAAAGTTCACATTCCCACCAGCAATGAAGTAAGGCTCCTCTTTCTCCACATCCTCTCCAGCATGTGTTGTCATTTGTGTTTTTGATCTTAGCCATTCTGATGGGCGTAAGGTGAAATCTCAGGGTTGTTTTGATTTACATTTCCCTGATGACTAAGGACATTGAACATTTCTTGAAGTGTTTCTCTGCCATTCGATATTCCTCTATTGATAATTCTCTGTTTAGCTCTGTACCCCATTTTTAATTGGATTATTTGGCTTATTGCTATTTAACTTCTTGAGTTCTTTATATATTCTGGATATTAGCCCTCTGTCAGATATAGGGTTGGTGAAGATCCTTTCCCAGTCTGTAGGCTGTAGTTTTGTTCTGATGACAGTGTCCTTTGCTTTACAGAAGCTTTTTAGTTTCATGAGGTCCCATTTATTGATTGTTGATCTTAGAGCCTGTGCTGCTGATGTTCTGTTCAGGAAGTTGTCTCCTGTGCCTTTCCCCAGAAGGCCTCTGAAAGACTCTACCCAGCAGGGTATCAAAGCAGATGCTGAGACTCATAGCCAAACTTTGGGCACAGTGCAGGGAGTCTTGTGAAAGAAGGGGGAGATAGAAAGACCAGGAGGGAACAGGAACTCCACAAAGAGAGCAACAGAACCAAAATATCTGGACTCAGGGGTCTTTTCTGAGACTGATAATCTAACCAAAGACCTTTCATGGAGATGACCTAGAACCTCTGCACAGATGTAGCCCATGGCAGCTCAGTCTCCAAATGTGCTTCCTAGTAAAGGGAACAGCGTACTGTATCTGACATGAACTCAGTGGCTGGCTCTTTGATCACCTCCCGGGGGGAATGGGGAGGAAACAGCTTTACCAGGTCACAAAGGAAGACAATGCAGACAGTCCTAATGAGATCTGATAAGCTAGGGTCAGATGGAAGGGGAGGGGCATGGGAGGAAAAAGGGCGGGATTGAGAGGGCCTTGGGAGGGGGCTATAGCTGGGATACAAATTGAAGAAAGGAAGGAAGGAAGGGAGGGGGCTATAGCTGGGATACAAATTGAAGAAAGGAAGGAAGGAAGGAAGGAAGGAAGGAAGGAAGGAAGGAAGGAAGGAAGGAAGGAAGGAAGGAAGGAAGGAGAAGAGAGAAGAGAAGAGAAGAGAAGAGAAGAGAAGAGAAGAGAAGAGAAGAGAAGAGAAGAGAAGAGAAGAGAAGAGAAGAGAAGAGAAGAAAAAAAACATATTTCTCAGAAAACAAAACATAGTGTTCAATCCTAATCATCTCCTCTTAGGGCAGCATTTTGACTTCTGGGAGCCCGCTGGCCTGTGGGGACATTTCCTGTAATTAAACTAATAATAATAATAATAAAAGACCAGGGACATGGCTCCGATGTTAAGCTGCTTAGCCTAGAATACATGAAGATTCCGGTCCAGTCCACAGCGCTGGATAAGCTAGGTGTGGTAGTGCAGGCCTGTCTTCATAGCACACAGGAAGCTGAGGCAGGAGGATCAGTGGTTCAAAGCCACTCTCGGCTACACAGTGACTTTGAAGCCAGCCTAGGCTACCTAAGACCCTGTCTCTTAATGAATTAATCATTCATTATTGATTAATTGATTGATTGGCTAATAAAGTTTTGTCTTATGGTGATAAAGGACAAATGTGTTGATGTTGTACATGTAAGCAGCACCTTTCACCTACTTCAGTCTTCTAGTGATTTGAAAGGAAATGAAGGTGAATGTCAGTGCCCTTAAAGTACGGTGGCGGTTGCCAGACCCTGTCTCTGTGCGCCCAATGTGGAAGTGGCTACTTGATGATTGCCCTGGCACTGTCTCTCTCCTTTCTGAGTCTCTACTAGCTCATCTGTGAAATGGGAAGTTAGTACTCATTCCATTGTTTTGTGTCTCTGCACACTGCCTGGTACATAGCTTCAGAAATATCAGCCTTTGTTTCCAACTTGGTAGGACCCCCTCCAGGTGTCATTGTCCCATGACCTATTGAAAGTCAGATCCCTCATAAGTTATGACCCCTTTCTTGAAACTCTGTTGGATATGTCCTCCTGGACACAAGGCCTGGTTAATTTCCATAAATTATCTTCCCCTGCCTTCCATTTCTGTGCTGCCCTGCTGTTCGCCTCTGGAAGGACCCATCACATCCTGGATGAAGCGGGCCACGATGCCCCACCAAGCTCTGCCCTGACCTGACACTCAGAATCTCCCAGAATTCTCACACTTCTGTGGCAGTTTACTCTCCCAGTGTGTTTTTCAATTGAAAGGCATCAGTGTCTTGGGGGGGGAGGCGCTGAAACAGCTGTGGAGCCTCTGCCTGTCACCCCACAGGTGAGAGGCTCAAGGAAGCCTGTGTCCCCAATCATCAGCTCACTCTAGTCCTTTTCTTCCCTTTAGCCCCTAACCTGCTTATTGGCCATGGACATTTGTGTAGTGTGTGTGTGTGTGTGTGTGTGTGTGTGTGTGTGTGTGTGTGTGTTGAGAGCAGAGATTGATATCAAATGTCAAGTAATTTTCTCAACCACTCTCCACTTTATTTTTTTGAGATCAGATCTCTGTCTGAACCTGGAGCTTGCTGATTTGGTTAGATTAGCTGTCCAGAAGTTTCCAGATCCCCCTGTCCATCCCTCTCCCATGCTGAGATTACATGGGCATGCTACCACGCCTGGCTTCTTACATGGGTGCTGAGAATGAACTTGGGTCCTCTTACTTTACCCACTGAACCTTCTCCCCAGCCTGCCCCTGTTGAGAGCAGTGTCCTCAGGTCTGAGACTTCATGCAGTGTAAGACAGACCCGAAGCTTATCAAATGCTTTCTGTAGGGGACAAATGATAAAAAGTGAGGAAAGACTCCTATGGTATTATTAAGTGTCCACATGAATTACCTTCCTACCTCAGTAAAATTGAATATGGTGGCTTCAGAGGGAAGAACATTTGGTCACATATTATGAAGTTTTCTAAGATCCCCTGGTCTCACTCAGGAAGAAGCCCTCACTGGCACTGGGTCTTTTGTTTTGTTTTTTCAAGACAGGGTTTCTCTGTATAGCCTTGGCTATCCTAGACTCACTCTGTAGACCAGGCTGGCCTTGAACTCACAGAGATCTGCCTGCCTCTGCCTCCTGAGTGCTGGGATTACAAATGTGTGCCCACCAAGCCCAGCCCTCGGTGGGTCTTAAGCTTTACTTCATAAGAAAATAGGACAAGCTGGGTGTGATGGTGCACGCCTGAAATCCCAGCACCCAGGGAGGCAGAGGCAGGTGGATCTCTGTGAGTTCGAGGCCAGCCTTGTCTACAAATCGAGTCCAGGACAGCCAAGGCTACACAGAGAAACCAAAAAAAAAAGAGAGAGAGAGAGAGAAACACAGGCCAGCACACTGGGCTTTGTACTGGTTTCAGGGGAATGAAACTCAGTCCTATGCACTTTATCAACTTAGCTAGCTCCCCAGGCCCATGACTTGTTACAGAGGAGTAGAGCTGAATCGCCGCCAACGTTCAGACTGTGCCTCGGTGGGTTTCTACCCAGCCCAGCCCAGTCTCAGGTCTTTCCCTTTCATGTGCTTTCTGCTCTTGCTCTCTATTGGTGGAAACACTCTTGCTTCTTATTACAGAAGTTCCCTTTAAGGGGGGTGGAGGGTACAATCTCCACTGGACCTTCCTACCCTGCCCACTCCCCCGAGGACTCTCTTCCAAGCCGCCTCACCCCGCACCCCGTCCTGCTGCCCCCTGCTAGCCTCACCTAGAAACTGAAAACGGGGGGGGGGGATTTAGCATCAAACACCTGAATGGGATATGTGGATAGCATTTCGGTGGGCCTGCATTAGCTGTCGCTACTTAATCGCGCTAGCTGTGTTCATGATGTTTGCCAAAAACAAAAATAAAGCCAAAACAAACAAACAACACACACACAGCACAAACACTAAAAAATAAAATTAGTCCTAAGGTGGGGAAAGAAAACAAAACAAAACAAAACATACACAAGCAGATCTGTTGAACATGCTGGGGTGACAAGGGATCCAGGCAGGGCACAAAGGAGACGTCAGGTGAACAGACTGCAGGCTACCCGGAAGCTTGGGCACCGCTCCAAGGGTTTTGCTGTTCTAGTTGAGAGTAGACCCACTGACCCCCTTTGGCCTATGGGTATCTCATCTCTCTACTTTCCCCTCAGTCTTCAGGTGACCTGCTGTCATTGTCCACACTTCCTTTCACGTTCACTATGTCACCTTAACCGCAACTTCATGCATATCTCTAGGGCCTTTGGTACCAAACACACACATACCTTATATATTTTAAGTTCAAGCCAAAGTCTACTTGGGGCCAGTGAGGGTAAGTACCAGACTTTCTTTCTTTTTTTTTTTTTTTTCTTTTTTTTTTTATTGTCAAGGTAACAATTACACATTCACTAGAATTTACATAGCCCCAATGCCGATTTACATGCTTACTTACGCTGTTGTTCTCCTTTTAAAAAAAAAATGAGGTTACCTTAGCAACAGTAGCATCACATGGTGCAGAGACAAACCAGAAGAGAAACACCTTTTGAAATGAAAACAGGAATCTCAGCAGTTACATCCTATAGATGCATAATCTGTCATCTATAGAATTTCAATGCACTTGGAAAAGACTGGGTGACGGTTGTGTGGCATTCAGTTCTTCCCTCTAATTACTTCCCTGCCTTCAGGGATGCCGCAATAAAAGAGAGAGATGGAGAGAGGAATGGAAGATGTTGGCCCTTGTCTTGGGTCTGTTGATAGAACTGTGTACCCATCTCATTACCTCACCGGCAGAAATAACGCATTACTAAAATCCATCTCGCCTCCCTTTTACTTACTTCCTTATTGTTTGTTTGTTGATTTTTTTTTTTTTTTTTTGCACAGAGGGTAGAATTTATTGCTTGATTGCAATTTGATTATAATGCTAAGAAAGGTGGATTTCTGCTGGGGCAGAATGTCTTAGAGAAGTGCTTTAAAGCAGAAGCAAGGATTCAGAAATTTCTAACTGCCAACCAACATGGGTCCTTCCCATTACAATTTGGCAAACTAATTAATGGGTCAAAATACAGCATTCTTCTCGCCCCCTGAACAGCTGTCCTCACTTTTGGGCTCAGTCTTGTCAAACTCTGAGAGGTCTACGCTTCTAAAAAGCTTATGTGGGAAAGTCTAAACATTTGAACAGATTCCACCAGGAACAGGAAATTTCCTCTCTGGATTAGCTATACTACAGCTGCTAAAGACTTCTGGGATTTGGGGTTTGAGCTTTGTAGGACATCAATCAGGTCCCATATTCTTCTGTTTCAACCCTCGAATGACTGCTGATGATGTGTGGCTGGACTCCAGCTCTCTTCCAACCCTGACTGCCTCACATACCCAATTTCCTTGTTCCTCCTTCAATTTGGCATTCCCCAAGGTAAGCAGGGAGCTTTTGCAAGGGGGTGCTTACATAATAAAAATTTAAAAAAAAAAAAAGCAATAAAACAAACAATGTCATTTTTCATGATATAGTGAACAAAGCTATAGAGGAGGTGAAGAGGGGGATAAGGAAGAGAGATCCTTCGGGTGAGGCTAGCCAAGGGAAGGCTATCAAGGTATGACCAGTAAGCAATATAGGGTCGGCAGAAAGCTTTTTATTATTACTGGAGTCTTTATTATTATTATTATTATTATTATTATTATTATTATTATTATTATGTCAGTACCCCCTTTCAAAGACATCAGATGTCCCTGGGGAGAATTCAGGTTGGTTTATTCACTACGGCACCCTACTTCCAAGAGCAGCACTGAGTCTAGTGTGTGTGTGTGTGTGTGTGTGTGTGTGTGTGTGTGTGTGTGTGTACTTAATAACTCTGCACCCAAAACCAGGAAAAAAGGCCAAACGAAGGCCAACTGGATTCTGTGTCTGTCCGGGCAAGGGAAGTGCATCCATGCTCAGAATTGCTCTCGCAGATGAATAGGGCAGATGGAAAGGGGTGGGCCCAGCAGCAGCAGATAGGGCCTGGCCTATCAGCAGCCTCCAGGATGCTCTGTGTGCTCTTGTGTTAACACTCAGGGCTGTCCTCAAGCACACAGTGCCAGTGACCAAAAAAAAAACCGATTAACAAAATGAAGTTGGAAAAACATACCTAAGCGAGTGACAGGAGATGCTTAAAATAGAAGAAAGGTTCCAGAAATTTCTACGACATGGTCACTGTCAACCAATTGCACAGTAGATACAGGCCACAGGCCTGGGTTCTCTGGTGGTCTTGGGATGTTTTTGTGTGCTGTGTGACAGTTACCGGGTCTGGCCTGTTCTTCCTCCCTTTTTCCCTCTTTCCCTCCTTTCGTACCGCCCTTCTCTTGGTTTTCCTTCCTTTCCTGCCCTCTTTCCCTTTCTCCTTCTTTCTCTCTCTCTTTCATTCCTTCCCTCCTTCCCCCTTCTGTTCTTCCTCCCTTCCTTTTCTCCCTCCCTCCCTCCTTCCCTTTATCCTTCATCGCCTGTTCTCTCTCATCTATATCTGCTGCCCATTGTTATGTCTCCAGCATGTTCTGGAGAACTTTACAGTTGCAGCCACACATTGCTCACTCATGTGTTGACTATGGACAGCATGCTCTGATCTGTGCTGAGAATGCGCAGTAGCCAGTGGGAGGGGCAGGCAAGATTTCACTCTCAAGGAGTTTCAGGTCTAAACAGGCATTGATTGGAGGTTTGCAAATAATGAAATACTGAATGGGATTACATCAATGGCATCGATCAATCTGTTAACTGGGTGTTTGCTGGTAATGAATCTAAGTGGTCCTTACTGAGCCAGCCTTCCTCTGCTGCTTGCCAATCTGGGACCCTTTTTTCCCATTGACAGATATACTCAGAGTAACATGCAGTGAAGGCCTGGGACATTTTCTGCCAATCTTTGTTCCCAGATGGCTTAGATAGGAACGCTTCTTAATTTTCATGTGTAATTCTCTGCCTTCCTCCATCTCAAGAGGGATAGAGCCCACGTCTTCAATACGATACCCCAAATTTAGACATAAGCTATTGTTACTGACACATAATGAAGGGACCTTATGCCTTTTAAATGATGACTGAGCTAAGACAGAACTTGCAGAGCTTTCAGGCAGGATAAGGGGGCTGATGTCTCCACCTCTCCTTGAACTTGGCGTAGTGAGCTAGAGCCACACAAGCCAAGGTTTTCTAACTCATTTTTCAATGTTATCATAGGAACACTGCGTCCTAGATTCCCAGCAGCTGTGGAAACTGACCCTTCCCGTGCCTGGGAGACCAAGAACCATCCAAACCAGGGCACCTTTACTTCCATATCTAATCTGATAACATGGAAAAGCTCAAAGGACATTGTGGGAAAGGCGCTCATGACGAAACTCCTCCTGAAAACCCAGGCTTTCTGAAAGCAGATTTATTGATCAAAAAAAACAAACAAACAAAAAGACACTTGTGTGGAGGCAGAGTCCCTTTTGCACTTTTGAGGAAAGGCAGTACTCCAGTCAAGGTCATATGGCCTGGCTCACCCCCAAACATGTGGCTTATCAAAAAATGGCAGAGTTGTCAAAAGTACTTTCTTCAAACTGGGCCATGGTGTGCTCATTAACCATCGTCTCAGAATCAGATTAAGGGACAACTGCTTAATTTCAGCTCATGGTGTCAGAGTCCACCATGGCAGGGAGCTAGGAGGACAAGAGGCAGAGTCTATTGGGGAAAAGTGAAAAACAGGAAGCTTGTTGAGCCATAAGCCTGAAAGGCCTGCAACAGAGTCACACTTCCTCCAGTTAAGCCCCACCCCTTAAAGGCTCCACAACCTCCCAAAATGGCACCACCAACCAAGTGTTCAAACACAGGAGCCTGTGGGGAACATTCCACATTCAAACAAGAACAATGAGATCTAAGACTCATTATTATATGTGAGTAGATTGCTCATGGGAAACCATACATGCACAGACATGCACACACACACACAACATACATGCTGCACGCATTGGCAGATACAAAATTGCATGCACACACATGCATGCATACCCTCATGCACATACATGCATGAACACGCACACACCTACTTCATACAACTTCTCTTGCAGCGGAGACTGCACATGCGTCTAGAAAGCATCATTGAGAGAGATGAGGCGGCAGCTGATGGGTGACCAGTGACTCAGAGCCCCACTCTCTGAGGCTAAAGCTACGGTCACTGGAGCTGGTCTTGAGCTCGTTCGAAACATCCCTCTCAAGGTTCATTACTGTGGAGCAGAGACACTCCAGCCTCGGATAAATCAGCTTGAGGAAGGAAATGGAGGCAAGATTGAAAGGCCATTCTCCCGGCATCCCCCTCTCTCTGAATACATAGGGAGACGGAAGCACTGACTCTATTGGGGGGGGGAGGAGTCCCCTGAGAAAAATTCTGCAAGTTCTTGCTGGAAAAAATCACTGCCCACCACACGGTAGGAAGCCATGGGTGGCAATGGCAGAACAATACATTCCTTCCTGGTCGCTTCTCCTCCTGCCGATTGTCATCTTCAGCTGCCCTCTGTCTCCTGCTCTCCTCTGGCCACATGCATACACACGCATGCACATGCACTGTTCACATGCGCGCACACACACACACACACACACACACACACACACACATTAAGAATACAAAATAACCTGTCTGTAATGGGAGTGGGAAAATGTGCGTGTTGTAAAGACAAGGAAAACTAGGGGGAAAAAAAAACTGTCTTTTCAACACTCCCCCCTAGGGGAGGGGGGAACAGTGCAACCAGTGTCTCAGTGTGTGTGCTTCAGGGACGGCTGCTCACACACACATGCACACGTCAGCCACAGTGAAACGCTAGTGTGTGCTATTGTAGGAGGTACTGTTCCCAGTCATCAGCATCTGTTTCCCACTTCAACACCGTGTGTGAGCGCATGCATGCATGCGCCTGTGTGTGTGCGCGTGCGTGCGAGTACGTGTGCATGTATGTTTTTCAATATGCAGCCTAGACTATCTGTGGGCTCTTGACCACAGGCATGGACCACCATATTTGGGCTTTGTAATAGCCAGGCCACATTTATCTTTTTCCCAGATGAAGCAGGCCTTGACTAAGCTGCTACCACATCCCAGACCGTGTGTGACATCTGCTGGTCTCAAGAGCCCCCTTTTAATCTATGTGGACCCTTCTTGTGGGATTCAGAGTCACAGAAAAGGTAGATCCGGTTGTTCCGAGAATATTTTCCCTCTGGATTAGTCTAGGAACTTCCTGTCTTCCTTGAGCTCCATCTTCCACCCCTGGCAGAGTAGCAGCGATGCACAAAACCTGTGGGTTCAAAGTGAAAGCTGGCTTTTAACCAAACGTATTCAAGGTGTGAGCTCTGCAGAAAAGGTGTCGCCCGTTTGCATCCTCACACAGGTGTGCTCACCTCCCAGGCAGAACGCCCTCCTCACAGCTCGTACTTTCTCACTTAGACAGATGTCTAGTGGCCCAACAACCACACTTGTAACACTAATTAGTAATCCAGACGTTTAATTAAGGCTTTCTTAATGATGCCATTCCACTCCTATCATCAGAGTACAATGATTTTATTGACTCTTAACCTTTATTCCTTTGCTGTGACTCTCATAACTCAGGGTGGAAGATGGTTGAAGTTGAGCATGACCATGAGCCCACAGACACGACAGAAACGTCATCTTCCTGGGAGTTGGCATGTGGCTGGGCTTCTTACTGACCTCAGAAAACTTTCTCCCTTCCAATCTTTGTTCCCACATCTCCCCTCCTCTTCACCACCACGGATCAAGCCCCTCCTCATCTCATGTTCTTATTAATGACACTCACTCATATTTCCCTCTGATTGGAACTTGTACTAGGTGAAGTCAGCTTGAAGTGTCATGAAACCTAACTATGTATTTCTCTTCCCCATTTTCTTAGTGGCTGCTTATAGTTGGTGTATAGCAAAAATATTATACCATGAAAAGCCAAATGCTATACTATCGTCCTTCTTATGGGACCTAGATATTAAGTACCACTGGCTTAAGTCATTGATGGGCGCACCTTGTATTTAAAAAATTAGACTCTCTTGAGGAATTCTCAACAATACAAATTTCAGACATACCAAATGGGAAATGCTAGGTAACTCTGCGAGGGCTAAGGACCAAGCAAGTCAGCTGTGTGTTCCCATAGGCCCTGCCACTGTCCTGAGGGGGTCCGGGTTGCATCCTCACCAGCACACTGTTTGGCGTCAGCATGTTAAACCTGAGCAACCCAGTTACAAACAGTGATTTCTCTTCACCTGCTTGCAGATGCTCACCTGGCCACCTCTCCTTTCCAATCACCTTTCTGTTCACTTCTTTATCTCTTCACCAAGTCATTCTCTGCCTAACACCACCTAAATGTGGCCACAGGGAGAAGGTAGAGTAGACGCATGAATGCTCATTCCCACCTATCACTTAGGAAGGAGTCATATCTTTATAATCTAAACATAAAAGCCTCCCCCCCCTTGGAGTTGGGGTATGGGCAGGAATACTAAAGAAGAAAAAGAAGATGAAAAAGAAGGAGGAGGAGAAGGAAGAGGAAGCAGCTGCAGACACAACAGCATTGGGGAGCAGATAGAAAGAATGTCCCAGGGCCTTCATCTTGTTAATTACACTTCTTCCTTTTTTTTTTTTAACTAAGCATAGTGGTTTTAAAAGAGCCCCCTGCCTTTGTATGCATTGCCCAAATAGATCTATGCTGCAGAAGGAACTAGCCAATGAATCCCTTAGCCTATGCCTTTTAGAATTCAATGCAGCATAGACACAAGACAGTGGTAATGATTTTGACACTAGCTGCATGGCTGGAGGCGGCAGAGCACTTGGGAGGGGTGTCACACCCAAATGAGTACGGCCGGCCTCTGGTCCCAACACCGCACCCAGGAAACATTGCTGAGAATCCCTGTCCAGTCTGTCGATCCACTTAAGACTCGTCTTCCTCCTGAGCCGGGATCGATTGGCTATAAGTATCCCCACCCCCGGAGCCATCTGTCATTTCTGATATAATACCGTGTTATCGTTTAAGGCTGTAATGAGAGAGGTGTCTGTGCTTAAAGCACACGGGTGTCGCAAGCGCTGACAAATGGCTGGACTGGCTTTGTTTCTGCCGCAGTGAGCAGTTGGCTCTCTGTGTGCTTTTTACCTTTTCTCCCAAGAATAACTGTGGGATGCATTCTGGAAGTGAACGCTATCGTTTTGTCAGATGTGGTTCATGCACAGCGAGCCGGGTGGTCCTCGAAGAACAGCTGCAGGATTTTAGCACCCGACAGGATGGGAGCCGAGGGCCCTGTGTAAATCTGAAATGATTCAAGCGCCACATGGCTTCTTTTGCTTTGGAAAGTTCTCAGGGCTCCTTGGGGGTGGGCTTTTTTTTTTAAGGTGAGAGGACAGGAAATGTTATTGGGAAGTGGGAAAAATAAATGTGTGTTGGATAATCATTTTATTCAGAAGCCTTTCTGGGAAGAAGGGGTTTTAACAGAAGCGGTGGGACTGTCCCCAGGGAAACGGGGAGTGGGGGTGGGGGTGGGGGTGGGGGTGGAGAGTGTTGATGCATGCTGTCACAGGAGCAGCAGCCTAGACTAAGCCAGCTCACCTGGCACTCAGACCACCAGCTCTTCTCATAAGTCATCGGGCTTTGCGGAAGAGACTAGACGGAGGTCAAGTAGACACTGTCCCCGGCCCTAGAGGGACTCGTGGTTTGTGATGGTGGTACTTAATCCATCAGGACAGGCAGTTTGTCAGGACAAACATCAGCTATTTTCCAGCTCATATTTCCCTTCTCAGAACTCATGAGACCCCCACCCCCAAACATCTCTGCCACTCTGATTCCATTTCGGGAAGGTCCACCCAGCTGTCAATGTGAAGTACAAAATCTACACTTGACTGGAGGTATGAAGTGCAGGTCAGAGAAGCATGATCCTAAGAGTCATTTTGATCTCCCTGGGACAGGAATGGTTGCTGGTGGTGATCTCACAGTTTTCAACCCTTCCAGGTTAGATTAAGGAAATGGACTCAATAGACAATGCAGAATAATCATAAGAAATGCAATGGCTTTGAGACAGAATAACAGCTAGGAGTAATTCACTTGTCAATGGAAGACACAGGTCCAGAGATAAATGTAACTAGGGAGATCCCTATTCCATTGGACACCCAAATGCATAGTACATACTAATAAATATCTGTATCATTATAAGTATAATTAATACATTTACAAAAATATGAAGGCATAATATATGGGAATTATTACCTACACTAACTTACATAATTCTATAAATGTGTATTTGTTTAAAGATATGTATTTGTGTGTGTGTGTGTGTGTGTGTGTGTGTGTGTCTGGGTATGTATATGCATGTGAGCACAGGTGCCCAAGGAGGCCAGAAGAGGGCATCAAAGCTGGAGTTATAGGTGATTGTGGGCCTCCTGATCTGGGTGCTGGGAACTGAGTCCAGGTCTTCTGCAAGATCAAGAGGTGTTCCTAACCACTGAACCATCTCTCCAGCCTCATGTGTTAGTGCTTTTTAATTGATGCCTGCTTTACACTAGGCCTTTATGACCATTAGTGGACTTGACCTTAACAGTAACCCACTGGGGGTATGATTGACTCTGCTTTTCAGGTGACAATGGTGAGGATGGTATGAGTTGACATCATATGCTCCAAAAGCACATAGCATTCAAGGGCAAGGTTCTGCTGATGCCATTCTGCATGGGTCACACTAAGCTCTACATGTCACTCATCATACCCATTTAGAATGGTGGCAAAGTATAGAAATATAAAGAGAGAATCTCCTTCTGAATATTCTAAAATCAGAAGCTAGAAAAACTGTAGACAAAAAAATATGCAGGAACAGGGATGTGGCTTGGTTGGTGGCATGCTTGCCTAAGCACTTGCAGAGCTCCAGGCTCCTCCCCAGCTCTGTAGAGATCAGATGTGGTGCATTCCTGCAATCTCAGCACTCCAAAGGTGAAGGCAGGAGGCTCAGATGTTTCGGTCCTCCTGGGGAACACAACACATTTTCACCCAGCCCGGACTATGTGCAATGCCGAGGAGGGAGGCAGTGCTCTGTCCCAGCTGATGGCAGTTGTGGGGAATAGAGACAAAATAGCATCAGGGCCACTTTGTTCTTTTCTTCCCCACCCAAAGAGAATATTCTATAAAAGCTTTAATAATAATAATAGTCTCTCGTGGGGTCATGAGAAAAGCTGAATGTGTTGTTACCGGTAAATTGCTTAGAACAAAGATTCACAGAATGGGTACAAGTCCTAGCACCTCTCAGCTAGGCTGTTGTCATTGTCAGCATCCATCATCATCGTTGTCGTCATCATCATCATCATCATCATCATCATCATCATCATCATGGCCCATGTTGACAAGGCAAATTCCTTGTGAGTAGGCATGCTGTTCCTCTTCATAAGCTCTCCGTGCTTGAGTGCAGCACACAGTAACTGCTTGGGATATAGTGATAAACTGTCGAAGTGAACAAAAGAATGCATGGTGATTTGAAATGTTTACTCTTTGTTTTTCCCCATCTCCCTCTCTACCCAATCAATATAAGGATAAGGACAGATTGGTAGGGAAGCTGGTTAAATGGCAACCTAGGTGTCTGCCCAACTTATTTGCTTGCTAGGTCACATCTGCATAGTAATGCCCCCTTGAACCCTGCAGTTCCTCCCATTAATGACTTGCACCAACAGGGTTCAAAAGCAGGAAGTGGCAGCGAGGCAGCAGGACCACTTGAGTCACACTAATGATGTAAAGTAGCATGCTTCTTGCTCCTGGGTGGGATAGAACCTGGAGAAGAAAGCCAGACTCAGGGTGCTGAGATGCGATTTCCAACACAGAAATCCTGACATTCCAAACTGTCGACATCTTTGAAAATAAAAGATGTGCTGAGTTTCCAGCACTATTCAGTATTCATGAGGCTTCGCCGCTTGTTGTAAGGCAAGATGAAAACAATACTCAGTAGATTTTCATAAGTGACATCTAACTGTAAGATTGATAGATGATGCAGTTTTAATGTGTGTGAACTTCAAAACCAACACAAAAGCTTCAAGGTAGCTGAACACTGGTTTCCAAGTCCACATTTCTTACAGAGATGAGCCTAGCCTCCTCCCCAATATGCCTGCATCTTTAAAATGAAGAGTGGCCATCATCCTGGTTAGGGCAGAATTCAGACTGAGCCCCTAAGGACGGCCAAAGGATGGTTTCATGCATGTAGCTGTGGTTCTTGGTGCAATTTGACCTTCATGTTAATGCCATGAATCATGAGTGGCTAAATATCACTATTCCCTTCTGTTAACGGATGTCAAGGAAAATGACCAGCCTTCCTGGTTCAGGAAACACAGATTAAGCACATCTTGAGTGGTGCCTGGTAAAATGTTTTATACCTTATAGCTTCTGTTGGCCTCTCTTGTTCATTTATGTATTATTATATATATGTATGTAGTTATAAAACATATATAAACTTTAATTCCATAATGTGCAATATACATAACATTTATATCCACAATTTCATAGCCTAGCAGACATAGGATCTGAAGTTTTCACGAGACACAGGCCAGCCTCAATTAAGCAACTTTTCTGTCTCTTTCTTACAAATGGAATGTAGTCAAGGGTTGGACTCTTGTATCTTCCTTTTGACCCTTTCTGCCTCTTGTGTTATCATATATTCCCTCTTGGTCCCTGAGCACTGGGCCATTTCAGGCACAGAACTGGAAATGATGTGAAGAAACCTGACATGGACATGTTACAGAGAAATATACATACGTGTCAGCAGACATACATACACAGGCAGTTGTTTCAATGTTGATGAGCCTTTCTCTTTTTCCCCCTTTTTGTCTTTTCTTTCTTTTCTCTCTTTGAAGGACTGGCCTTACTTCTGTTTTCCTGTGGTTTTGATCATCAGCAGCAGCTCCGGATGGAAAGAACTGGAAAGTGTTTTGTTTGGGGTATTTTCAAAATAAAAAGTTCCCATTACCATAGTAATCATTTTACAATGGCCAGTGATTAGCACACTTTATATCCGTAACAGCCCTAAAAGGAGATCTTGCTTTAGCTGAGTTTTATGAGGAGCAAGTCTGAGGGCTGGAATGATTTTTTAATTGACTGGCACTTCCAGAATCTAACCAACAGCATGCCACAAACACAAGCAACGTTAAATATTTCTCCCGATAGAATGAATTAAGATAAGCTCTCAACCTTTGTTGCCAGTGCTCACACCACCAGAATGTTCTAGAGCTCAGCAGGCGGTCATATGGCTGAATCATTGAGAACATGCATTTGAGATGGATTCCACTATCCACTCTAGGAAAAGTGTCTCTCCTCCTGAGCTAAGACAAGAGCATCTTAAGTTGACAGTGAGAGAGACTCTGCCTTCTGTCCTCAACCAGAGGAAGGATGGGTGTCCTTGGCATCCTGGGGAAGAGACACAGCTGACAAGCCCAGAGGCACCTCCTCCCCAGCATACTCAGACCTCTGGCTCCAGAACACCAGTGGAAATGACCCTCTTTCCCACAGCAAGCACGAGGGCTGGGGTCTTTACCGGCACCCCTATTGTCTTTTGTTGTGTTGGTATGGTATATTTACAAGGCTTAATTGGGAGCTGGTGTGTTCGCACTGGATGTCACCTGCCCACGGTAGTGACCTTCTCAAAGGGAGCTGTACCTCTGATTTGTCACCTCAAAGAGCAGGCTCCCAAGAGGTAAGATGGCCCTGCCTGGGTGAATACCTGGAGTTGGCTTTTTTTTTAATTAAGGCTCCACATTGTAACTAGTCAATGTACATTATTGGGAGAGTGAATGTCAATGCCACTGCCTTTTCTTTCTCTCCTTTATCTTTGTCAGTGATTCAAAGACATGATTTATGGTTAGTCTCCGACTTTCGGAGTCATCCATCAAGTCCTGGTTTCACTACAGGGCTGCACGCTGTAAATCATGCCGAAGGCTTGTCATTCATTCCCCTTAACCCTTCCAGGGTGTGCTTCAGGGTCGCTCTGAGACGAGAACTTTGTAAGGTGGCGGTTGAGGGGGCCTAGCAAATCTCTGCAATGTCTAGAGCAGGGGCATTCATTGCTTGACCTAGGTAAGGTGCGGGGCCCAGCTTCTCCTGGCCATTGAACACAAGACTTCACCCTCAGTGACATGATCTCCCAAACCATCCTTATTCTATTTGGAAATGTCGGCTATGAATATGTGAAATGCCGAATTCCCACCTTGGAATCAATCACAGGCCAATCCTGATTGTGACCTTGCAGAGACTATAGAATCTGTGCAAAGACCTCTTAGCAACTGCTCTGCCAGGCTTTGCAAATGAACAGTCCTCACCCTTCCCCCACCCGTTTCTGTACTTCCTCATCACTCTGTAGCCCCCTGACCCTGTGTCATACTCGGAAAGATGGGAGGTGTGGCAAGAGATGAGATAAAAGAAAACAACACATAGGCAGAGCATCGGGAATCTGGGGCCCTCCTCTCCATTTAGCTTCTGGTGATGACTGAATCAGCCCAAACCATGGAGTTAGGATGTAGCTGGCTGAAGCAAAATTCAGGGTATGGACATCAAAGGGTAGGGCCCCTCTCCTAATAGAAGCCTGCACTGTGTAATTAAGGGTCATTAATGACAATTTGAGGCTTGGTGTCTACGCGTAGAAGTCCTCAGTCAGTGGACAATGATTTCCTTTCTGAATTATGTGACCCTGTGTCACCCAGGTAAGCTGATGGAAAACAGTTATGGTAGCAAAAGCTACTTAGGAAAATAAAATCTGTAGAATACAAATGCCTGTCACCATCTAGACAGGTCCACACTCCTGCTTTTAACTTGAGCTCTTCCTCAGTTTGGATGAGAGAGGTGGTGAGGAGCTGAGGTGTTTTCAGAGCAGGAAATGGCCCTACTGTCATTGTTTCCCAAAACTTGGGTTGATGCAGTCCCCATAATAAAATGAAGGCACCTCAGAGTGCCAGGACACGACCCAACATGTCCCTTCCTTGCCTTCCACTCTCATTCTTCAGGCAATCAAACAGCCTGATTTACTTCCTCTTTCTTGGAAAGAACACACGATCTCTCGAACTTTAAATGACCCAGCACTACGAATCCCCCCCCCCTCGCCACAGCCTTAGAAGACAGGTAAACCATTACCATCCTAATATTTCACAGGAAACACCTTCCCCTCCCAGCCACCCACTGCTCTGAGCCAGATTTACACAGTATACAGAGTGTCTGCAGTCCTAACTGCAGGTGACTCCGGAACAGGACGCCTGCAGATTAATGTCCTCATCCACGGGCGATGAATTCTACTTGTGAGTGTGAGTGCTGAGAGAGGCGCCAATGGGCCGCTGGCAAGCGGGCTCATCTTCAAGGAGAATGCCATTCCCGAAAGGAGTGGTGCCGGGCTCACTTGTAAGGTCAGCGGCCGCTGTTCAAATCCTCTCAATGACTCCCTCCTGCTTTGCCAATGCATGCTGCTGATCAAAGAAATGGCCAAGGCACTGACAGTAAGGATGAGAGTGGTTCAGCTCTGGGGATTCATAGACAACATTGAAAGCCCCCTTCCCTTTCAGGGAGTGGGAGGAATTCTCTCTTCTCAATATTATCTGCATGGGGTAGCCAGGCATGTCTGCAGGTCCTATTCAAAGCCAGTCAACCTCCTAGAGGCTCATGGAGAATCTACAACTAAGTTGCATTTTCAAAAAACTTAAGATGAAGACGCCACCCAGAGAAGCACTCCATCAGCTTGTCACCTCAGATGTAAAGCCAGAAGGCCCCGTTGCAGCTTGACTGACCTCTTCCCCCCATTACCTGAAGGAATCCTGAATTATAGGCAAGAGCCTGGGAAGATAAAGAAAACAGCACTCTATTGACAGAGTCCAGCGCTCTGTGTCTAAACTGAGCACACTGGTGTGGGTCTTCCCTTTGTGGTGTCGGTTCAGAAGCACTCAGGGAGGATTATTCACTGTTGACACAGAGAGAGAGAGAGAGAGAGAGAGAGATCTGATCTCACTCACAAGGTTGAGTTCAGAATTTTAGGTAATTCTAACACACTCAAGGTCCAAATCGCATGACATTTTTGCATACCGTTTCTGCACATGCAAATTAAACCATGGGTGTACTAGCCAGCACAGGTGGTCAGTTTCAGTAGAGCATCCAAGTTGATCACACCAGAAACCAGAAAGCAGAAACCAGCCCTTCATAGTCCAGGCTCCATCCAGGTCCTCTTTCCCTGGAGTTTCCTTTGTACACAGAGAGTTATGTGTGGGTGTCTGACACAGACATGTGTCTCTCCTCTCTACTCCTCCTCTCAGCCTCCACAGTCTTCCCTGCCTTCATCACCCCCCCACACCCTTTTTCATTTCTGTTTTGTCACAGAACTGGGTGACTTTGTCTTTGACATTTAACAGCTGTATATACTTTTAGTCGGGTTTTGTTTACTCCGTCTGTATTTCCAATCAGTGAGGAAGGTTTACCAAGTGGTCCATTACTGATTTATTTATGATGTATTTAGATAGCAAACACGGGACTGTCAGCAGTCCCTGGCTAAACACTGTTGACAGACATTAATAACATACGGTATAGCAATGGAATTATGATCTTTAATGTTTTTGTAAATTTACATCCCCAACATGTAATTTGGGGGTGCATTTCTTAGGTAGGTGGGTACAAAAGAGAAGACTTTTTAAGGAAACTGGTTTCTTTTGTGTTTGAGGACCCTGGGGACAATATTGACACCTTCCCTGTCCGTTTAACCGAACAATTTAATGGAAAACAAATAATTCCCCGGGCTTAATTTACCCTTATGAAACTGAGGCCTTCAAACCCACTCTGTGGGAAATAGCCCTGCTTCTCCCAACCTTCAGTCACCATCAAGCCTATAATTTATTTCCTACCTCAACTTCAATGCATTCTTCCCTGGGAAACTAAGGCTTGGCCATTTAAATGTTACCAAGTTCAAATAGAAGAGCTTAGCCTCCCGTTTCCACAGAATGTTGTCTCTGGCATGCCAACTTCTACCTGGAAGCAGCTGCCTATTCACCTGGAATGGGACAGACAGACCTTTGAATTTGTGGCCTTTAATTGGCCATTCATTGAACTTGCATTGTTTTCTCCAACTGCAGGGAGAGACATTTTTCAACTGGGATCAAAGGGTTATACATACATAGGTATACACACACACACACACACACACACACACACACACAGCTAGATGCACAATAACCCAACAGAAAAGAAGGTTCCTTTTTGACCAGCAATTGTTCATCTTTCTGATGATGTATCTTGTTTTCCAAAGTCCACTGCTTTCTCTTAGAAATGATAAAAGGAGACAAAGTGAAAGTTTTCTTGGTCACTGCATGTCACTGATGGGGCTCCGCTAAATGGGGAACACAAGACCCGCCTCCCAGGCCACAGATGGCTCAGGTCTTAGTGGCCATGTCCCAGCACTGGCAGCGTGGGAAACCCAAACAGTGCCGATGTCAGCCTTAAAAACCAGCGGTCATTCAGCTCCTGCCTGGTACGCATGTATGAAGATCGCCGCCGCCATTCGTTGTGGTCGAGATGAGCCACCCGATATGAGCAGATGATCAGGGATCCTAATTGTATCTGACAGACCCTGACCAGCGACTCTGAGGTCAGCACTTGATAGGAGAACTGGGAAAGGGCCGTGGGAGGGAGGGGAGACAGCAGGAGCCGGCAGTCTTGTGAGCCTGACAATACCTAGAATTCTGCCCACTCCATCTGCCTCGCATCCCAGAGCATGTGTGTAATGGTGTAGGTGGCACAGGTGGCACAGGTGACACAGGTGAGGGGGAGAATGCACATAGCTGACGACACGCCACAGGGGCTGATGGGGCAAATGTAGGAAATGGAATCTATTGGCTCCTGGAAGAGAAAAGAAAACTCAGATAAAGAACAATCCCTCACAAGAAGGAAGTTTTGCGCTGACCCCCCCCCCCGGCAGAGTTAGGGGTTGGAAAGCGCTGGTTGCCAGTAACATCCCCGACCACCAAACGCTTGTCTGCGCCAGGCCCAGAGAGAAAGAGTGAGTGGACACGGGGGAGAAGAAGGCAAGGGACTTGCTGAGAGCACAACTGACACTCTCGGGACATTTGTGTCCTGTCCTGTGGAGAGAGCCATCTCAACCACATGACCAAGCAGGGGACATCGAGGCATTGTGACAAGAAAAAAAAAAAGCCTTGTGGTGGGGTTTGCATTCAGAAAACTGGAAAACCGTGCAGTGCATGATAGTGCATCAGGTGTGAGGTGGCCAGGAAGAAGGGCTGAGGATGTCTGGGGGGTATTAGAGATGCCTGGTAGGAGGCAGAGGCAGGCAGATCTCTGTGCATTTGAGGCCAGCCTGATCTAGAAAGACAGTCCAGGACAGCCAAGGCCGTCTCAAAAAAAAAAAAAAAAAATCAAAACAAAACAAAAACAGAGTGAGGGGCCTGGTACTGTTATCTGGATGAAAATAAACTAATTGCCATTTTACACAAGGGACCTTGGTTATTTTTTAAATGCATTCTAAAATGCTGATGGATCGAAGTTATGACAGAAAGGATTTGTCCATGAGTGTTCAAAGTCATTTCGGATGCCGAAAGGTATCACGTAGCTGGATATAGCATGGGTTGATCGTGAACTTTTCTATTAATAAAGAGAAAGGGGAACTGGAGAGACAGCTCGGTCAGTAAAATGCTTGCAAAGTAGCACAAGGACCAGAAATGATTCCTGAGAAGTCACAGGATACAAAGCTGTTTCCCCGGGCTCTCCGGCTAGGCAGCCTGGCCAACTCAGTCAGCCCCAGGACAGTGAGAAACCTAAGTAACAAGGTGGACGGGCAGCTCCGGAAGAATGGCACCTGTGTGTGACCTCTGGTCTCCTTGAGCACACACACATATGCACACACAGGCAGGAGAAAACACACAGGCACACCCGCACACACCTGCACATACATGCAGATATTAGGGCGCAGGGAAGAATTGTGGCCAGTGAAACAGCCCGCCAGGCCTTGGGGGCTTTGCAGCCACAACAGGGACCTCCCTCTTCAGAGAGGGTCTCTGTGGAGAGTGCCCTCAGACGGCTTACACTGTTAAAGCCTGTCAGTGTCAGCCCGCTGCTGCAACAAGCCAGCCCAGCAGGGCTGGCGGCCTGAAACACTGTCTGCTCGTTATCTTAGAGTTAGGCTCCTAAGAATTCGAAGTCAGACTCCCGTGAACCAGAATCCCAATAGAACACCATATCTCAGCTTCAAAAGGCTCCCCAGACTCTGTACCGAGGCCACCTCCCTCTTCTTGGTGGCTGCGGCTGCTCTCTGACCTCTGCTTCTGGGAGAAAGTCTCCTCCAACTCTGGCCTTCTAACTTCCCTCCGTTGCATCCCCCCAAGGTGGCTGCAAAGATAACCTGTCCGAATATTCAGTTTCACCTCATCTGAGGAGTCCCTCTCGTTGCATAAGGCATTACACTCACAAGGTCTTCACCATCTCTTCTCTACCACAGAGGATGAAGGTAGATCAGTGGGCTGCGCTGACACCATCAGGACCAGGCACGTGGAATCAGGGGCTCTGTGTCCCGAGGGGCTGTCTTACACCCTATCACATGGTGGCCTCTGCATTGGGTGTCACAGCACCTTTTCCCACCGAAAGATGCAGCCATCAAGTACCATCTTCAGATATTCCAGGGGAGTATTGGCCATGCATGGCTGTGAGAGGTGTCCACGAACAAGCCATAGCCCTATCCTGCAGACAGCCCTGATGGCTTTTGGGAATCCAGTGTCTTCTCCTATCTCTAACCACCTCAAGGAACCTCAAGAGAAAAGTACATATTGTTCACATGGACAGAGGGCAAGTAGAAGCAGTGACAGACTGGTGCTGTCGTGTGTGTATTTAATCTTTCCCCAACTAGTTTCTCTGCTGCTCCTGGACAAAGGAAGTGGTTGGTATTCCTTTTCCCCACTGCCTACCTCGGTGATTGGAGCATTGTCAGATCTCAATGAATACCTGCTGGCTTTGATTTTATAATTATAGTCTCACTACACCTTTGCTTCACCATTGTGGGAGAGCAACTTAATACCCAGCGCATCACTTTCTCTCTAAATGAAATTTAAGACATCATGTTAGCTAAGTGCTTTGCAGGCCTTCATACACACACACACACACACACACACACACACACACACACACACACACAAAGAATTAATCTAAACACAGAGACTTCCCACGCTGCTACAGGACTCTCTGCACTGTAGCTGTAGAGATACTTATCAATAATTTTAGATGCCTTCCTAATCATCATTAATGCCTATTGAGCCCAGTGCTCTGTGTTGATCATACCTACCTCTGCAGAAACTTTATGACAAGGGTATTAGAACTAAGCCCATTTTGTAAACGAGAAAGGTCAGGCTGGGAGAGGTGAAACATTTTGCCCAAATTACCACAGCATAGGTAGACCATACCAGGGAACTCTCTGAACTTCGTCTTGATTTTTTTTTTCCCATAGTAGCTCCACTCTGTGCTTTAATGCGAAGAATGGGAGCCAGCTTTAGCAAGAGAAGCTGGCGAGACTTAGCTGCTTTCTTAACGGCTTTGGGCTTAGGGTTTTGATGTGTGATGCAGCTTGTAAGGAGCCCAGCCTTGGGGGTGTGGGGGAGGCAGAGTGTTCTGTATTTGAAGAGATGGATCAGCCACTCCTCTGCCCTTCCCCTTGGCTAATGTGGCCACGCACAGAGCCATCAGGGATGACTCAGATGTAGACAGATCAAGGGACACAATCGGAGCTCTTTGGTCTTTCCCAACCTTTTTGGTGTGAATCAACATCCTTCTCTGAGCTGTTTCTGTCCTTATGTAACTTTAACTACTCCCTTGGATAAACCTGTGGGCACAATCAATTTACATGAACAGAGAAGACAAAGGAAGCATAGACGCCCAAAGTCAGGAAGCCAGGTCAGAGGAGAGCCAGGTTTCCACTTCCGTGCGGGTTCCCTGGCCTGTGTAGGAGTCTCAAACTCATGGATCTGTAAGGGGTGGTGAGTGGGCAAGTTGAGTGAGAGGCTAGCAGCCGAGGAGTTGACGTGGTGATGAACAGCACTAGAACATCTGCTCCTCAGTCCCCACAGAAGGATGCTGGGAGCTGACGGCTGCTCCTTGTCAGGTGTAGGCTGGAACAGAAGCATCCGATCCTTAGATCTTGGTCATTTATCTGTTTAAATTAAACTCTAAACTAAGCCCATCCCCAAGCTGAATCTACTGTTCGCTCTGTATGTGGGGCCTTTCATCTCAAACGTTCCCACTTGCAGTGTCCCTGGAGGGAGCCACAGGCCTCGTAGGGTGACAGAGCACCTAAAACATGGCTGACCCAAATGGCCCTAGGCTGGGCTGTAAGTGTAAGCACTCAGCAAATTCGAAAAGTCCAGTCCAGAATGCAGACGGTCTAACATGTCAGCTTTGCTTATTTTAATGCTATATAGATAGGATGGTATTTTGGATCTATTAACACCGTATTTGACTATAGTTAATTTCACTACTCATGTGTGTTTGAGGAGTTCTTGTTTGTTTGTTTTTGGTTTTGGTTTTGTAGTGAGATTACTGGGCCATTTGAAAGCACAGATACCCAACTTCTTTCAGACAGCCGCTTTTGAGATTTCAAGATCTGCTCATACTCTACGTGGGCAAAGGTCTACAAAGATCTACAAAGACCTATCAGTAACTAACTTACTTTTTCAAGCCTCCCTCTTTCTCCTTTCTTATCCTCCTGCCTCTACCTCCTGGAAGCTGGGATTACAGAAACGCACCAGCATGTCTGGTTTATAAGTCCTGGGTGGAACTCAGGGCTCTGTGCAAACTGGGCAAGCGCCCTACACAAGCCACACCCACAGCCCTGGCCTTTCTTTTCTGTAATCCTCACCCCCAGGGCATTTACTATCTGTGCCTTATAGATGAGGAAGCTGAGGCTTAAAAAATTAAGGAATTTACTGAGAGCCTCAGCTCAGGGTCAGCGCTTGATAAATTTCATTCTGTTTTTTTGCCACCATGGTAACTAAAAGCAACACAGAGAATCTGGCCAAAGCCTATGGGGAGTTTGGTGATCGTCTCCCACAATGTGCCTGGCTTTCAGAAACATCCAGTTCGGTCCTCTAAGTCCTGACGTCTCAGCATTTGCGAACACTTCATATAACATCACAAGAAAAAACAAAACAAAACAGTTCCCAGTAGCCATACTCTGCTTCAAGTACAGAGCGCTTATTGTTTCTACATTAAGCACAGACCAAATGTGGAGGCTTTAGAACGTGTTTCATATGCACAGGATGTAGCCCAAATGTCAAGAACTGTTTCAACATTCACATAAAAGGGGCAAATCTGGGCTCAGGCACAGTGGGGCACACCAGTAAGTCTAGTACTCGGAAGGCTTAGGCATGAGGAAGACAGTCTGGACGACAGAGGGAGACCCCATCTCAGAAGCAAGCAAACAAACGAAATTACCCCACTTGATCTTTATCTATTCGTGAATGTGAAGCCTCACCGTCTGTTTTTAGAAGTTAAACTTTTTCCAGTGTCGGAAATTGAACCCAGAGCCTCCAACGTGCTACGGGAGAGCTGTGTCTCCAGCCCCTTTTCTCCTTTTTATTTCCATCCCGGATGTAACTAAGTTTTTCTAGGCTGGTCTTGGGACTCCTTCCTCCAGCAGGCCTTAACCTTGTCATCTTCCTGCCTCAGCCTGGCTAAGATTACAAGCTCTTCTCACCAGTCTCCTCTTAATGTTAGACCTATAACAATTGTGTTCTCTTAAACTGAGGCAGAGGCGCATTTGTCCGGGTCTGCTACCTGCCCACATTTTTGCATACAATGGACTCACAGCTTGTTCATAGTGCCTTCATTGTATATATATATATATGCATATATACTCAGTGGAGCCTGGGGAGATGGCTGGGTGGTTCAAGTGCTTGAGCAAACCTGAGGACCAGGCCAGATCCCTAGAACTCACATAAATGCCAGGTAGAATAGCAACCATACCAGTAATCCCAGCTTGAAAAGTTAAAGATGCAAGCCACGGCAAGCTGGCCACCTGGGCAAGCTCTGGCTTCCATTGACTCCTCCCCCTTTGAATACTGTGCACCTCTGCGGGTGTGGAAATACCAGAACGGTATCAGGCACTGGGCGGGTAGTGGCGCTTTGGAGAAGCCTGATCCGTTTTTCTCCCTCTCATGCTGTCTGTACACGAGACCTTGGGATTTTTATAATCCAAATTGATACTCTCTGTGAAATCTCCTCCACTCTGGCTCCCTGCTCTGAAAAGATTCATTTTCTTGCAGGCCCTTCTCCAAGCCTGGTGGATAACGGGTGACTGAGGGTGAATGCCTAACCCCGCCTTGACAAGGTGTGGGTCTTGCTAATTTGAATCTCTTCCTCTTTTGCTCCCATCCACCTGGAGCAATGTGATTTATCGACGCCTGTTTGTGGATTCACTGATCACTTTCTTATTACTCTTCTACCTCCATCCATTTCAGTTTGCGGCACCTTTCTGGCCATTTCTTATGCCACCCCTTACCACCAGCTCCAGCATGACAAATTATCGACTCAGATTCTTGCTCCTGACCTGGCATGGTCTCTTCCCAGTGATATAAATGATGCGGTTCAGAGGCACGGTGATATTCTCATAAACATACAGTTGTTCCTCTTTTGGTGAGCCCTGTTTGAAATGCAAGCGTGCCAAGGTGTCCTGCTGCCCTGCTGAAGGCCTCGAGAGGGAGAAACAAAAGTGAAATTGGCAGGCAGCCGGGGTGGCTAAGAAATCCATGTGCTGGGTAATGAGATCAGGACTCTGAGAGAGCTGCCCTTGGTGGAGTTCAGCATGTTATGAGGACAGGGGTGACAGATCCCTCCGACCACATGGAGCCTGAAATCTTAAAGGTTAGCAGCAGGAAGCAGTAGATGAGGTCCCAGAAGTGTGAGGTTCTAGAACAGAGGTAGAGTAGGCTACCCCGTGTGACCCATCATGGGTCTCCCCTGCAGAGGGGCACACTAAGGCCTTCTGACTTTTCCAGGTCTGGCCCCTGACACCTATCAGATCCCCCTAAACCTCCTGTGCAAGTTCAGCTGCTCAGTCTTCACCAGAGCCCAGATTCCAGGCTGTAGCTCCCTACTCCAGCATGATTACTCTTGATTGATGGGTCAATCAAAAAGTGAATAAAACAACACAGGTACAACTATCCCAGGCCCTTGAAAGACACGTGCGGTCAGTTCCTTCAGAAAGCATGAACGCTTAGTTTAGAGGAATGTGGGCGCCTGAGCAATGGCTCCAACTGCAAAGTGCTTTTTGCAGGAGCACGAGGTAATACCCAGCACCCATGTAAAAGCTGGGTATTACCTGTCTGTAACCCCAGTGCTGGGAAAGACGAGACAGAAAGATCGCCGGAGCTCACTGGACAGCTCAGTTAGCCAATCAGTGGCCTCTTGGTTCAATGAGAGAACCCCATCTCAAACACCTAAGGTGGGGAAAGACTCTGTTGAAAACATCTGACACCAATTTCTGAACTCCATGCACACACACACACATGAATATGCACAGGTACATAAGACACACGCACTGAGTGTAGCCTCGGCGCTCTTTATGTACAAGCTCATGGTGGCATTGATCAGCAGGCGAGTCCTTGCTCTCTGGAGAGCAGCTGCTGTCCTTCTCTGGACTTCCTCTCCTTCAGTGGATGCAGATGTGGAGAAGGAGGGAAACATGTCTGCAACCCCTCTTCTGGGCCAGGATGTCACCCGGGTGTCTCACTTATCGTGAGGTTGGTTCTTTGGACAAGAAGCTAGCAGTCCTGGCTTGGAGAGGAGAAAGCTGAGGCCAAGGGCCGGCCTAGGGGCCAAAGGCTTGGGGAGCCTCCCTCCCTCCCATAGGTCACTGGACAACACCCGACATGTATGAATCGTTGACTAGTTCCTGGGCGGCGTGTGTGGTGAGGGCTCCTTTACGTGGCCAATCTCATTTAACATGCTCCACAGCCCTGCGTGGTGGTGGTGCTCTTATCCCTGTTTTATAGAGGAGAGAAGGAACTCAGAATCATTCACTGTTCTTGGAAAGTCAAACGGGTAGAAAAATGATAAATTTTGGCAGCTCCTTATCCCCACTCTGCCACCTGATGGGAGGGGGACACTGCTTGTCCACTAGACTGTGTGACCATAAGCCTTGCTTCTGTGCTTGATTTCCTCACGCCAGTAGCTAAGTTGTTGCTACTGCTCAGCAAAGGCTGCCAGGCCTCTCCAGATTTCAAACTGCATTGTGGGGCTGCCCCCTTCCCCAAGAGCTTCCCTTCCCCACCTGTCCTATGGACCCCTTTTTTCTCAACATGATACCATCTTCCTGGAACATTAAAAAATACATTTATACACCAGCAACAATGAGCACACTTACACACGTTCCAAAAGTATACATCATTTCACCATCCATTCTACTGCCTTTCTTGTACTCTACAAAGCAGAATGGTTTAAAGGCAAAGAACTCACAGGCCTGTGAATAAACTATAGATAAATGAATTAGAAGCAGCAATAGCATCTCACCACAGAAAGGGTTGCCAAGTAGTGCCCCCGATGACTGATGTTTAAGCATGCTCATGAGGGCTGGAGAGGTGGCTCAGAGGTTAAGAGCAATGGCTGTTCTTCCAAAGGTTCTGAGTTCAATTCCCAGCAACCACATGGTGGCTCATGACCATCTATAGTGAGATCTGGTGCCCTCTTCTGGTGCACAGGCAGAATACTGTATAAATAATAAACCTTAAAAAAAAAAAAAAACTCATCAGAAAACCCTTCATCCACTCTAAACCAATCAGGCCCAGAATACCTAAGTGAGAATGGAATTTTATTAGGAGCTTGGGTTGGGAGCAGCTGGCTGGAACAGTCAAAACAGACTTCCTAATATCTCCCCTGCTCCTTGAGTAACCTGGAAAGGAGGTCAAGGGGGTAAAAATGAAGGTGAAATACTTAGACCATGTCCTGGGATGCACAACCCCATTGGGCAACAGGAAGTTGACAGAGCTTTCCCTAGAAAGGGAAAGGACCCATTTCCTAGGCAAGGGTAGCCACTTGCCTGAAGGAGGAAGATGGCACTGAAGTGGGTGAATCAGCTTAATGGAGCGTTCAGTGAAAAAGTTGAGTGTAGACAGAACTTTGATTGAAGACTCTGTGTGTATGATGTTGTGAGGTGATGTGTGTATGTATTCATGCCTGTGCATGCATGGGTGTTCACATGTGTGTAGTGTGTACATATGTGTGGTATGTATGTGTGTGCGCTCACGTGTATGTTACTCCAGGACTCTTCATAAAACTTAATTCTGCATAGCAGGATGAAGGACAAAAGGAGCCATAAATTGAACTTCTACTTCAAATATTTCTGAATGTTTTTATTTTTCTTTCTTTCTTCTTATTTTTTTTAATTAGATAAGTTCTAATTAACTATTAGTTCTAATTAACTATGCAGTCAGGATGTTTTCAAACTGTGATCCCCCTGCCTCTGTCTTCTGAGTGCTGGGATTACTATTACATTGCCAACAAGCTCAGCTTCAATTTTTCATAGAAAGTATTTTTTGACAATTAGGAAAGAAGGTGCCAGAGAGAGAAAGAGAGAACAAATGGATAATTATGCTCTTGGAGAAGCCGTCTGGAAATAATAAAGGCAACAGCAGAGGCAGTATTAGAAGCTGGTATTTACTAAGTGATTTGCTGTGTTCGCTGGCCTCTGCCAGGCACATTACCCAAACTGAGTCATTTAATCCTTAGAGCAACCCATGAGGTGGGGATTACTGCTATGCCCAATTTACAGAGGAGGAGCCAGGCCCCAAATTTTGACCTTACGCAACTTTGCCCCGGGGTCACTAAACAGTTACCTGATACTTCCATCTAAAATTAAATGGCCGGTGAAAGACACAAGGCTTTGCTGTGCGTGAAACATAGCAAAGCAAACCAGGAATTCCCCAGACACCCCTGAGGGACCCCACTCTATTACGGACAGTTGGTCTGGGACCACAAAACTCTCAGAGGCAGCTAGAAATGTCTGAAGAGCTTGTAAAGTTAAGAGGGGAAAACAAAAACAACAACAACAAAAGACTTTATTTCTCATGCACGAAAACAATAAAAATTTCAGGACTTATAAAAATCTGTTTCATTTCATTTAACATATAAAAGATTATCCAATGGGGTACATGATCAATGTCAAGAATGTCTTTAAAGCTGAGACACTTGTCTTGGCAGCTATTCATGAGGCTGAGGCAGGAGGCTACAAGTTCAAGCCCCTCCCTCCTCAATCGGTAGAGTGAATTCAAGGCCAGCCTGGGCCACTGAGTGAGGCCCTACCTCAACATGAAAAGTAGAAAGCACGGTGGTATTGTGCTTGCCTAGCATTCAGGAGACTTTGAGATTAGTTTCAGAGACCACAAAAGAATCCTTTCAACATTGATACTATGGTGAGAAGTCCCCCAAAGTCTCAAAGAAGCCTGACCTCGCCCCACATTGCCCAGGCCCCAGCTGGAACTCATGGGCGAGGCTGCTGTTTGGGTCCAGTCTCACTCACGATCACAGGGAGACTGTTTGCATAAGGACTGGGCGCACTCACGGGCACTCTTTCAACTGCATTGTCCCAGAATCCTCCACACAGAGCCCCTGAGAGACTGAAGCCTCAAGTAAGAAAGGAAAGGAAAATGACTTTGCAATAATTTAAAGCATTACATAAGCAATGACAAGACACTGGCAGACACTTAAGTTGCTTTGTTAGCTCAAAAGAGAAAAAAGAAACGTTTGGAGAGCTGTTGCTCTTGTCAGATGGTTTCTGTCGCGGTGATTCTAGAGTAGGCTCCGTTAATGAAAGGCTGTGCCTAATTAAACTAACCAAGCCTGGCTGGAGCATAGTCCTTCCATAGGAACACAGGGCAAGATTCTCAAATGGAGGCTTCATGGGTCTCTTATTTTATCCCTGCCCCCGAGTGGACTTCTAAAAATCTCAGGATGCATTTTGTTGCAGGGGAGGAAGGGGTGTTTGCACAATAATCAGCATTCTTTGTAGCCAAAAGACAGAGAGCCCAGTTTAACTTGGGGTGAGGGAGCTTACATACTCCCTCTGAAGGACCAACAGTGAACTTTGATGAGATAACCTTGGAGTAGGTCAACAGGCAAGAAGGTAGGTGAATGTAATAATGAGCAAATATGTGGGGAGCCATTCGATACCTGAGACCCAAAAGAAGGCCACATACTTGAAACTGTAACGCCCTCTTCAAGAAGTGAAGGCGGGAGCTGTAGGTGTGTTCACAGGGGATAGTTTTGTGGATGACCTTTCATGGGTCATCACAAAAGAGAGAGAGAGAGAGGAAGAGCCTAAGAGCCGGGAACCCAGCTCCTCGGGGCTGCAAGGGTGGCAGACAGGCTTTCAATCTTCCTTAGAGAGTGAAATTTCAGAGAGAAAAAAGAATGCAGTTGAGGAGCCTAGTGAGCAGATCTAATCCTCAAATAAAAGGGCAGCTTCCAGGAGACCCCTTCCCTGCCTTTACTGCTCGCTAGGTTGAAGTTCAAAGCCATACGTGTGTGTGTGTGTGTGTGTGTGTGTGTGTGTGTGTGTGTGTACGAACAGCTGCACATACACATGTTTATAGAGAGCCTAGAGATAAACCTCAGCTGTCGTTTTTCAGACATCACCATCCTTTATTTTATTTTATTATTTTATTTCATTTCATTTCATTTTTGAGACAGGGTCTCTCAGTGGCCTGGAGTTTACCAAGCGGGCTGGGATGTCTTACGTTTATGAACTGAGCTACCTCTCTAGCTTGGGATATCTTTTTTTCGAAGCCACAGCACTAGCAAAAGATGCCCTTACTGATCTTTCAGTCGAGGGTTGAGGTGTTGAGGATCTGTCTGCTTTTTTTTTCCTTCGTGCTGGTTTTAATCTCAAAGGACTCTCTTTGTGGAGGTGGACCCTACATTCTATGCATCCCTTCCCTAGGCTCCTGTCTTTGAACATGTTGTCCCAGCTAATGGCGCTATGTTGAAAAGTGATAAAAGGCTTTAGAAGGTGGAAGACATAGGGAACTAAGAGGCGGTGTGGTGGTTTGAATGTGGTGTGTCAGCTACAGACTCTGGTATTGCAACGTTCGGCCCCCTACTGGTGGTGTCATTTGGGGAGGTTATGAAACCTTTAGGTGATAAGGTCACAATGGAGGAAGTGAGTCAGTAGGGGAGGGCCTTGAGATTTTTACAACCCAATGCCACTTCCTGTCTCCTCTCTGCTTCCTGCCAGCAAAAGCAACGTCACCAGCCAATCTCACTGTTGCCACATGGCCTCTCTGCCTTGATGGACCGTGTCACTCTGAACTGTGATCAAAACAAACTCTTCCTCCTTGTCCTGGTTTGACTCTCTCAGTCACTGTGACAAACACTATGAATGTGAGGAGGAGAGAGTTTATCTCCTCTTATGAGTTAGAGTCCATAATCATGGGAAGTCAGGGCAGAAGTTCAAGCAGGAACCTGGAGGCAGGAACTGACACAGAGGCCATGGAGGAAAGCTGCTTCCCGGCTTGTTCCTCATGGCTTGCTCAGCTACTATTTTTATACAGCCCAGGCCCACCTGCAGAGGGATGGCAACTCTCCCATATCAATTTAGTAAATAAAGAAATACCTCACAGACACGGCCACAGGAGGCCATTTTCTCAGTGAGGTGTTGCTTTCCCAGCTGTATCAAGTTGACAAGCGACATTCACCATGACACTCTCTTAAGACGCTTCTTGAAAAGCGTTTGATTACAGGGACAAAAGCCTGATACAGAGGTCATGGTATCCTGTCCCCGGCTCCTACATGCCATGTGCTCTGAGTCCTGGCCCACACCATGTAGGCAAACCATTCCACTGTGGACAGAACCTATCCTGCCACCAGGTCTTGCCCACCAGGACAGACTAAAACGCCCCTGGAACCAAAATAAACTCTCTTTCCTTACCCCCCCCCCCCCCGTGATGCACTCTGTCACAGCCATGAGCTGTGAACTACACCTGCATTCAGAATGTCAGGAAGAGAAAGGATGAAGTTCTTCACCCAAGATTCTGCAGCTGCTATCATCAACCTCAGGTCAAGAACCCATTTCTGGGCATTCAAATTAGCTCAGAACACTGAGGCCAGAATAGCTCCCAGACTTCAGGGCTCTGCTTGTCATGTGGCCAGAGAAGGCCAGCTCCCATGAGCCCTGGGGACTAAAGGTAGAGATGAGGGTCCGCTCCAAGAGAAAATCATAACCAGGGCATATTGAATCAGAGTGAGCGCAGCAGGCACCGGGGGATTAAAAAAAAAAAAAAAGAGCTGCCTCCTGCTGTGTTTCATTAATACCAAGGAAGTTAAAAGTTGATTTCCATTCTGTTAGAAAGTTTCACCATGCCTTACAAACAAAAACTTTTAAATGAATCTTCAAACGGTTCCAAGCCTGCCCGTCTTGGGCTTAAGACTTTGGAGAATACTGGTGGAAATTTTGTTATCGTTTTTCTTAAACGCATGCAAATTTGTACCTTTTGGCTCCCTCTGAAGAAACATGACAATTTGGAGCCTGAATTAGTCCTGAAAAGAAGCTGGTCCCCGAATGCCTTCTGTGGCCGCACCTGGGTGCTTCCGCACGGCAAGGCGGCGCAGGCACCCAGCCCTCGTCAGCGCTGAGCCACTCGGGCCGCACAGAAACCTGCAGCAGAAAAAAGTGTTTAAACTTTAATTAATCAGTCAAGACGGGAGATTGAGCTCTGTAGCACCGGGAAAACCTGCACCCCACTCACAACCTGCACCTCTCCCCACACATCCCACACACAGATAACTCACTGTGTTTCCTGTTGGAACCGCTTGCATTGGGGAAACCATTAAGCATGTAATCTACAAAATAATCCGACCTTTTTTTTTTTTTTTGCACTTTCATGCCAATAAATATTGATAAGCCAGCCTCAGTGGTTGCAAGTCTCACTTTAGATTAAAAGGCTATCTGAGGACGGGGGGGAGAGGGGGGTGTCAAAATGACCACACTGTGACTTCACTTCCTGGCAGAGTGTCCAGCCTGGCTTCAGAGTATCTTTCCTTTACCTTGCATGACAGGATGATTTAATTCAACAAATATTTCTGGTGGCTTTTTAAAGGTGGAACGTTGTGCTGGGTGCAGCCTGGCGGGGCCTGGCTGAGGAGGTCCTCTGCACAGCTAATCTGGGGGCCTTAGCCTAGGCTCTGTTGAATTTGATAGTGAGGCCTGATGTGAAGGAAAAATAAAGGAAGCGGCGGTGTCCTCGGGTGTTCCACTGCTGTGGGAAAGCACATGAGGTATCGAATAAGGGGAAGAAACATTTGTTCGGGCAGCTAATGGCTTCAGAGGTTTGAGCCCATGGTCTCCTGGCCCTGTGGCCTTTGAGCCCGTAGTGAAATGGGAAGTTGCTTCTGGGAGCATATGTTGTGGCAAAGCTGCCCACACCGTGGTGGCCAGGAAGCAAAGCCAGAGACGGGAAGAGACCATGGTCCCAGTAGTCTCATCATTTGCATACCTGTGTGGCTCATCTTCCATCCACTGGGCCCCACTTCCATGTCACTAGCTCCCAAACCCAAGAGAGCCAGGTGCTGACAACTTTAATATGTGATATCTTTGGATGACAAAGGCTTTGGATATGTGTAACAGGCTAGAAAATGTAACCCAGGCCAGACAAAAGCAGAATGATCCGGGCTTTGTGAGCATTGCTGTGACCCCCGCCTGTTCTTCTCTGATATCACGTCAAATGATGCTACACCATTCTCCCGTCTCCTCCGTCCTCCTTGCCCTCTTCCTTCTCCCCTTCTCCATCTTTCTCACACTCTTCCTCCCTTCCTCCTCCTCTCTCTGCTCTTCTGTCAGGAGTTCTATCTCTCACAGGGACTCGGAGCCTCACAATATGTCACTCTCTGCTTTGTCACCTGAGGAAGACAGCTCAGATGCTCAAGGCTGCTTTAATCGTGGTCTATCCATCAATCTTCCCTCCACACAATCATTTGGGCTGTTGTGCTTTGAACTTGCTCCAATTTGTCTGCATCTTCCTGGGACTGAGTTGTCGAAAGCACAACTGGGTTCCTAGTCACGGAAGTTGCCTTGCCTGGAGGACTCAGAATTCTGTACACCGCTAAGTCAGAAAGCACAGCTGCAAATGGTCTCCAGTTTCCAAAGAAGCCACTTCTTGCTGGTCCAGAGCAGACTGGTTTGGTATTTTTAGCCTCTGATTGTCAGGCTGTGGTATTAGAAAGTTGGTGATCATATTACGTATTCCAGAAAGTCACATTGCTGGTGCTGTCCGACTGTATTGGTAGATGAGTCACTGCTTGCTCCCATGTCCACCTTGTGGCCTGGCTTCCTCCTTCAGAGTCCTGAAAGGTGGAGTAGGAGAGGAACACCTGCCTGGGGGGCCACCTGCCTGCCTTGAGCTGGAGCCAGCCACCTGCAGCCTTCCACATGCGCGCCCTCTGCTGGCTGGCTGGCACACTGGGAGCCAAACCCGTCTTTCACCCCAACAGACAGTTCTCTGGCTCTAGCCGAGGGATATATTGTTCCCAATTTAAAGGCTAGACTACTGAGGCTGAGAGAAACGCTAATGTAGCTCACAACCAGTGCGGGATAGAGGGTGGGAAGGCAGCAGCAGTGTCCATAATAATAGCCAAATGACATTCCCACCTGGCTTTAGATTCCCTGGGGCCTGGGACCTTAAATTGTCATGTCAGGAAGACTATGACCAAGCGTGAAGAGCCAGGGATTGTGGGGACAGGGAGTGCTGGGGACAGAGGTTGGCCCTTCATGCTGCTTGGATGGGAATCGGTGGCCTTCAGCTCTGCCACATAACAGCATATGCCTCTCGGGCCACAAGCCCCACCACACTGGCTTGCACAGTGAGCTCCGGTGTCATCCATTACCCAAGGCTCACAAAGTCTTGTTCAATTACTGCTGTCTTTTTACCTTTGCAGACCCATAATGACGGTGGTGGTTGGTGGCGATAGTAGTAGCAGTAGCCGCGGCAGTAGTCGTAATTTAAAGGCTGAGGTTGAAGGAAGTTACACAATCTAATCCACGT
This sequence comes from Psammomys obesus, assembly GCF_907164565.1. Taxonomy (NCBI): domain Eukaryota; kingdom Metazoa; phylum Chordata; class Mammalia; order Rodentia; family Muridae; genus Psammomys; species Psammomys obesus. Next base: position 8,332,358 of record NW_026596234.1, on the reverse strand, counting down.
TGGAAAGGAGACAGACTTCAGTCTCTATGACCCCAAACGCTAGTTGTCTCCGACAGACCTCAGTCTCCCTTCAGGAACGAGGAGCTGCCCCTCTTCCTTTGTGGGGAAACACCAAGCAAAAAGGTTAGCGTGGGCACAGCACTTTGCAGATGGACTCCCTTCACGCTCTTTTGGGGTGCAGAGTTGTCTCTTATTTTGTACAAACTGTGTTCTCTAACTCCTGTGTCTCTAGCTTCTGGCCCTCTTGCACAGGAGTAGGGCACTTGCTTTGAGTAGCTTTCAAGTCAATGTGCGTGCATGCATGAGTGCGCGTGCGCGCGAGCGCGCGCGTGCGTGTGTGTGTGTGTGTGTGTGTGTGTGTGTGTGTGTGTGTGTGTGTATGGGTGCAGCTGGGTTTAGGTGAGTGGATATGGATGGGCGTATATGTGTACACTCAATCATCACCAAGGCCTCAGCTGGCACCTATGACTCAAATTGAGAAGCAGGAATGCAGAGATGTACCGAGAGCAAACTGTAGGCCGGTTGGTAAAGGGCTGCCTGAGTGTGGCCGGCAGACTTTATTGGTGACACACATAAAGCACCATGTAATAAGGCTAGAGGCGTGGCTAGGTGAGCAAAGCTCTTGCCTTGCAAGGATGAGGACATGACTGCCGAATCCCGTAGCCCACGTGTAAAATCGTGTGTGCTGTGTGAGCACGGAGGCTGGAGATGCGTTCCCCGGGCACTCGCTTCAGCGCTGGGCACTGCAGACTACACCTAGAATAATCCCTGTGCTTAAGAGGTGGAGACCCAAGCACCCCATCCTTTCTTTCTCCCTCTCTCTCTTTCCCTCACACACACCACAAGTACCTGCACAAATAAGTGAACCTATACCCAGTTAAACATGGCTGCATGAATGTGCACACACAGAAACTTTTTAAAAAAAAATCTAGATAAGAAACAATGTGACACTATTCATAATAATGAAATCAGCATGGCCAATAGTTGACAGTCGTGAGCTTGTACAGAAATCTCCAAATCCCCACATTCTTTCTCAAAATCCTGAACTCTGCCAGCTCTGTTTGCATGTGGCAGGGTTTCCTGGAGGGGGGCTGTGGTCCCTTCCTTCTCACAGAGCAGGTACCCACTCATCCCCCTCAGCACCTACTTTTTTGCATTTACCTTTTCCAGTGCCTCCTTGAGCCCACATATTACTTGTCGTTCTCCGGTGGTAGCCTGGGATGCGGTTGTCTTCTCCCAGACAAGGAGCAGAGGGATCCCAAGCTAAAAATTGTGTTTCTCTCAGGAACAGCTAGAGCACTTTAGGGTAAGGCCCATGCACTAGGCGAGGCTCCTGGTCTCCCCAGAGGAGGTGGGAGTGAGTTTTCCACCAGGAACTACAGTTAGCTCTTTTGAATGAGGTTGTCAGTATCAGTTGACGCCAAAATGTTACAACCCTTTGACTAAGCCACTGTATTAACAGCAGAGGTTTGGGAGGAATCCCATACCTGGTCAGCTTGCAGCAGAACACAGGCCTGGAAAGGTTCAGGCCCAGCAGGAAGACAGGTCCAGTGAGGCACAGGCCTGGCAGGCTGCAAGGCAGGTCCAGGCCCGGTAGGTGCTTCACTGGAGGTCAACACCAAGCTTGTGGCAGTTGGGCAGGCTCCAGCCAGCCTGGCTGGCAGTCAGCACCGATTCTCCAGGGAGGAGGGGAGGCCCCCTTTCCCCAGAATAAATGACTAATCTCAGGTGGGCACGGTAGAAAGCTGACGGTATCATGCAGCATGTTTCTTTCTTGTGAAATCAGGAATTTATAAACCTTGGGCAGTGGGAGGGGGTTTGAGGTTGAAGGGTTTGATTTACTGGGGCTAGAGGTGCTAGGGATACTTGATTTACACATAGTGGTACAGTATCTCATTTACATGCAGTAGCATCATGGTCCTATCATAAGGAGAACATAGTATTTAATTATCCTGTGGGTGGGGGAAAATCTCCAGGTACAGCTACTGAACGTCATATGCTGAAAGCTAAGATCTCCTTAACATAGGGTGGAGTATTTCCAAGAATCCCCAGATGCTTGCTGAGTAGGTTTCTTATCAGGAAAGGGTCAGGCCTGTAATCCTCCCTGAGAGCTATGTGACACTTCATAGAGGTTTTAGGGTTCAGGTAAAGAGGGTACTCCTCTGAGAAAGGGAGTCTGTAATAATAGACCAAGCTCAGAGGCTATCGAGAAATGCCAGATTTGGACCTTAACCAGAAGAGTCCCACGATTACTAACCATCTGTATCATGTTTTGTCAATCTTTTCATAAAGAAAATGAGCTGTAATTCTGGAACTGTAATTCTGGAGGCTAAGCCAGGAGAATTGTGCATGCTAAGCCACCCGGGCTATGGAATAAGACCTTGTCTCTAGAGGCCAAAATATATAAAGGAAAGGGAAAAGAAAATGAAAATGAGTTGTCTTTTGTGAAAAATGAGAGTTCAGGTACAGAAATGTCAATCATACAACAGAAGAGAGCACCTCCTTAGGGAGAGAAGAATGCCTATATGAAAGAGGACAGGGAGACTTTCCCAGTTCTTGCTGGGCACCCAAGTTCTCTCCTGTCCCAAGACAGTCTGGAGTAAGTTAGTCTGTGATATGGACTTGCTGGTGTCAACTTCTCCCAGTGTAATGCATCATCAAATTCAAGTCAAGGTTTGGGAATGAGAGCCACAGCTTACCAGACAGCTTGGCCCACAGACCAGCCTGTTTTATTAATAAAGTTTTATTGGAACACAGCAATGGTCATCGTTTTCATGTGGTCCATGGCTGCTGTCAAGTTGAGATAGCAGGGCAGGGTTGGAAAACTACAGTCAATTGCAAAAGATGCTCGAAGCCTAGTTTTCCTTTTGTTGTTCTTTATAAGAGGCATGTCAACCACCCCCAGAGGTGTAAGGCAAAACCACAAGCCCCTGGCATGCTGCATGGCACGGTCAGTGTCTTGTGAAAGAGACTTGCAAGATGATATTAAGGATCAGGAATCAAAATAATGGTGGAAGAAATAGCAAATTTAGCCAGGCAAGAGCAAACTTGTAGGGTGTTCTTTCTTCACCTCAGGGTGAGAGTGTGCACCCAGCCCTGGGAGTGTCATCCATCCAGAATGTGGGGTCCCCTACTATAGAATCTTCAGATTCGTGGACATCTATAACTCTGAATTTTCAAAGGCAACTTCTGTCCTTTCCAATGTTGGCAACTGTATTTAAAAATAAATACCTTGAGCCAGATGTGGCAGCACTTTCCTTTAATCCCAGCACTCGGGAAGCAGAAGCAGAGGCAGGAGGATCTCTGTGAATTTGAGACTAGCCTGATCTAGTCAGTCCAAGAACTGGCTCAAAAACACCAAATGTCTTAGAGCTGAGGAGATGACTCAGTTGCAGTCATGCTTATGTCTGTCTATTGAGCAAATGTGAGCCCATAGCTTGATTCCTAGTATCTACTCTAAAAATCTAGGCATGTCAGACCTGTCTGCAATATCAGTGCTAGAGGGATGGAAACAGGAAGGTCCGAGGAGCTCACTGACCAAGCAGCACAGCCAAAATGGTGATCTCCGGGTTCAGTGAGACACCCTGTTTCTAGAAAGAAAGAAAGAAAGAAAGAAAGAAAGAAAGAAAGAAAGAAAGAAAGAAAGAAAGAAAGAAAGAAAGAAAGAAAGA
>NW_026596234.1:8270158-8328677 GCF_907164565.1 Psammomys obesus | reverse complement strand
AGAAAGAAAGAAAGAAAGAAAGAAAGAAAGAAAGAAAGAAAGAAAGAGAGAGAGAGAGAAAGAAAGAAAGAAAGAAAGAAAGAAAGAAAGAAAGAAAGAAAGAAAGAAAGAAAGAAAGAGAAAGAAAGAAAGAAAAAATAGTACTAGAGTGAGTACTAGTATTAGTACTAAAGTACTAGGGAAAGATATCTAACTTTGACCAATGGCTTCCACACTTGCATTCATGGACAAGTGCATGCCCATAGAAACATGTAGAGTACACACATGCACACATGTATGCACACACACACAGAAAGAAAGAGACTTTATAGGTACACACAGGACCACCTACAAGGGAGGTCCATTTGTAGCACCTGTTTGTAGCATCTTTTGGACTAGTCAGGGATGTTTTACCTTCCTTGTCCCTCACCAGGCTATAGAACAACAAACAGAGAACAGAGCTTTTGTGTCTTCATCATAACGAGGAGGACTCTGCTGCCAAAGGCTCATTACCAGGCCTTGTTAAATGCCAGTCCCTTCTGTGTGTGCAAACCACACCAAACACCTCAATCACTGCAGTAACCATGGAGAGGTAGAGACAGAAAGGTTAAAAGTACCCTCACAACCACTTGCTTTTTCACCCCTCCTAAATGTGCTGGAGAACAATATCGTTCTGTAAAAACAATATGACCCCATTTCTAAAGCAATATTCATGCTAAGCCAGTCAGCTGTTAAATATACCCAGCAGTTTGCATTATGATGAAGCTAAGCCAGAATTTCAATTATTTTCTGGACACATTTAAAATTATAATACTTTACTGAGTTCTCGTTATAGTTCATCCAGATTACTCAAATCATCGTATCAATCTCATGCAGCTGCTAATGCCTTACAGATGCGTGAAGTTAGGCAAAATAAGAGAGTGACCAGGGTAATGACCTTCATGCAGACTGTGTGCTTTGAGGCATCTCTGTCTCTGTGCATCCCAATGGCATATAGTCAAAGGCTAGCCTTTGCCACCTACGGCACGTAGGCCACAAGAAATAAGAAATGGACTGCTCTCCCAGTTTCCAGGAAAATGCTTTACTTTGTGCAGATGTTCCCAGAAGTCCGTCCATCCCATGGATTTAGCTTCTTCTGCTAAATGACATTTGAGAAGCCAGGTTTCACATACCCAAAGATGACATTGCTATTTTAACCCCATCTGGGACCTGGCTGCAATCAACCCTGCAAAGAGCTCGGTGTTTCCACCAACCGCCACACTCAGCTTTGGTGCCTATGCCCTGTCCCAGACCAGAGGGGCAAGGCTGGGGAGATGGCACCGTGGATAAGGGCGTTCATGACACAGCACTGATGACCTGAGGTGGAATCATGCCGAAGCCAGCCACAGTGACACATCCTCCAGGAATCCCCGTGCCCACCAAAAGGGAGACAATGGGAGGTGGCCCGGCGGCATGCACAAGAGGCCCCATCCAAAGCAAGGTAGAAAGAAAGAACAACAGCAGCGGAGTTGACTTCCACACACATGCAGCAGAGGAATGGACATGCGTGCTTGCGCACGCGCACACACACCCACACACACACACACACACACACACACACACACACACAATTGATATTTTAAAGAATAATTCCATCAGCAGATATTTCTTGATGTTCCCACCAGCCATCCCATGAGCTGTGGGGCTTCCCGAATGAGGCTTCTTGACATCCCTCATCCGGGGGTTCACGGTGCCTTCACACGCCCTTCAAAAAGGGTGGGAGATTACATGTAACATGAAATGTCCCTTTGTCTGTATATGACCACCTGCCCAATGAAGCCTTTTTTAAAAGACCTTTTATCTACCCAAGTTGCTGTTTCAATGACAAAACAGATGTAAGAAAACAAGAAATTTTCTTTTTGTTGTTGTTTTTTTTTATCTTAATACCTTGAGTTGCATTGTCCAGAAAAGGAGACATTTAGATATAGATTTGAATTAATTAAAATGAGGTAAAATTAGAAAAGTCCTTCCTTCCATTAAACAAGTCACATGAGGACTCTGTGGCCACAGGAGAGTAGTGGCACAGGGAAGGGACAGTTAACCCTTTCATCACCACACAAACTTCTGCTTAGGAAGTGTTGACATAAAGATTTCACTTAGTTGGAAACATCTACATAAGAAAACGTTCTGTCGTTAGTCTACTGGGCATCCTGATAGCCGTGGGCAGACCCAGCCCACTGGTAACCCTCAAGATCATTTCTACAGGAATGACGATTTCAGCTTTGAAAGCGATCTAAATATGCCATAATTGCTTGGGCTACAATAATGAATTCTAGGACAGTATAAGTTCCGGAGAGACACTGTCTGAAAAGGCCATTATACAGTTGGGCGTGGTGCCTCACATCTGGGATCTCAGTGCTCTGGAAGCAGAGGTAGCAGGATTGCTATGAATTGAAGGCTAGCCTAGTCTATATAGCAATTTCCAGGATAGCCAAGGCTACACGGATATACCCTATCTCAAAGCAAACAAACACTGTGTGTGTGTGTGTGTGTGTGTGTGTGTGTGTGTGTATGTGCGCGCGCGTGCGCGCGCGTGCGAGCAGAATATGCTGGAGAAAGCTCATATCAAAAGCAAACATACTCAAAACTTTAACTGCTGTATTCCAAAAACTTTCTTGTTGTGAAAAAAAAAAAAGCACGGGGTTTAAAAACACAGTAGGACCCTTCTGGGGGAAGGAGGAAAGCATGTGGCTGTAGAAGGTGCCCAGAGGTGGAGCTGTTCTGCATGCGACTGTGACGTCAGTCACGAGAATCTGCATCTGGGATAAAGCCATGATGGACTAAATACAGGTTCACACACATAGACAGGACTGGTGGAATCTGTGTAGGTTGATGGATGGTCTCTTTGCTGGCTGTGATTTTACTCCTAGCCATTGTGCAAAATGCTGCCCCTGGGGACAGCTGGTACCCAGGTTCGCTCCGAATCCATTTCTTAAATCCGTATGAGAATCTACAACTGCCTCAAGAGGAAAAGTTTAAAAATACATATGACAAGCACGACACATCCAAAGTGTTTTGAATATAATTTCTTAGGATAAAGCGAAAGGAACAAATGCCATGATAATCCATTATTCAAAGGAAAAAATGTTAGCTTAGAATACCAACAGGGATGTGCATATGAAAGCACATCGTGGGATGGTACAGAAGAAACTGGGGAGTGGAAAGCTCTGCCATTGTGGTTGGGAAGGCAGTGTCCGGGGCGAGGCTGAACAAAATCACAGGAACCAGCTGAGTGCATCCTGGGCAGCTTTCCTCATACCTGTTCCCAAAAACAGTGATCCTACTCACAGCTTTCATGTCAGAAGCCGAGTTAGAACACTTTCTTCATGGATGGTGTTATTTTTGTGTAGCTGTTACAAAAAAGACTTGAGAAACGGCAACTTAACGGGAGGACTCGGTTTGGGAGGTTTTCATCTGCCGTGGAGGGACAGTGGGGCAGAGTTAAGTATCCCCTCCGCTGGCTGCCATGCAACCTTCAAAGACGTGACCTCAGATGCCCTCAGGATTCCTCCAGCTCTACCCCACCTCTTCAGTTTCCGCCACCTAACAGAATAGGGCCCCCCAGTTGGGGACCAAGCTTTTAACACAGGAGTGGCGGTGGGCATTCCATGTTTGAACTGTAATAGTCACCAAGTTTTTGGTTTTCGCGGGACAGCATCAGAGAATAAATACATGTGGCTAGTGATGGATCTTCCCATCACAACAGGTTGGCTGCTTGGCCAGTGAGATATCAGTTGCCAACCCCTAGCTTACACTTGTTTGCCCTTCTGATCTTTAGGGGTCGAGAAAAGACCCCTGAAAGGCGACCCACTCCACCTTCTCTTCCCTTTATCTTTCTGCTCACCTTCTCCCTTGCTTAGAGACCGCTCCATTATGAAACCAGGCAGAGGTTAAGTCGGAGTATGTTTGCTAATTGTCCCACAGCATGTACTTTTATTGATGGGGCCCCTTCACAGCTCTCCTGGGCCTTGTACATAGTAGGCTTTCAATAAATATTGACTGATGGATTGATTGACCCATTAGCAAAGAGAGCTGAATCCTGATGGAAGTCAGTGGAAACCGAAAGGCCTCTGATGACCTCACCCCGAGGGCTGGAGGGAAAGAGCGTCGACACCCATGCAGACACACACTGACTCAACACACCTTCTCTATTATCTCTTGTATCATTTAATCCTTCGATACTCGCAACACCATGGGGGCGGGGAGACTCTTTAGATCGCCAAGGCAATGGAAACTCAAAGAAATCAAGCAGCTCCGCTGAAGTTGTACGACACGTGACTTCAAACCACTTGTCTCACTAGCGGGCCAAATCTCTGCCCATGATGTTGCAAGGGCCACCAGAGAAACGTTTGACAAGGGTGTGTGGCCTGGTTGCTCCTGCAGGAACATTTCAACTCTGAATGGTAACAGGGAGAGAGAAGATGTGCAGACATTTGGCTCTATATTACTCAGTCTAGAAGGGAAACTCTTCGCTGTGTGAGTGCTTTACTATAACCCCACTTACACCCAAAGGTCATGGGAGCCTCTAAAACCGTGCTATGCAATGAAGATACGTAGATGAGGCAAAGAATGAATACACATGTATTTGACAGAGCACATGCAGACTTCTGTGTAATTTGATTAAGGGAAACTCACTTCTTTGGGTTGGGCTGAAAAGTGTTAACACAGCCAAGTCTGTTGATTTGGACAAGGCACAGCAGGCTGCTGCCCTTTCCGGGACTCAGGGGTCTTTCTGATCCCACCTGTGCAGCCCAGTCAAGAAAACAACCTGGGCATCCTCTCTCTCTCTCTCTCTCTCTCTCTCTCTCTCTCTGTATGTGTGTGTGTATGTGTGTCTCCTCTCCCTCCCTTTTTCCCTCCTTCCCTTTGTCCTTCTCTTTCTCCTTTCTCCCCTGGATTCCCTCTCCCCACTACCTTAACTTCTAACTTCATTCTTACCGGTCCTGCAATATCTCTCTCTCCTTCTCTACCCTCTGCATTCAGCATCCAAAAGCCAACAAACTATTCAAACAAAATTAATCCCACCCAGATCTTTGCCTTGGGGTGTGTGTTTCTGCTTCCTGGATTTTTTTTTTCTCTCTTATCTTTAACTTTGGGGCTTAGGGTGTATCTCAGTGACAGAGCACTCGCTTAACACGCATAAGGCTCTGGCTTCAATATGGATGGATGGATGGATGGATGGATGGATGGATGGATGGATGGATGGATGGATGGGTGGATGGATGGATGGGTGGGTGGGTGGGTGGATAGATGGATGGATGGATGGATGGGTGGGTGGTTGATGATAGATAATACTAATAATTTTAATTTTAATTTTTAAAGTGGAGTGTGTTTGCTTCCTTACTTCCTCCTTGTCTCCTCCCCAAAACATCCCCTTTTCCCTCCTTTGCAGGTGAAGAGAGATGTTTTCACACTACCACTGCAAGGACATAGACAAGCACACACAAACACCACATAGACACACTCCTAACTTACATGCTAATGAGCTGAGCCCAGAGGTCATGAGGACTTCCGGGGGAAGTCTATGATTTGGGACTCAGTTTTGACCTGTTCTGACAATGATTTGGGATAATGGCCCCTCATCTATAAAGAAAGACACTTCAAACACAGCCCCTGTACAGTTCTAATAAAGGGCAAATGGGGTACCGGAAGCTAAAGTCTTCCTGCAAAGGCTGAGGCTGTGTGAGTTGCATTTAGAAGTGCTTTCATGGGTGTGGGTGATGCCAGGGAGCAGCTGGCAACTTAGGGCGCCTGATTCACAAAGGTGTTGTGATTTTTTAACAAGGCTCAGGAGAACGAGTGGTGGCTTTAAAAATGGGAATTGGAAACCTCAGCAGTGCTGGCATTGGGGTCTGGAGAATTCTTTGTTGTTGGGGCTCCCTGTGTGTGCATGGAGGATAATCAGTGGCCTCCCTCACCTCTCTCCACTAGAAACCAGCCACACACACCCAACTGCCATTCTCACCTCATCTGAGATGATGCTTGTAGAGACAGCCTTGTGTCCCCTGAAGGGCAAGAATCACCCCCACTGAGATTTAGATCCTGAGGGGTCTGAAAACATCTTCCTAGGCGAAATTATATAAACACGGGAGTAGTTTGTTTTTTTTTTTTCCCAGAAATGAAGCTTCAAGAGATAGAAAAATTTGGGGTCACGGATTTATATACCAGTGTAGAAAATGCAATTTGCTCCGTATGCAGAACTTCCTGCTCCAGCGAAGGACTTTAGAAAAGAAAGCGCTGATCTCACACCAGCTTATTGAATAACATTTTTTTTTTGCAAGCTCCAAGCCTCCCCGAAGAAAATCCAGGCACCCAGTACACCCGATAATATAATAAGGAATGTATTAAGCCAGAGTTACTAGCACATTCCTAGGAAACACTTCAAAGTTGTTTTTTTAACATCAAAACAAGCAAGGGTCAGAGGGTCTCCCTTGCAGCCTCTGTCTATTTATAATTATATTTTATATAAACATATTTTGTAACTGTGGCAAAGGCTTCATGGGCACAGGGTGGCAAGTGTTCTTCAAAACTGCCTTTAATTATTCATTTAGCTCGGCTATATTTCATATTCCTTTTCATAAATGTTAATCTTTATTATTGCCTTCCTGAGAGGGAGGGGAAGAAAACACACACTCACACTCCGTCACACCTTCTATTAAATAGCCTATCAGAGCGGCACGGATGAATGTGGCGAGGGGTTTAATTGTCTCCTGTCTGCAGTTTTATATGTTTCTATCAAACTGAAGGGTAATTTTTTTTTCGGGTGCTGCTTATTTTAAATGTACAAAACCCTCGTATGTAACTCCATTAGCTGCCCTACAGCATTGCAATCTACAGTTTCCCCGAGGCTCTTGTGAAATATTGATGGAATCCTTGCTTTTGTGGCTTCCTGTGATACAGTAAGCATTTGTCTGATGTTAGCTGAGCTTGAATGGATCTGTTCAGGCCCAGCTCAGCAAGTAACTTCCAAGGGAGTAAGACCGTAACGATATTTTTCCTCAGCTTTTTCTTTCCTTCTTTTTTTTTTTTTTTTTTAATAAACCAAAGTCCTGAAGCTTTACCATGATACTCATTTTCTAAAAATATTTTTTTTTAAAGGTCAAATCACAGGGTCGCAGGTGCCAAGCAAACTGCCAATATTTATGACGGCAAAAGTTGGTTAGGATCATGTGTCACTTTAGGTAGTTTGGTGCCGCGTCGGCGCAGTCTGACAACATGCACATACATACGTGTGGCATGCACGCGCACGCACAGAAGGTTGGGGGGGCCCTGTTCTATGAAATTGCGTGTTTCTGGAGCTCAGGTGGATACAATTCTTGTAGCCAACGTCCACAAACAGATGAGAACATTCACTTCAGGCACACCTGTTTCCAGATGCTGCCGTCTGTGTTGAACTTTCCTGGAGACTGTGGGGGCGGGGGCGTTCATATTTGTCCATGTTCTTTGCTCGGGCTGTGGATCTGTCTGCGAATACGTTTTTAAATAGCCTGCTAGCAGCCTAGTGGCCTCTGATGCAGGTGTCCCGACCTTGGCTGGACTTGAACCCTGGGCCTGGTGCATGTGTGCTGCAGAGGGCTTCCCTGGGCCCCACAGGGAGTTTACCAGCATGCCCTTGGCCTAGACGCTAGCAGCAACTGCCTCCCCCAGAGATGGCAGCTGGAATATCTACAGATAATTCCACCTGCCTCCCGCCGCCGGCCCCAAAGCCTGAGAGTCGTAATAACCCCTTTTCCTGATTGAGAGGCTGAATGCTCCTCATCCAGTGTTTGCCCCCAGGACAGTATAAAAGCATTGGTCACCCCAGTGTCACAGGCCATGTGGCAGTGGGCGAGCCTCCCGATGGATGACCATCTCGCAGCATAATCTGTTGTTTGTTTGCATCCGAGTGGAGGTGCCTGTGCGCATGTGTGTGTGCAGGTTAGAGGTTGGTTCATGTGGGGAGTCTTCCTTGACCATGCTCCACTTTCTTTACTGAACTTGGGGTTTACCCATTTGACTAGTCTTAGCTAGACTTATTAGCTTCTTCGAGCAATCCCCTGTCTCCGCCTCCAGGGCACTTCGAATGCATTCAGGCTGCCACGCTCCCTTCTGAGGATCTGAACACCGGCCCTCCTGTTGAGTGGCAAGCATGCAATCCTCTGAGCTGGCCGTCAGCACAGCATAGCAGCACCTCCGTACTGCCCAACCAGCACTGACTGACCCACACTCAGGAGGATGGGCACCATGAGCAGCCTTGTTTCCAAGAAGCAGGGGACCAAGCAGCAACACCCTAAAGCACAAAGGGAGATGCCACGGCTTTGTGAATTCTGTCTCTCTAAAGAGTGACTTCAGTGATTTCCCTTCCAGGGCCTCAGCCTACAGGCACACAGATGACCTCTGCCTGGGTTTCCCCTAGCCACAGACTTTACGCTTGCAGCTAGGGAACAGAGCAGAGAGTTGGCACGACCCCACGGGTGCCAGGGTGCTCACCTGCTTCTCATATCATGATCGTATCTGATTAGTTCACCTGCAACTTTCTGATCTCCACAAGGTCTGAACTCCTAGGTCCCCTGCCTTTGTGTTTCTGGGCCCGTGCCCTTGGTTTTTCAAAGAGGCACTTTATTATTTAATTAAGGGGCTAGAAGAATCTTTCCGCCATCAGCTTCTCTGAGGGAAGATCCATATTTCTGCCTTAGAATCTAGATGGAAAAGATGGGAGTGGAGCCCCCAGAATAGGGTCGAGAAAGAAAATCCAAACCCATTTTGTTCTCCTGTTGACCCCATCCCACAGAAACCCTAGAAGAACAGATGCTGCCCCCTCATTTACTTCCCTAAGCATGACCTCTCCATGCTGAGCTGTCAGGGAAGGCATGCAGGTCTCACATGCAGTGGGGCCAGAGAAAGGTGGAGAAAACTCACACCTCTGATCGGATGCTTCTCCAAGTGTATGGCTTTATGTATTATTTGTGGAATCCTAGCTTTATTTCTCCTCTCTCTCTCTCTCTCTCTCTCTCTCTGTCTGTCTCTCTCAGTCTCTCTCTGTGTCTCTCTCTTCTTCCCTCCCTCCCTCTCTCTGTACTTACCTGTGATCCCAGCACCACAGAGACCGAGGCAGGAGGATCCAGAGTTGTAAGCCAGCCTAAACTACACGGGGAGATGCTGCCTCAACAAAAAACAGCAAAACAGACTGAAAGGAGGGGATCTGATGTCAATGACAGGAGTGCGAATGAAATCAATTTAAAAAAAAAATAGTTGTGACTTGCGTTACACCTATTATCCCAGAACTTGGGAGGCGAAAGCAGGAAAATGGGGAGTTCAAGGCCAACCTAAGTTACGTGGAATCCTATCTCAAACAAGCTAACAAACAAGCAAAAAGGTAGCTTAAAAAACCCTCAAACAGCCATGGAGCTTAAAAGGTAATTTCCGGACATAAATCCTGGCTTTGAAAGCCAACATTGAAACAGTTCTGGGCCCAGTTTGTCTGCCACTTTTTCCTCTATGAGGGAGGAAGATTATGTGACCAAAAAGCGGTAGCAAGTTCTGTTTGTCTCCTCTGTCAGTGGATCTGGGGTTGAAAGAGGTGATTTTCTGCACATACCTCCAGCCCCACACATGTCCGCCCTCTAGTTATACTCAGCTAAAACAGCATAAACAGTTGAGGAGACACCATTCAGGTGGTGACGGCGTCCCTGACCTCTTTTGTATACAAATCAGCAGGTGTCTACAGAAAAGTGATTTGGCTCTGGCTAGCAACAGATGAGCTGGGTTGTGGAAGAGTTGGTCTTCCTGGTTTGTCTACAGGGCCAGCACGGGTGCTTTGAGATGGTCATGCCAAGAGATGGCCTTGCTACACAAAGGTTGTGAGTTAGAGACAATTGTGAGCCACTGTGTGGGTGCTGGGAACCGAACCCAGGTCCTCTGAGGGAGAAGCAAGTGCTCTTAACCCCTGAGCCATCTCTCCAGCCCTTTATTGAGCATGTCTTAATGCCTGGCCAAGGTCCCCTTTGGTAGTCTTAAGAAGTTCTTAAGCCAAGCATAGTAGTTCATGCCTGTATTCCCAGCATTTGGAAGGCCAAGGAAGGCAGGCTGCCATGAGTTCACGATACTATGCATGTGCCGTACGTAGTGGGTTCCTGGTCAGTGTGGGCTGCAGAGTGAGACCTTGACTCAGAACAAATAAGTAATTAAGACAAAGTTACTCAGCCCAGAAGAGAAAGGAGAGCTGGCAGACAGGTCTTCCTCACTCACCCGCTGTTAACCTCTGCCGGATACTGCAAGGAACACACTCGGTCTTGACTCCTGTCTCAGATGAGGCACCAAAGGCCTCTCCATCTGAAAGCCCCGTCGAATTAAGCAGGAATAGAGTGTTCACTTAAATACAGACCGTGTGTGTGTCACCACAATAGTGCAGTCATCTATTGGGCACTCTCTCTGTGCCAAGCATTTTTCTCCCTTTTTCCACCCACTCAACAATTACTGCACTTTATCTCAGCGAAGGGACCATTCAGTAAGCTGTGGTACTTACATTCAATGCCATGAAGAAAGAAAAAACACTTCTAATTAAGCCATGACATACTGTTCTCTTATCACTGAGCATTTATTTCATACTTCCTGAAAAAAGTCTTTTAGATGTATTTCTTAAAAGACCTTTATAATGCAGTGTTTATATAAAACAGAAAGATAAGCAAAATATATTAGTCAAGGCATTCTGGAAATAGCTTCCAACTGCCCCCTGGCAGCCATCTTAAGATATCATTGATTGTATCATTGACTTTAATTTGGGGATGTGGAGAACTGAAAGGAATGTCTTGAAATAAGTGAAATGATGTCTAAGTGTGCTATGTTCCGGGCACTCTGGTGGAGAATGTTGCCACAGCCACACCTAACACTGAAGTCTATCCTTGTGGCATTTGAACAGATGCATCAAGAATTACACAGACAACTGTTTGATGATTAGGATGGCTCAAGTTCACTGTCAAGTTGGTGGTGTTTAGAGCCTCCTAAGAGACACACCTCTGGGTGTGTCAGCAAGGGTGTTTCTAGAGAGTTTAACTGAGGAAGGGAGCCCCATCCTGAATTTACTTCAGCTGGGGTCCCAGATTGAAGTAAAAAGGAGGAAGTGGGCTGAGCGCCGGAGTTCACCTCTGTGCTTCCTGACTTCGGGAAGCCTCAGGCTCTCACTGCTACAACTCCTCCACCGTGTTAGACTATTCCTCCAAACTCTGAGCCAAAACCCTTCAGTTTCATCAGTTGCTTTTTGACAGGCATGTGTCATAGCAATGACCAAAGCCACTAATACAGAATCTAAAATACAGGGGATCCTGGCCTAGCACAGGAAAAGTCTCTGGGGAGATCTTTCTGCCAAAACTAAAAAGGACACTAAGAAGCAGAAAAGCGAACAAGGGACAGAAAAGACCTACAGTGTTTTCTGCCTAAATCCCCCCTGGCCATATTGGGCCTGTGCTCTAATGGTCCATGTTTTGCAGAGGGAGGATGTAAGGTGAGATGTGGAGGACAGGAGGTTCTTGCCCAAGAACACACAGTAGCACATAACAGAAGTGGAGTCTGGATATCTCTGTCATCTCAAACATGAGAGGTTCTACTTGTTCAAATAGGCAGGCTTAGTTCTTGCTGACTTGGGGGTAGGCAGGGCCCCGACATAAATCCAAGCATCACCATGTGTTTTAGTACAAACAGAAATCATTCACATCATAAGCATCCCATGTCCAGATCACAGTCAGAGACACAGAAGGACACATTGTAAGAGTACACGTCGGAATTTTCAGCCAAGCAGTTAAACTTATTAATGCCAGTCCTACAGAACTCCAGGAAACACATTTAAACGCTCTGCTTACATATCATTTGTATCCCAGGAGCCACTGCTGGGAACAAAGCCCTGGGAAAGAGGGACCCCTTCAGCCTAGAAATGCCCTCACAGACATAGCCAGAGCGTCTCCTAGGCGATCTTAAAGCCCATCTACCTTTATGCTGTTGGGGAAAAACAAAGAAGCCAAGGAGTGGAACACACATAGGACTCCGAGGATCCTCCTGAGAAAACTGTAAAACTTATAGTTATTAACTCAAGTTAATTTTACATATCAATGGGTTTCATTGTGACATTGCCATACATACATACACACACACACACACACACGTGTGTGTGTGTGTGTGTGTGTGTGTGTGTGTGTGTGTGAATGGGTGGTAGCAACCCTCCCCTCTACCTCTTGAGCAGACACTTACTATCCATAATATATAAAGAACTTAACAAAAAGGCAAGTGGTCCAATCAACAAATAGATGAATAGAGGATGCATCACCAGTAACTAAATGAAAGAATGCTCAGCAGCAGGATCCACCAAAGAAATTCAGGTCAAAGCCAGGCTGAGATCTTTGAGATTCCAGCTCACCATCGTCCGAACAGCTGCTAAGCAGATACCCGAGCCTGACAATGCTCGTGAGGATGTGGTGGGACAGGAAGCTTACACGTGGTTGATGAGACTGTGAATTTGGAGATGAGCGAGGAGAGTTCTCAAACAACGGTGACGTGAAGCTCAGCTTTCTAAACTTTGAGTGATGTGGGTGATGTCACTGGAAGATCTAGAGCAGGGACGTGTCACCTAACAGCCAAGACTGTTCAGAAGTGACTGTGTGGAAGAGCACGGGGCAAGGTTCTCTAATGAGAACGGAAGTCCAGTTAGGAAGGCGGAGCGACCTTCCTAACTGGTAACATGGGAGGGGGGCTGAGCTGACAATGATGCCCACCTGTTTCAGAACAGCTGGAAGAGAGGACGTTGGATGTTGCCAACAAAAAGAAATGATGAATGTCAGAGGGGATGCTCTGCTGATTACCGGGTTTGCTCAACCCGTGTCGCCCACACACATATCAAAATGGCTCACCGCACTCCATATATATGCAATAGATACATATGTCTTCAAAATTACAAAATAAACCAAAAACCACACTGTAAGAAAGAAGCAGCCAACTGTGGGTAGCCCGAGTGTGGCCAGCGTCTGGAGGGGCCGAGGTGGATGAGCATCACCAAGGGGACAGTTTCCACTCCCCCGAAGTTGCCCTCTATGACTTACTAACTCAGTGGAGGGTACTGAGTGGAGGAGAGTGAGCTTGGGCTTGGGGTCCACACACCTGCCTCCCCTCCTGTCCCTGCCCACTTCTCCACACAGCTGCTTGTATCTCCTCTGTCAGCCTCAAGGCCCTCACCTTAAACTGCGGGCAAGATGAGCATAGTGGCATACATGTGTGACCCAGCATTCAGAGGCCAAGGCAGGAAGAGTGCAAGCTCAGGGCCAGCCTGTCACATACACTTACACACACGCTCACACACACAAACATGCACACATGAGCATTATACACACACTACACACACATCAAACACACACAAACATACCCACTGACACATACACACATCATACAGACATATACACACTCCATACATACACACACATACAAACATACACATACACAAAGAGACACACACATCATACCCACACACACAAACATACGTACACACATACAAACACACACATACATATGGCAGGCATACTGTAAGTGCTTAAGGACATTAAAAGGAATCCCTTCCTTCTTGTCCCCTGACAACAGGCGACGTTTCATGAGCTGCAGATCCCGTTCTAGAAGCCTTTCAGATCTATACTGTTTGAGTTGGCTCGCTTACGTAATTAACTCTGATCTGGTACTGTATTGGTGAGATGCCCAGGATTTTAGCGACTGGCTTAGTCTCGCATGAAAGGCCCTTACGAATAAGAGATAAAATAAAGGGTGGGCTGCTAGAACTCATGGTGCCGTGGGGCGGTTCATTGAGTAGCACAAGCGGATGGCATGGATTCATACGTGACTTCCCCAGTGCTCAGCCGCACTGACAAGGGTAGAGTTCACCAGTGTAGCAGGAGGGAGCTTCGGAGAAACCATGGTTGGTAAAGGTCTACCTATCCCTTCGCCTTCTCTTTGCTTGGATGAACCAGAAGTCTCAGGGTCTCGGTCTCAGTAGTCGCAATAGTCTCTCTTTCTCTCTCTCTCTCTCTCTCTCTCTCTCTCTCTCTCTCTCTCTCCCTCCCTCTCCCTCTCTCCCTCTCTCCCTCTCCCTCTCTCCCTCCCTCTGTGTGTGTGCTTGTGTGTATGTATGTGTCTGTATCTCTCTCTGTCTCTGTCTCTCCTTTCTATCTGTCTCTGTTTTTCTTTCTCTCTCTCCCCCATGTGTGTATGTGCTATGCTGTGTGTGGATTTACCATTTTTCTGTGAACATTATAACTCCATTCTTTTTTAATAATTTTTATTTTTATTTATTCATTTTACATCCCAGTCTCAGCCCCCTCCCTCCTCTCCTCCCAGTTTCACTTTCCCTCCCTGTTTCCCCTGTGCCCCCATCCCCTACTCCCCAGAGAAGGGGAGCCCTGCCCATCCACCCACTCCAACATATCAAGTTGCCTCAGGACTGAGCGAATCCTCTTCCCCTGTGGCCTGGCAAGGTAACCCCGCCAGGGGAAAGCAGGCAACAGAGTCCATGTCAGAGTCAGCCCCATTCCCCTAACTAGGGAACCTAGATGAGGACTGAGCTGCCCATTGGCTACATCTGTGTAGGGGGCCTAGGTCCAGTCTATGCATGGTCCATGGTTGATGCTTCAGTTTCCACAGGACCCCTGGGCCCTAGTTAGTTGGCTCTTTTGGCCTTCTTATGGAGCTCCTGTCCCCTCTAGGTCCTTCTACCCTTCCCCCCACTCTTCCACAAGGCCCCCTGTGTTCCACCCAATGCTTGGTTGTGGATCCGTTTCCATCGGGTGCGAGGTGGAGGAACTCAGAAGACAGCTGTTCTAGGCTCCCGCCTGCAAGCACAGCAGGCTTTAAGGGTGAAAAGGCTCCCTTCGATATGCCGCAGTGTTTCTGTCCAGTCCTCTTTGTTGGGCTATAGGTTGGTTCTATACATTAGCGCTTGTGAACAGTGCAGCAGCAACTGGGTGCACAACAATCCCCGTGATGTGGTGCCGGGGAGTCCTTCGGGTCAAAACCTAAGAGCAGCGGAGCTGGCCGTGTGGAAGGGATTTCTAGCTTTTCCCGGACTTTATAATTTGACTGTGTGTTTTCAACCGAACCATTATTTCGCCTTGAAGATTTTTATCTTTATTTTATGTGGATGAGAGTCTGCTTGTATGTATGTGTGCTTACCACAGGGGTGTTTGGTGCCCCCCGAGGCCAGAAGAGGACATTGGATGCCCTAGAACCAGAGTTGTGAGTGATTGACAGCTGGTGCATGAGTGTTGGGAACCGAAGCCAGGTCTCTGCGATCCCAGAAATTTCCCACTTACTCAGTGAGCCTCGGCCCTTATTACGCTTGCTGATATTTGGCCGCGCTTATTTTTAAAACGGTCCATCCAGCCTCGCTTTTTCCAGCCGTGCCGTGTTGTCTGTATGTGTTTTTGCAAAAGGCGAAGTTTGTCTGAGACCATGTCATATATGACGAGAGAAGCTCAGCCGCCTCCACCTCAGCACAGCCTCGCACTCACCTGCCTGCCCGGAGCACAGCTCCACGCTCGGCTTCATACTCACCTGCGGGACATCGGCTCTGGGTACGATGAGCTCTTTTCAAAGCTGGGTTAATCCTGCCAGATTCTGGGTCTGCGGTCATGGGAAATTTAACTTCTGGAAGACTAAGGTTTCTCATCCTTGAAACCAGAACAAACGACGTTGCCCTCCCCGCTGGAGTGTTATGAGGGACGGAAAGAGAGCGCGTGGAAGGCGCTTATTAAGCAGCCCCCTTCCAACATGGCCCACCTAAGCAAACACGGCCCTAATGAAGTCCTGGGATCTGAGCCGTCCTCACACCAGCACAGCGTTAGACAGGGCTCTCAACAGCTACACTTCTAACTGCCTTCGAGAGAGCCGTTTTCCCTTGTATCTGAATCGCAGTGGGAGCAGTGGGAGAAATCTCCAAACAGAAACGAGGACCACGCAGCTCTCTGGTCTCCACTCCCCACCTTGGGTCATGAGCTCCTGGAGCCCAGTTTGTTAGGACAAGATAATACTGATCAGACACGGATGCCTCCAGGGGAGGAGGGTCTTTCCGATACACACCGAACGTGGCGCTGAGGTGGAGCTGCACCCTCGCCTGGGAAGATGAGCTCATTTGTAAGTGGCTTGTTAAGGCGCACATCAGTTTCCTGATCGGCGGTAGCGAGGCTGCAACTTCAGGAACTAATGTGATCCATCATGTTATTATATATTTAGGGGCTTTTGGAAAATGCTGTTATTTACTCAACCGACTGTGTACATAGACTATTTAAAGCAGATTTTTGACCCAGTAGACTGTACCAGCTTCATCCATCGTCTCAATGAGCATGTGGGGACTCTTAAATATGCAGATTATTGACACAATAGACTCTGAGCTCTGCAAGTGTGCTCCAGACATTGAAGTCACTGGGGGATGATACGTCTCTCCAAAGCCTTTCCAAAGCAGACCTGTGCACACAGCCCAGCTCTACGGCAAATGTTGCCATAGAGGGAGGAGGCTTTGGAACAAGGGTTCTGATCTCTAGAAGACGGCCTTTCTTCTGAGCGTTACTTGCTTCTGCTTGTTTGGGTCTGTGAACCAAGACATTGTGCAGTACCTCTCCTGGATGTCTGGCCATTCCCCCAAGAGCATCAGCTTCATATTTCTCTTTTTTGAAACAGAGTCACTTGCAACCCAGTCACCTCGAACTCTGCGTAGATGAAGCTAGTCTTGAACTCGTAACCCTGCTGCTTCTAGCTCCCAAGTGTCGGGACTATGGCCATTGAAAGAATCTTGTTTTATGCTACCAGGCTAAGAATTTATTCTGGGGGCTGGAGCAATGGCTCAGCAGCTGAAAGCACACTTGTTGCTTTTGC
This sequence comes from Psammomys obesus, assembly GCF_907164565.1. Lineage (NCBI taxonomy): Eukaryota > Metazoa > Chordata > Mammalia > Rodentia > Muridae > Psammomys > Psammomys obesus. Next base: position 8,311,787 of record NW_026596234.1, on the reverse strand, counting down.
ACCCAGGCACACTTGGGTTTAGTACTGGGCACCCACATAGAGTCTTAGAGCCATCTGAAACTCGAGCTCTGGGTCCTCTTGTGACCTCCGTGAGCACACACACAGGCATGCACGTGGGCAAAACACTAATACCCATAAAGTGAAATAAATAAATCTAAGGAGAATTTTGAAGATAATTATTCACTTGGTGTCAATGCAGATTCATCACTCATCAGACATGGGTCTTTGATGGTGAGAAACAGGTCACCTTTGGAGATCACCTTTGGAGAATGCATTAGTTTTTGTGCTGCTTCCACAAAATGCGTGCAAAAGCAACGTAAGGAAGGAAGGTTTGTTCGGCCACAGTGTGCAGATACAATCTCTCATGGTGTCAGGAGCTTGAGGCAGCTGCTCAGTGTGTCCCCAGTCAGGAAGCAAAGAGAGGCAAATTCTGGTACTCAGCTTGCATCCTTCTTTTCTGTTCAGCCCTGGGCCCCATCCTGAGGAACTGAGGAACGGCACTAGCCCATTCCGGGCTGGTTTTCCCACCTTAAATAACCTGATCTAGATCATGCCTCACAGACAGGCCCAGAGATTTGTTTCCATGCTATCAATCAAAATTACGGAATGGAACCTGAGAGGCAACAAGGAATTTGCTGGGAGGAGTGGCACACGGAAGGGGTGGAGCCTGTATCCCTGTGAGGATGGAAGATATGGTGTACAGAGAGTTATCGGCCTTATGGTTGTGTCGGGAAGGTTGCGGTCAGATTCACAAGAACCTTGCAGGTCAAGCTAGGTTGCAGGCTTATGTTTTTAAAGCAGGGTAGAGGGGAACAGGGGAGAGAAACAAGGAAGTGTTCATATTTTGTTTCTTTTTTTCCCACTCTTAAACGAATCATCAAGCTGGGCATGGTGGTACACACCTTTAATCACTTGGCAGGCAGAGGCAGGCAGATCTCTTTTGAGGGCAAGGCCAGCCTAGTGAGTTCCAGGGTAGCTTGGACTAAAAGAGAGACCCTGTCTCAAACCCCACCCTACCCTCTAAAATAAAAGCAAATAAATCATCAGATATTAATCAGATACATTTTAAGCATCTTGTTCAGAGAGCATCCAGTGGACTGAAGTCTCGTGCTATTAAACCTCCTGAGTGAGAGTAGCTTTACATAAGTAGACCTGGGGATGCCGTTCAGACTCCGACCGCAAGCCTTTAGAAAGTATGAGCTAGGCACAGTCACCCAGACACGGCCTGAGCTCACTCACCTCCGACGCCTCCATCTTTCCCCTAGAAGCTGAAAGCATAGTGGCGGTCACCAGAATCTGAGGAAAGTGGTGAAGGGACTGGGGTTAAAGACAGACTGAGGAACAGTACAGCGTTGAAGAGGGAATCAGTTCCGGTGTTCTGTTGTACATCAGGGGGCCACGGTTACCAAAATATGATGTGCTGATGTTTGAGAATATCAGAGATGTCCTCCTCAGAGATGTCCTCCTCGTAAAGAAATGAGAAACACGAAAATGACTGAAGTTATTAATTGCCCCAATTTGATCACTATAAAACATCTCTCTCTACATGGAAAGGGTCCATGTGTCTCCGGCATAGGTAAAATTACTATATGCAAGATAACATACACCCAGGAGTGAGGAATGTCAGGGCTCAGCTGGGCATGTATTTATTAAAACACAGAGAGGAGCATCTGGGACAAGATGGCACATAGGTGACAAGCTGTTAGCTAGTTCCTCTCTTCGTTGCCATGACAAAATACCTGACAACTGCATCTTAAGGAAGGAAGAGGTTATGCCAGGCCATGGTTAGAGGAGATACAGCCATGACTGTGAAAGAGGCATGTGGCAGGTGTGTGAGGGGACCAGTCAAGCTACTTCTGTAGTCAGGAAGCAAACACAGTGTTGATACTCAGATTGCATCTCTCTTTTTTTTTCCTTGTCTTTTTTTTTAAGTGTGTGTGTGTGTGTGTGTGTGTGTGTGTGTTTCTGTGTGGTGTATGTATGAGAACAGAGTGTACATGTGTCACAATAAACATATGGAGGTAAGCAACAAGCTCAAACTTCGGTCCAGGCCTCCTTCTCTTTTAAGGCAGGGTCTCTCATTGGTGTTTGCTGCTTGCTTCATGTGCCAGCTAGCGCACATACTTCTTGGCATCCTCCTGTCTCCGGCTCCCATCTCACTGTGGAATGGCGGGAATTGCAGGCTCACATTGCTGTGTCTAGCTTTACACGGCTCTGAAGATTCACACTCATGCCTCATGCTTGGACCGCAAGCCTTTTCCCAATGAGCCATCTGTCCAGCCCCTCACTTCTCCTTTCCATGCAGTCTTGAGCCGTAGCCCATGGAAGAATGATGCCACCAGCATCCATAATCCCCCTTCGGTTAAACCTTCTGGAAATCACCTTCGCAGATACATATAGGGTGTGTTTCTCTGGTGATTCTAAATCTGATCAAAATGGCAGGAAAGATTAACCAACATGCAGGCCATGTGTCCCGTCCCCCAGTTGGACCTCTAGGCAGGGGTGTCTACCCCTCTTTCCTCCCCTGGAGAAGAGCCAGTGCAGTACATAGAAGGCAAGGTCAACTTACTGACCTACCACCCTTTTTGTCCGTATCCTTTGGAGTTCAAGGGATGACAAGCTTTGAAAAGACCATTCTCAAAGTACTCCTCACCCCAAATTGAAGGGTCAAAACACCCCGCCAGACTTCCACTAGATGATTCAAAGAGAGGGCTGTCCAGCAACCGGAATTTGGGAAATCAGTCCATCCAGCTGCGCCGTGTGGGTCCATCCCCAGATCCAGCTGCCTGTGTTATGTAAGTTGCCTCATTTGAAAGCTAACCTAGTTAATTAAGGACTAAACTCCGTCAAGATTTGTCTGGCAAAGTTACTGAAGTTGTTAAAACTTCCAGTCCCTTCCACCACTAATACTTTTCTTTTTCCTCTTGTTTTGTAAAAAATATTCAGTCAGACAAGGCATTTAAGAAAATTCAGAAGAAATTGATTAAAAATAACGCTAGAAGATTAATTGTTTTTTCAGCCATAACTTGAAAGAGTAAATACCTCAGCTGTGAAATGCAGCTTTGGTAACACTGCTCTTCGCAGCTGGGTTTTTGTTTATGTAACAATGATGAGGTAAAACACATGGAGGCCTTGCCCTCACCAGGCACCCCGGACTCTTTCCAGCTCTTCCAGTTACTCAGTATAGCAGCCCTCCATGCGCGTCCTATGGCCATCATCAGTTTGTGGAGGGTGGGACTGAGGCCACAGAGGTGTGTTCATGATGACAAAGTGGGACACAGCAGAGGAGAAGCCTGGTGAACAGCAGATCACTTCCTTTCTGAGCCCTTTGCATCCACGAGGGCGTGGTTCTTCTTACACGGCAGACAGAATCCTCTGCTCAGCCCCAGAGCCCACTGACAACTTGAGGCACCAAGAATAACCCCCTTCCTCACCCTCAATTCCCAAAGCTTCAGGGGGCCTTCATAGCCATAGTTCAAAACTATGAGTATATGGGACTATGCCAGGAGAACACACACACGTCTTTAGACATTATCACATGGCCCCTAGAGAAAAAAATGACTCCAGGCTGCAAGTGCTAAGAGTATGATGGGGACACACCAGGTCCCTGGAGCTATGGGTCTTCTAGAGAAATCAACTGCAAGAAAATAATTCCATAAAGTCACTAATCATGAAATATAAAGATGGAGAGCAACAGAAGACGCCTAACTTTGTCCACTGGCCTCCATAGGCATGAACTCGTGTGTACGTATCCACACACATGTGCCATACGCATGCAGATACAAATAATAACAACAACAAAAAGAACGGGTGATGAATTAGGCCCAGAGAGTGAGCTAAAGGAAGGACCCCAGCATGGAAACTAGAATCCAACAGGGGAAGATTCAAACCCCTACCCAGCCACATCACCCTGATGGAATTAACATTCCCCTAGCTTCTGCTTCACCATCAGTACACAGGAAAACTAAAAGGCAGATAGAGCTATCGTAGGGACCAAATGGCATGCATAAAGACATTAGACCAATGGCCTTATGTGTGGGTTTGTGCCTACAGAACACAGCATTATCAGGACCATTTTTAAATCAGTAAACAATCAAGCCGGGTGCTGGGCGCTCCCTGACGGTGAAGAAGCTGAAGCCTTTGTCAACCATCTTCTTGAGAATTGATGCAAGATGAGAGAAGTCATGAGAGCCTGCAGTCAATGTTCTGTCCAGTCCTTACATTTGGTCATTTGCTGAATGGTAAAAACGTAGCTCAGTTTCCAAGTGAGTGGGATGGGAAGGAATTCTGTGGTTGGAGGGCTGGTCATGATGATCACTGGTAAAGAGTTCAACAGAAAAGAGAAGGGTTGGAAGGTCGCCTCTCAGAGTCGTGCATGGTAGGATCAAAGAATCCCCAAGGCCAGAACACCCTTCCCTGTCTTCAGACTTGGCATTACTCCACGAAACATCTTTCTACCTTGGACTTCTGCGACTCAGGAGACAACAAACACTCCTCACCCGAAACAGGAGAACCTGCCGGCTCCCTGACAACACCAATTTAGCTTCTGAGAGGCAACGCCGGACTTTCTTCTCTTTTTCTTTCTTCCTTAATGGGAAGTGGTCACAGCCACGAACTTAGCAAAAGACATGGGTTAAAGTTTGTCCGTTCTTGGCTAATGCAGTTAGACATTTTCGAGAAAAGGCAACGAGAAGTGATCATTATCCATTATCTGCATGAAATATTTCAGAGAAAGGAGCAGCGTTTGCCAAAAAAAAAAAAAAAAGAAGAGAAGAGAAGAGCTGTCTGACTTCAATCCAGGCAAGAGGGAGCAGAATCACCTTCACATTCTGTAGGATCCTGTGTGGGTAAACTGGAGAAAGCCTGAAGCACAGACAGCACGTTCGCTCCCCATCCTTTCTGAAGGTCATTCTGGACAATGAGCCGGTGTCCCTTTCCTTGGTACAAAGGACATAGAATCCTGCCTTTCATGAAAAGAACGATGGGAGGGGGCTGAATGTGCATTTATACAGCCTTGTGTGGGAAAATGTATAGGAGTTAAGGAATGCTTATTTTGCTGCAAACAGTTGCTACAACTTCAAAGTTAAGGCATGTGGTTCTCCATTGACCAAGGAAGCATCCATCCTATTGTAATTTATTTGCCCCTGTTTTGTTTCATATTTTCTCCCCCCGGTTCCTGAGTGATGGCAATCTCCATGTTGAGGATAGTCTGAGGATAATGATTTCTAAGCAGGATTTACCAGAAAGCTTCTGAAGTGGCTCCTTTCTCCATGAATATTTTTGCACTCTGCTTTTTTAAAATTGTCACTAAGATGGGTCCCAATAATAATGCATGCTGGCCTGAAACCTGAGGTAGCAGAATATAAAGTATTTTTTTTTTCTCAGAGACCTTCTGCTGCAAGCATTTGTCACTTCTTTCAACGCAAAGCCTGAGGCTTCGAGCAGAGACCTTTTTCTCTTGGATAGTGGGCCGATTTATTTCTCAAGGATTGCAGACATTACCGTTACGGGTAATGATCTAATAACGCGCTGCTCTGTATTGGAGCGACCCTTCTACAGAAGTTCCCTGCACATATCCTATTAGCACCTTATACAAATGACTTCATATTAAATACCACCCCCACCCCGGAGGAGGCTTCCTTCTTACATATGCACTAACAAAGTTGTCTTGTAGCAAATGCAAATACCATTTGAGTGTTGTAGATTTCGGATATGACTTCAGGAAAAAAAAAAACAGAAAATGTAAAAGACAACTGATCTCAGCTATCTCTGGGTCAAGTTGAAGATTAGGATTCTCCGTGTTTAGAGTGTCCACTGTGGGTCTCAGAGGTTGGAGGAGTACTTCATCTTGAGTGCTTTCTATGCTTTCTGGGATGAGATACCCTGAGCACCTTACAAACTATAGCCTATTATTATTCTCCCGTTCTTGGTGAAGATGCTATCTCTTTGAAAGTAGTGTCACAGTCCCCAGGATCACAGCAAGCACTATGCGGCAAATCTGAGCTGGTCTGCCTGTTCCAAGGATGGTGCCATCTCCCCTATTTCTTACTTGATAATCCCTTTCCCTGCCTTTCCTGTGCCTGGGTTTAAACCCAGGGCCTCATTCATGCCAAGCAATTGATCTACGCTGAATCACATCCCAGTTCTCTTTTTGGGTTTTATTCAGAGACAGGGTGTTACCAACTTTCCCATGTTAGCCTTGAACTCTCTCTCTCTCTCTCTCTCTCTCTCTCTCTCTCTCTCTCTCTGTAACTGAGGCTCACGTTGGTGCAAAATCTTTCTGCCTCAGCCTTCCTATCAGATGTGATTACAGGACCCAACTTCATAAGCCTATATAAGTGATTTATGTGCCTCTTGCCCAGTGTTTCCTGGGCAATGCCATCTGGCAGCTAGCGTTTAAGCATGAATCAGTCAACCTTTCCCTAAAGTTTGTTCCAGTATAACCTTAAGAACAGTAGTGTAGAGACTGTCTTTCAGCTTAGTTGATTACATCATAGAGTCTTGATCATAGGAATGACCCAGAGATCATCTGGAATTAGCCCCATCCTGTAGGCTTGGGGATGAACCTATCAGTCTGCATTTCTAACAAGCTCCAGTCGACGATACTGCTGCTGACACACAGAACACACCCTGAACATGAGCTCTCGCAGGGATTGGGGGACCTGATGCTTTTTCGCCCTTAATAAAGAGCCTAGAGGCAGGCAGGTTTGGAGTGAAACAGACAGGTGAGGAAACTGCAGTCAGAATGTGGAGGTGATGAAACTTGGAGATGCAGCCCAGGTCTTCTGCCCTGGAATCTCTCCTGCTCTCCATCCCACATTCAAGGGTTGTAAATGAATGGACCCCAGACACACCTGGTTTTACGTCTACAGTGTGACCAAAACAAAATGCTCAGTTGGTAATGAGCTTGCCTTCTAAACATGAGGACCTGAGTTTGATGCCCAGAACCTACAAGAAAAGGGAAAAAAAGCCAGCTATGGTGAACCAAACTTGTGACCTCATCATCAGAATCAGAGACAGAGACAGACAGGTCCCTGGGGACCCTTAGCTGGGTAACCTAGGGTAATCAGTGACCTCCAAGCCAATGAGAGATGGATTCTAAGCAATGATACCTGAGGTTTATGACACTTCCACGCTTTCCCTTGATTACACGCTGGAGCCTGAATAGCCATTATGCTTCTCCACTGTGGCACAAACCTTACAGCCACCCACAGCCGCTCAGCGTCTCTCCATCTAGCCAAATGTCTGTTCCTATTTATCCTTGTGTGTCAGGATTGTTTCTTTTTCCACGTGGCCTACTTTCCCCACTTCAGTTACCTGCATTTCTGCAAGGATGTGTGGCCTTTCCGTGACCCCTCTCTCCCCATGCTAATGCCCTGCTTCTGTCAGTAGCTCATCTCTCTCCTGTCCTTGGCCTTGGGAGGATCTGCCAGGACAGAAGTCCCTGTGAAACTCACCCAAAGAAGCTTGCCTGTAGTAGCAGAGAATATATATATATACTTATCAAATGAATAAACAAGGGAAGCACAATGGGCCGGCTTAGGGTCCACTTCCTTGGGCCTAAACTAGCTTGGTCCTTTTTGCTAGTGATGGAGATATGGAGAAAGTCACAATGCACCATGAGAAAGCAGTTTCACAGACTGAAGGTTGGGCTGATGGAAGGTACTAACGGTGACAGCTCATTGCATAGATAGATAATTTTAATATATAGCAATCTGCTAGGCATCCATCGTGCATGTGAATTGTTCTAATTCACTGACCAGTTTCTGAGTGAGTGACAGAGAAAGTCAGTCTTGGAATCCTGCTCTCAAAAAATCCTCCTCATTTGTTTCCACAAAGTTCTTGTGGTCTCAGGATGAGCCTCACCAGTATTATACCCACTTTATCTTCAATGTTCTCTCAAACAGAGAATTCTACTTGTTTGGTTTTGTGCTTCAAATAGAGGAAGGAACAAACCCTTTCTGTTTGAGACTTGGTCTCACTGTGTAGCCTTGAACTCACAGATATTGGCCTGTCTCTGCATCCCGAGTGCTGGAATTAAAGGCATGTATCACCAAACCTAAGGAGCAGTGCTCTCTTTAGGTTCTCTCTCTCTCTCTCTCTCTCTCTCTCTCTGTGTGTGTGTGTATGTGTGTGTGTGTGTGTGTGTGTGTCACACACTATGTGGTGCCCACACTAAGACACTATGTGTCCTGTTCTATCACTTCCCACCTCATTCCCATGAGTCAAGGCCTCTCACTGAACCTAGAGATAGGCTGGCAGCCAACAAGCCCCAGCAATTATCCATCTCCACTTCCCTGCAGCACTAGGGTTACAAGTCCACAAGAGCATGTCTGGCTTCTTACATGAGTGCTGAGGATTTGAACTCCGGTTCAAATAACTCCGGTGAACAAACTTGTTTGTATAACAAACATTGTTATCCCCTGAGCCATCCCCCTCATCCCACAAACGCTCCTCTCTCAAGGAGTACATCCAAGTCACAGTCATGAGAATCTCTGTGCCTTGAGTGATGGTATGATTGCTGAGAATATCCCGGCTTCAAAATGTGTCTGAGCTTGGATAACTTCTCCAGGCTACAGATAGGCTAAAGCCTGGCCTTCTGGGACCTGGGTTCGATGGACATATGAAGTGGCAGATATTCCTATAGCCATCTAGTCCCCTATCATCCTGAAGGAGAAAGCAGAAGGGTTCCTTCATATCTCCCCTAGAGGACCTAGCTCTGGGCCTGGCTGCCATTTAAAAGTAGCTCAACGGCCCTCTGAAAGACTCTACCCAGCAATGTATCAAAGCAGATGCAGAGACTCCTAATCAAACTTTGGGAAGAATGCAGGGAATCTTATGAAAGAAGGGGGAGATAGTAAGACCTGGAGAGGACAGGAGCTCCAAAATATCTGGGCACAGGGGTCTTTTCTGAGACTGATACTCCAACCAAGGACCATGAATAGAGATAACCTAGACCCCCTGCTCAGATGTAGCCCATGGCAGCTCAGTATCCAAGTGGGTTCCCTAGTAAGGGGAACAGGGGACTGTCTCTGACATGAACTCAGTGGCTGGCTCTTTGACCACCTCCCCCTGAGAGTGTAGCAGCTTTGCCAGGCCACAGAGGAAGACAATGCAGCCTGTCCTGATGAGACCTGATAGGCTAGGGTCAGAAGGAAGTGGGAGAGGACCTCCCCTATCAGTGGACTGACTGGGGGAGGGACTTGGGAGGAAATGAGGGATGGCAGGTGGGACTGGGAAGGAATAAGGGAAGGGGCTACAGCCAGGATAAAAAGTGAATAAATTGTAATCAATATAAAAAAAATTTTTAAAGTAGCTCAGCTTCCTTACACACTATACCCTCTAATTCTCCACTCAGCCTGCTACCAGGAATGCCTTAACAGACATGCAGTTCACACTCGCTAACACACAGGAGGCTCAAGTGAAGAGAGGCCTCACCCTGAGCGGTCACTCAGCATCCCTACTGGGGACCCAGGAGAGAGTTGTCCCCCTCCCTCATTTAGATCTGCCCTGCATACAGAGGACTCTTTTGGTGACTTTAAGCTGTCACTTACTGGGACAGACTGGCAAAATCAGTCAGGTGCTCTTGTCCAAATTCTGAGTTGATTTTGAAAATCTGCCTTCTTAAGCTTTTAAGTTTTTCTCTGGTTAAAAACCTTTGTTTTCAAAAAACTGTCAGTGCTTTTAGTTGTGGAATTTCTTTTCAAGTCAACCCCAGAAATGTTCAGTAGCAAAGGTTCTGGTGTCTAATGTGAGACTACGTATGAGTTATTTTCATACAATTTCATGTAAACAATTTTTACTAGAGGCTTTTAGAACAACTGACGTAATCACTTTTAAAGTGATAGTTTCCTTTTTGTTTTCTAACTTTTAACATAAGAGAAAATTTCTAAAAGCTTAAGGGCTTATTTCTGCATTTACCCACGTATTGTTGAAGAACTAAGGGTTCAGGAGATGATCTCTCCTATATATGTGGAGCATAAACCGCCAAACACTGATGGAGCTTATCTTCGTCTGTTAGAGGCAAAATTAGCCCGTGGTGTCAGACAGACTGTGTGTGAATCTTTTCTGAAGCAGGCTGTTCGCCCTAAGAACCCAGTTCCTCGTGTTCTGCAGTCTTGATGTCTATTCTTAATCTTCATGCTTAAGTACAAAGCCACACAGCAGAAAGTTGGCCAACCAGAAAGCCAGTGTCTCCGTTAGCTGAAAACTATGGCTCCTGCTGTGCTCTTGTCTCCCTGAGTGAGATGATAAAGGTGGTTCTAACTCACACCAGACCTGTCTGGAGGGGATGATAGACACCCATTAGTCAGCCAGTCCTGTTGCTGAGGGTCCAGGGGTCACAAGGGAAATGGTGGTGTCATTGAGCATTCATTATTCATTCATTCATTCATTCAAACTTTCTGGACAAGACATAATCCTGTCTGCCAGGGTGGGACTTGGGCGCTAAGAGAAGCAAAGTTTGTGAGTTTGGTCACTGGGGCAGATGTTTTCATTCCACGTTCAGTGGGAGCCCCAACAAATCAGTAAACTGGAGAAAAGGATGACTGTTTGTATGATGCTCTGGGTTGGCTAAGACATGGGCTCTGATTAAATTTACAAAAAGAAGAGAAGGTGGCTGGAAAAGATATCTTTTTGAGAAAGGCCTTTGGCCGAAAGATGAAGAGAATGAGGTCCTAGGAGGTGAAATCTGCAACTGTAGAGGACCAGGTTAGTTGTCATTTTCATTTTATTCCTTAGACGTACAGAGAGCAGGGAGGATATGGCTACTACATACTACTGAGAGGCACACAGACACCAAATCCTATTGACTCCTGTAGTCAGAACTAAGAGTTCTCATTTCACCGTAAGGGTACCAGGGAGCCATTGCCAGAGTTAAAACCGAAACTTCCTGACCTGATCCATTTGACATAGAATATTCTGACAACAGAGCCAGGCATGACAGTGCACACCCGTCATTCCTGCACCCCAGACACTGGGACGAGAGAATCGTAAGTTCATAGCCAGCGTCGGCTACATACAGAGATTCTGTCTAAAACTAAAGAATATTGTAGGAGGCTTGGGATAAATAGAAGGGAGAAGGCCATCATTCTATCCTAGTGTCTGCACAGCAGCTCTATCTGAGCAGAGGGAAGCGTGGAAGAGAAATGCTCTCAGCAGCCCAACACTGACACAAAGAACTGACAGGATTTGTCCATTTGTCTGCCATCTTGGGGATGGAGGGTTTCTTGTGGCCAGATTCAAACAATGGTAAGGGGTGGAATCGGAAAAATTAGGTGAGAGGTTTGAGCTCCTAGCCAAAATTCAACAGAAAGGTTCCATAGAGTGCCGCTCTTTCCCGGTGCCTTGGACAAATTGTGGTCCGTCCTTTTGCTAAGCAAGTATTCGTAAGAATGGATTTGCCGCTCATCTGCTTACAGCCAGATTCACACACGATGCCAACTCATTAAACAATTCATCGATGGCAAGAGAGACAGATCTTCATTCCGCGCCCCCCTCACCCGGATTCTGGCTGCCTTTCCTTGCTCACCTCTGCTGCCGATGGCAAGCAAAATCACTTGGATCAAGTGAACAATTTCAAATGTTTAATATTAAAATGTGGTTTTGAGAAACTCCTTGGAACCCTAAGCCATTGTTAAGATACACTCCCTTTGACAGGTGCGCCGGCACTTTTTTTTTTTCATGAGGCTTTTCAACGTGTTATTTTATCGGGTGCATGAGATTTAGTCTATTCTGCGGAGGCAAACAGACAAAAAGGGTCTCTCAGCACGAGTTACTCTGCTGTAAAGGTTATAGTAAACATGTCAATGCCTAATTAAGCAGAAAATTTTATCTGTATTGTGGGGGAGGAGTGTGCTGTCTCCGACTTTTCTTCTGGGGAATCCATTTAGAAGGACAAAGTAGATTGTGAGGTTGAATGGGTCCAGGAAGCTCAGCATCCAAATGTCAGCAGAAAAAAACAAAAAATGGGAAGGAACACTATTTCTTTTCCCTTGCTGGAAAATGACTGTATTGGCTGGCAGATTGTGTGTGTGTGTGTGTGTGTGTGTGTGTGTGTGTGTGTGTGTGTGTACCCATAAGTATGGTCACGATATTGTTATAGCCGAGAGAAGTCTTGGATAATGTTGTGGACTTGATATTTGTCCCGGAGTCATAACACCCATTTACTTTTCAAAAGCGGCTACATTTATTTCATAAAGTTTGCCTGATTTCACTCGGGAAAGTGATATTATTCCACCAGGAGTGACGGCTCTCTGCTGGTAATTCCAGAGAGAGGGAAAGAGGACTGTGAGGATTCACAGCCAGCCTGGGACTACCCGGAGAGACTCAAAAGAAACGACAACAGGAAAGTGACCAGATTTCAGAGCTAAAATCTATCTGATTTTTTTTTTAAGTATTTTTCATGTCCCAGGAAACTCTCCCTTCTTTATAATTAATAACTTCTCCTTGGGTGTGATACCTAACGCCTCTTTAAAGCCCTAAATTAGCTCTGAGGGAAGAGAAGAGGATATGAATGGCAGGGGTGGACTGATGCAAGTACTTGGTTGTTTCAAAATGCAGTTTTCTTGCAAGAAGTGGCCACTTATTAATGGCTGCTTGGCTGGATTGAGTAGTTTTCCTTTCTTCCAATCAATTTATGGCACTAGAGACCAGCAACACCAATTTAATGAAAAAAATCTGCTTGTCAGCTTGCTGGGGAAGCAAAGAACACCTCACCAATAACAATAAAATAACAAACAACCATAAAACTTGTGGCCAGACTGAACTTTTACATTTTATCTTCTTTTATGGACTTCCACCCTCAAACTCATGGGCCCCTGTGTTCAGCATTCCCATAATCCTCTCTCTGGAGGTGGAGATCTGCTTAATGATCGATCTAGACCAGATTTCACCACTGCCCTAAGATTTCCTTATTCATTAAGTTGGCAGGAGAGAAGAGCATACCCTGCACAAGACAATAGATTCTTTTAACAGACCGGAAGGGGATGGTTTGTGGGATCCTGCAGATCTGCAACTTTCTTCATTCTTAAGCCCCAGTTTCCTGGTCCATAAAGAAAAGAAAAGAAATAGGCAACAGTATTTACTGTGCGTGGATATTGTGCAAAAATAAAGGAGTGTAGACTGAAAAGATGGTTCAGTGGTCACTGCCTAAGTGTGCAGACCAGAGTGTGGCTAGCAAGCACCCACGGACACGCCAGGCAGACGTGGCATCCTGCCTATAATCCCAGCATTCAGGAGGCAGATACAGGAGAGCCGCAGAGCAAGCTGGACAGACAACCTAGCTGAATAGGCCAGCTCTAAGTGTAGGTGAGAGACCATGCCTCAATGTATAAGGGGAGAGTAGAGGAAACATCAGAGGAGGGCATCCTACATCAGTTCTGACCTCCACACAAAGCTGCACCCGTATGCTCAAACACATGGGAACATGCACACACACACACACACACACACACACACACACACACACCGAAATGTGTTTGCAGTGATTTGCTTGGGTGCCAGGAGAGAATAATTTCTCAATTAAACATCTTCATCTTCACCAGCAGGAGCAGCACTGATATCCTGACTATAGTCTCCTTATTCCTCCCCCTTCTTTCTGATCTCTCTCTCTCTCTCTCTCTCTCTCTCTCTCTCTCCCTCTCCCTGTCTCTCCTGGCTTTGAGTACGGGCACACTTTTTTTCCAAGCTTCAGTTTGGTGCATGGAGAAAACAGAACCTGATCTACAGTGGTTTTTTTTTTTCCTCTTGCCATCAAGAGGAAGAGTGATGTTTATGAGAAAAACATTGCATTAAGATCATGCTAGCCTTGCAGATCTGAAGCTGGCTCTCTTTTGCATGGGGACATCTTTGGTTGCATTTTATCCACATGACTCTAAAAGGCCAGGTGGATAAAATGAACCCATGGGCATAAATAGTCACATTCCCCATCGACAATGATGGGTATTTGCCCATTAATTCTCTTTTGCACCCTCTCTCTCGTGCCTTCATTTTCTCTGTGCAATTACTGGCCTTCAGTCCTTTCAGAGAAGGGAAAGCATGCATTCCCCAATAGCATTTTGCATCCACAAATCAACTATATAATTGGCATCTCATGACGGGTACCCACAAATCACGGCACATTTGAAATTACAGGAACAAGATCGAGAGAGTATTTTCAGCCATGTCTGGAAAGGTCTTCATAAACCCATATGAGAATAATAGACTAGCCTCCAAATCTCCCATTCTCACACCATTCACCATTATTTTAAAATCATTGTATTCGCTGAGCTTACATAATTTTTCAGCCATTGGTGGGAGATTGTATTTGCATACTCCCTGCAACTCTCTATAAATAAAAATGTTACAACAGAAAGACACAGACTATCAGAGATATAACAGCTATGCACCCGGGTTCCTATTTAGATGAATGCATGCCAATACTCCTGAGTGTCTTGGGGCAGTTTGCCACTGAGATGCTAAGGGCCAAGCCCTAACTTTCTTCTGACACAACATTCTCCTGAACCGTGCATGATGGTGATAGGATTTTCATTTCAGTCTAGATTTCCAGAAAGCCATACACTTGGATTTAGCCACTGCCCCGTTATAGGAATATCAGAACAATATTTGACCCCTAAATTGTTAATTTGTGATCATAACCATTCATAGAGAATGATGCCTTTGCCAAGATAAAAAGAAACCAGCAGTGGATGGCACAAAGGCCATCACTTGGGGCCTGAGAATACACTCAGCTGGCATAGTGCTTCATAGCATGCAAGAAAACTGGGGTCCAGCCCCAACACCACATAAGCTAGGCATCATGGTCCATACTTGTAAGCCCAGCACCAAAGACACAGAGGCAGGAGGATCAAAAGTCCATGTTCTGCTACATAGCAATTTTGTGGCCAGCCTGGACTACATGAGACTCTGTCCCAAAATAGAAATCCATCGTTTGTCCTTTCCCCTGTTTCTGTTGCCAGCTGTTGGTAAATACATTAAATTGCTATTCAGTTCATCCTGGGTAAACAGGGACACGGGGATGGACTCTGTCAGCTGTTATGTTTAGTTCATCTCTCTGTATCTCTTACAGGCTATGCCCAGGAGGAAGTGTTGAAGGAAGAGGAGGAGATAAAGGAGGAAGAGGAGGAGGAAGAAGACAGTGGTTCAGTGGCTCAGCATCCGGGCAGCAATGACACTGGGACAGATGAGGAACTAGAAACAGGCCCAGACCAGAAAGGCTACTTCAGCTGCCAGAACTCACCAGGGAGCCACCTGTCCAACCAGGACGCAGAAAACGAGTCCCTCCTGAGCGATGCCAGCGACCAGGTGTCCGACATCAAGAGCGTCTGCGGCCGAGATGCCTCGGACAAGAAAGCAAATGCTCACCCCAAGCTTCCAAACGAACCCCATAACTGCATGGATAAAATGACAGCTGTCTATGCCAACATCCTGTCAGATTCCTACTGGTCAGGCCTGGGCCTCGGCTTCAAGTTATCCAACAGCGAGAGACGGAATTGTGACACCCGCAATGGCAGCAACAAGAGTGATTTTGACTGGCACCAAGACGCTCTGTCCAAAAGCTTGCAGCAGAACCTGCCTTCGAGGTCTGTGTCGAAGCCCAGCCTGTTCAGCTCCGTGCAGCTGTACCGCCAGAGCAGTAAAATGTGTGGCTCGGTGTTCACCGGGGCCAGCAGGTTCCGCTGCCGGCAGTGCAGCGCGGCCTACGACACTCTGGTGGAGCTGACGGTGCACATGAATGAAACCGGCCACTATCAAGATGACAACCGCAAGAAAGATAAACTCAGACCCACGAGCTACTCGAAGCCCCGGAAGAGGGCCTTCCAAGACGTGGACAAAGAGGACGCTCAAAAGGTTCTGAAGTGCATGTTTTGCGGTGACTCCTTCGATTCCCTGCAGGATTTGAGTGTCCACATGATAAAGACAAAACATTACCAAAAAGTGCCTTTGAAGGAGCCAGTACCAACCATTTCCTCTAAAATGGTCACACCAGCCAAGAAGCGTGTTTTCGATGTCAACAGGCCTTGCTCCCCCGACTCCACCACGGGGTCCCTCGCAGATTCATTCTCTTCCCAGAAGAATGCTAACCTGCAGCTGCCCTCCAACAGCCGCTACGGCTACCAAAATGGGGCCAGCTACACCTGGCAGTTCGAGGCCTGCAAGTCCCAGATCTTAAAGTGTATGGAGTGCGGCAGCTCCCACGATACCTTGCAGCAACTCACCACCCACATGATGGTCACGGGTCACTTCCTCAAAGTCACCAGTTCTGCCTCCAAGAAAGGAAAGCAACTGGTGTTGGACCCGCTGGCCGTCGAGAAAATGCAGTCGCTATCCGAGACTCCAAACAGTGAGTCTCTGGCCCCTAAGCCATCAAGTAACTCCGCCTCAGACTGCACAGCCTCTACCACTGAGTTCAAGAAGGAGAGCAAGAAGGAGAAGGCAGAGGAGATCAACGAAGATGAACAAGGTATGAAAAGCGAAGAATATGAAGACCCTCTACAGAAACCCCTCGACCCTACCATCAAATACCAGTATCTACGAGAGGAGGACTTGGAAGATGGCTCAAAGGGTGGTGGAGACATTTTAAAGTCACTGGAAAATACTGTAACCACAGCCATCAACAAGGCCCAAAATGGTGCTCCCAGCTGGAGCGCATACCCAAGTATCCATGCAGCCTACCAGCTCTCGGAGGGCACCAAGCCACCCATGGCCGTGGGCTCTCAGATACTGCAGATCCGACCCAACCTCGCCAACAAGCTAAGGCCTATTGCGCCCAAATGGAAAGGCATGCTGCTTGGCCCCATCCCCACAAGCCTGGCCCTCTACACCCAACCCAAGAAGGAGACCGAAAACAAAGATGAGGCCGTGAAGGAATGTGGGAAGGAAAGTCCCCAAGAAGAGGCAACATCTTTCAGCCAGTCTGAGAGTGAGTCTTTCTCCAAAGCCGAACCACCTTCAGAATCCAGAAAGCCTGAGCCCTGTCCCGTGAAGGAGGAGGAGAAGCTGCTGAAAGAGAAACCGGAGCCGTTAGAACCAGTGTCGTCCCTGAGCAATGGCTGTGCCCCGGCTAACCACACTCCGACCCTGCCTTGCATCAACCCACTAAGCGCCCTGCAGTCCGTCCTGAACAACCACCTGGGCAAAGCCACCGAGCCCTTGCGCTCGCCTTCCTGCTCCAGCCCCAACTCAAGCACAGTCTCCATGTTCCACAAGTCCAGCCTCAGTGTGGTGGACAAGCCTGTGGTAAGTCCCTCCTCCACCAGGCCAGCCAGTCTGTCACGACACTACCTGTTTGAGAACAGCGACCAGCCCATTGACCTGACCAAGTCCAAAAGCAAGAAAGCTGAGTCCTCACAAGCACAATCCTGCACATCTCCACCTCAGAAGCATGCTCTGTGTGACATTGCTGATATGGTCAAAGTCCTCCCAAAAGCCACCACCCCAAAGCCAGCCGCTTCCTCAAGGGTCCCTCCTATGAAGCTGGAGATGGACGTCAGACGCTTCGAGGATGTTTCGAGTGAGGTCTCAACTTTGCACAAAAGGAAAGGCCGGCAATCCAACTGGAACCCCCAACATCTCCTCATCCTGCAAGCTCAGTTTGCCTCGAGCCTCTTCCAGACATCAGAGGGCAAATACCTGCTTTCTGACCTGGGCCCGCAAGAGCGGATGCAGATCTCAAAGTTCACGGGACTCTCCATGACCACCATCAGCCACTGGCTGGCCAACGTCAAGTACCAGCTTAGGAAAACTGGTGGGACGAAATTCCTGAAAAACATGGACAAAGGGCACCCCATCTTTTACTGCAGTGACTGTGCATCCCAGTTCAGAACCCCCTCTACCTACATCAGCCACTTAGAGTCTCACCTGGGCTTCCAAATGAAGGACATGACCCGGATGGCAGCTGACCAGCAAAGCAAGGTGGAGCAGGACATCTCCCGGGTGTCGTCGGCTCAGAGGTCTCCGGAAACAATAGCTGGCGAAGAGGACACAGACTCTAAATTCAAGTGTAAGTTGTGCAGTCGGACATTTGTGAGCAAACACGCAGTAAAACTCCACCTAAGCAAAACGCACAGCAAGTCACCCGAACACCACTCTCAGTTTGTAACAGACGTGGATGAAGAATAGTGCTGCAGGTATGGGTTTGCTCCCAGGTGACGGTGACCATGGCCTTGTGAGGAGCTTGCTAAAAGGAGCTGGGTCTGCCTAGAGGCAGAGGATGTCTCCCGAGGCCGCGCAGGACCATAGCTTGCTGCCATAGACTTACTCTTACAAAAAGACAGATCATCCTAGCCATTCCCCCACATCCTTTGGGTTACAGGGAAGTAGGACATAGCACATTTCAGAGAGGTGAAGCTAATGGTTGCTTACAGAGCTCCAGGACACACGATTCCCTCAACCTAAGGCCCAGTCTCCAAGGTCCAGCTTCCCCACCACACAAACACTTTAATTAACAAGGACTAGATTCTGCTTTGCCATCTGCCTTCCCACTGCAATGCTTAATACTTACAGAGTGGGGAAGAGATGACATCAGAATGAAAGTGGGGACTTACTGGGGGCCATTATATACAGAGATAGTTTAATCAGTTCACAAATGGCTCAATGTTTTCTTTATTATCAGTCCTCGCAATGAATGCATTCTGTATCTGACTTTATCAATGGCTACCTTTCCACTCCTTCCCTGTTTCTTTCCTACATTCATTTTCCTACAGAAGAGCAGGTACCCTGAAGGGGAGCAGATGGGATGCAGTCTTCTCTATGGAACAGGGAGAAGAAAATGCCTTTCGGTTTTCTTTAGAATAAACCCGGCATCAGAGTCCACCTTTAACTAAGACAGGTGTGAAACATCCCTGAGAGTTTATTTCACATATAGAAATGGATGGCTTGAAGCCCATATATGGCCAAGTGAATTGGGTCCATCACACAGTTTTAAGATTGTTTTGTTTTGTTTTTTTAATAATTGGGCTGGAGGTGCAGTTCAGTAGCAGAGCACTTGCCCAGCATGCCTAAGGTCCTGGGTTCAAGCCCCAGTACCAGAAAGAGAAAAGGAAGGAATTTGTACCATGTATCATAGAAGTTCATGCCTTGTATAGTTACCTATACCCAACTTACTTAAGTCATGTCACCTCCAGGAGAAAGGACAGAGACCAAAGGTAAATACTTTAGCAGATTAGTCACATAGGCTCTTTTCAAATTTTGGACTTACGCAAGGCTGGATGTCAGCAAACCTCTTTCATAGGATGCCTCTGCTTCCTTGTCTCTACCCTCCAGCATGACACCCCCATAGGCTAGGGACCCCGACATATATTTAGATTGCCCTCTGCCTGAGGCTGCACTTCAGCACAAGGACCCAACATGAACTAAAGCTTGTGCACTTCTCAGCCCAGCTTCTTTCCCACAGCATTATGGATTTGCTCTTAGTTCACGACAAGGTGTGGAAGGCTGGTAATAGCTTATTATAGGAGCCCTCCCCACCCCCTATTCTCAAAACCTTTACTTTCACACAGGAGACTTTCAGGTCAAGCTGTACAGGTACAGATGACACGGGAGCTCCAGGTAGAGAAGGGTCCTTCCACGACGTGGCTCTGAGTACACCTCACAGAGGCAGGAAGGTTCCAGGTGTGAGGATAGTCAAAAGAAGAGGGGGCACATGCCTGAGTCCAGACTCTTCCCTCCAGGTGGGAAGCCATGCTTCTGATTTGGGCGGGCCCCAGTGAGGACCACCCCTGTTGTTTGCATGCCTTTATCATGATAATGAAATGTTCCCGGCAGGTTCATCTCTGGGTTTCCAAGCATGATTGTACATCTTACCTTACTGAATGGAAAGCTATTTTGCATCTGTTGCATCACGTGTGGACGTGAGCTCGGGGGTTCTGCCACAGGCTATTTATTTGCCATATCACATTTTAAATTTTTATGTAATTAGCCATTATGCTCTTCTGATCCCTAAAAAAAAAAAAAAAAAAAAAGGTGGACATACATAAAGAAAATAGAGACAAGAAGTATGTTTTAAATCTAATAATTGTGGGTCCAAACCCCGGTGAAAAGAACAAATAGGTGATGTTTATTTTGTGCTACAATAAAGACCAATTTTCCACCTGTTAGGTTTGTAATCATTTTTTAACTTCGATATGTAAATAGGGAGAAGGGAGGAAAAGAAAGAACTTCATCCATTCTGAGTCAGAATCCGAAGCGAACACTATCCGTTCTAGGGAAATAAAAACGGACCTATCATTTGAGACTATACACAAAGGCCACTTGTAAATTCTAGAAAGCATATGAGTAAGATTGCGATTTTTGCATCTGTCCACATTTGTGCAGAATAAACACTTGTAATTTATGACAGTGTTATCATCATATAGAACACCAAAGCTCTGTCTTCATGCATTCACTGATATGCTGCAGTGTCTCTTGAGGTTGCAGAAAGAATTGTGAAGTCGCTCCATCCTATGGGAGTGTGTCGTGTGCGTAGAAGAAATAATGTGGGCGCAGGGTGTGTTCGAGTTCATATGGAAACTCTTCCATTGTGCTTGAATGCTTCCCCCGTGGGTCCTGTCTGGAAGCTCAGCTCACCTAGGAAAGAGCACCTGCCCACTTCAGGTTCTCAGCTGCAGCCATTCCTATACGCCCTGTCTGCTCCATAGAGTTTATGCATACGGTATAGTTTTCATTGCTTTTTAATCTTATATATTTAAAAAAAAAAACTTGACGGTTTTAGATGGTCACAGGATTCTACCATCTCCTGGAATTCTAATCTTAGCTGCTATGGAGGATGACACAAAGTGTGAAAAATGTCACAATGCAACAAGAAAAAGCGGACTACGCACCTACATGTTTCTAAATGACACAAATTCTGACCGGAAGTTTCTTTCCTTTCCTGTGCCCACCTCAAATTCTATGAACACCCTACCAAATAGCAAAGTCAATTTTTTTTTAAAAAAAATACCTTAGCAAGTATGAAATGGGCATCCCTCTTTGAGGACATAAGTAGCCTAAAACAATTTCAGCAAGTATTTGTATACACCTTTAAAAGTCTCTTGTTCTTGACTAGAAATTAAACAGCGAATAAATCATTGAGTTTCAAATGCATAAGGACTTCAAATTATAGTCATTACCACGTAATATAGTGCGCGTGTTTAACAGCACACCTAACCTTGAGATTGCTGGCAGAAATGTATTCTAGTCCAACAAGCTGCCTGCCACTTCTGTTATGGATGGCTTGATGAAAATGTATGTTCAGGGTGAAATGCATGGAAGGCTGCCAGATAAGATACAGGACGGATGTCTAATCCAGTTGAACTTGCCCTTCACCGAAACCACCGGGTCTTCGTATAGCCATGTCCCAAATATCATGCGGACCGTAGTTTTATTTTTTAATATCTATTGTTCACATGAGATTTGTTTTTAACATGAAAACTTGTGATTCTGTCGATATTAATCGCGCAGATTACATTCCAATCTAGGAAGAGCCGGATAAGCTAGAGTCATTAAGGCCTGTAAGAGGTGCCCACTGTTTTTCTATCCATTAAAGTCCCTTCTTTTCATCCCTCCTCCCTTTCCTGGCCCTTCCATTCCTCAGCAAATATTGGTTGTGTGTTAGCATGTACCACATCCTACCTAGCCATAGCGCGTAGCAGTAAGCCAGCGGGAACAGCAATTATAACAGAAAACTGCGGGGATTTGTAGCAATTGCTTCCCAAGCATCCGTTCATGCTATTCTCACCAATAGCCCTGTAAAGTACCAGATAATTCAAAGAAATAATGACAGAGACACAGGACTACATTTCCCAAGGTTCCACCGTCTCTGACCTTCACCAGTGTATTAGCTCATATCTAGAAGGCCATTGTCCCATGGCAAACATGGTGCTTAGCCCAGGAAATAAACTGAACTAATGACCAGAAAGAGAGTCTACCATGGGGACCAGTGGCAGGCACACATCTGAGAGGAAGCTGCTGAAGGGAATGCACAGGAGGACCTCTTCCCTGTCCCAGCGAAACAGAGATGGGGAGCACTCATTCTGAGAAGTATTCGGCTGCACAGGCCATCCACCCTGCCTTTCACTTTCATCCCATCCACCATGCTGAAGCCCACTTCCATATTTGTAAAATGGAGACACGATAGCCTGCTCACAGGAAGGATTTGCGAATTCATAAACGTGTATGATTGCTTCGCCTAAAGCCTGGCGTACCGTCAGTCCGTGAAAGCAGGTCATGGAGAATTTCTACCACCCTTCTTGTGTCCTGAGCACACAGAATCTGCGGTCTTCTCGATTAACCAATTCATGTCCAGATTGTTGCTCCCCTTGCAAACCTCAGTCTTTGTGGCCGCATCAATAAAACTGCCATTTATGGGACTCTTCCTACGAGTTGGGAATGGCTGTGATTGGCATCCCCATTTTGAAGGAAGGTGAAGGGTTCCACCGTCTCTCCATTCACATGTAGTCAGCAAAGTATGAGCCTCAGCCTCAAGCACCATGGGTCTATACTACGCTTAGCCGCTATCTTGTGCCCTTGGTCTGTTTCTTGCCTGAGTTGAGGGTCCACTATATGACTGTGTGTAGAGAAAAGGCTGGAACATGGGGATAAGAGGTGTGCCAAACACAAGGGTTCCCCAGAGGCTTTTAGGAAACTCCAGCTGTAAACGAGTCCCAACTCTGCATGGCCTAAGGGCAGAAATGCATTCTAAGAGATGTGTCCTTATGCAATTTCGCTATTGCGTGGATGTCACAGAGTGAGCAAAGACAGCCATGTTGTGACCGAGCGTTGGTTCTCAGGAAGCCCCCATAACGCACAGAGTCAGATGTTGACCAAAAGATTATCACACAGAAACGTGGGAACCTAGGGATGACGGGCAGAGTGAAGCTGAGCGCCTCTTTTCCTGTTTTTTAGTTCCTCTGTTAGTCATACGATACCCATTCGTATAAAGTATCAAACCAAGACACTACCCAAATCCACATGGACATGTTATATACATCATCCTGACTCTCAGAAACACATTTTAGGCAAAGCAACTAAGATGAGAACAAGTGTGTTCAGGGTGGTGTGGCCACAGGTGGGGACAAAATGGGAAACAAGGAAGCAGGCTCACTCACGTAAGATGCTCTGGCCCTTCTCAAGTGATAAAAAACCAAATGCAGAATTTTTTATAATTTTTTTCATTTCTCCGGAGGGATCTGCGTTACCTCCCTGGGCACGTTGTCCCATTGCACTTCCCCCCTCATTTGGACTTTGGAACACTCAGTCTTGAAGTGTGTAATCCGCTGCTTTAATACAGATCAACATTGTTTTTCATTTACCCCAGCCTGCCATCGCTATCATCTTTTCACTTAACCAGACATGATTCCGGGTTTTTTTGTTTTTTTTTTTCTTCCTTTTGCTAAATTGAAACCTCCATGAGCGACAGGGAGTGCAATGTTTTAATTAGCTCATATTTTTTATATGGATTTATGTCTTTAAAATACATTTGTGTAATTCTTCAGCTAAATTAAAAACGTCTTTCTGCAAAAGCGAGGAGGGGAAAATAAAGAGTAAATTGCGTCATTAGGTTAGGAAGACTCAGGGAGAGGTGGGGAAGCAGCTGGGAGACGCCACACATGCGGTTGAAGGGGCCGCCCTCGGAGATCATTCTGAACTTGCCCTTCACTTAATGAAGTCTTTCTCTATAAAAGCATTAAAATAAAATATAAAAAAAAAAGGCTTGGGGAGGGAATTTTTTTCAAGGTCCCTCATAAGTAAACAGGCAGTTACCTTCAATGAGCTCATTTGAAACCTCACCTGCCGCCAAACAAAACAGAAAAATTCGAGTCGTGATGATAAACCGTTTTCCTCTGCATTTCTCTCTTTGTCTGTTTTTTTTTTTAACTATCAAGTTTAAAGCTTTCCACGATGCTTTTTTTTTTTTTTTTATTCCTACTTTATAGGAGACAAGTGACATTCCGTGGTAAATGCGAGAAAAAGCCATGCAGAACTGAGGTCTCTCTAATGCATTGACACTAACTTGCCCTCTATTGTTGGAAATGAGCAGGCGCTCGTGATTGTTCATCAAACAGCTCCTAATGCTGTTAAGGCATTCAGCTATAATTTCTCCTTGCATTTATAATTACTGTCATAGACTGCACACCTCGGTGAGCAGATTAAAGCTATAAACTATTTAGCCGCGGCTCTCCGACGAGGGACTTGATTTGTCTGGCAGGAGGTATTTGTTAGGGAGCTTGACACTTCACATAAAAACGACTCAACTTGATGAAGAACAATGCAGTTTGAGCAATGCGGGGATTTTAAATCAGTGGGGACGCCACGCCCCACAAGAATCACAGGGCAGTTTGTTAAACGATATGTAGGCCAGGGGGGTTCGGGATGTGCTAAGCGACCAAAATAAGAGGCTTCTCGGCTGTCTCTTCTTCACTGTCCTCTGGAAGATCTGGTGTTGGTGGGAAATCCGTGTCTCATGTTTCCCAGTGAGCCCTTTGTGGATGCTGTAGCAGACTTAGCTGGCACAGGAGAGGGGTGTCAACACCCCAAAGGACAGAAACCCCTGTGGCTGAAGGAAATATACACACTCGGGATGGCAGGAGTATGTGGGACACACTGGGTAGCTTCTCTTCCCGCCTAGAACATCACGTGTTTGTGTGTGAGAGAGCTTGTAGACACGTGATGTATTCAAGAGCAAGGTGTGGTTCCATGAGGCTGATCTCGGGACTTTTCGCTGTCAAAGTGAACAAATATCGTTTCTAACTTATCTTGTAAGCTCCTCAATCAGAAATTTTTGGTACGTATGGATTATTTGTGTAAGCTGGGGTAGTTTGCATTGTTGGGGATTGAACTCAGGACCTCGAGCATTCTAAGTAAGAACTCTAAGATACATGTGGGCACTGGTGAGTGTGTGTGTGTGTGTGTGTGTGTGTGTGTGTGCATGTATGAGCGTGATATCCGTTCTACATAGTATTTCACAAAAAATATATGCTCTGAACATATTTGCCCCACCCCCACCTGCTTGCTACTCTCATTCATCTGCCCAGTTTTGTATCTTTTTTGATAGGTTCTCACTATGTATCCCAGGATGGTCTTGAACTCTCAGACACCCTGTTTCTGTTTTGCTTCTCTGTGCTTGGATTTCAGATCTTCTTGATTGACTTTTTCGTGAACTTTGATTTCCTATGGAATTATCCTCCACACACCCACACCTCACAGCCATAAGGAACACAAAGTTATTTTGAAAGTGTCATTCAGGATCAAAACCTGCAGAGTACCTACAGAGAGCCAGAACTGGGTGCTTGTGTTCAAATACTCGGGACTGACAAATGCAAGCGCCCAGCAGTCAGAAGGTAGTAGGTAGGATCCCGAGGGCTGAACACAACTGTGGCAAATTAAAGCAAGGAAGTCATTTAATGTTCACATGGATGGGTTTTATTATTGTGTTCCAAGTCGGTTGTTACTGTTTTGAACATTCTTCAAGCTAAACCCAGCATCCCAGACCCAACTCCCAAGTTACCAGTTTACAGCTTTCCGATCTGGTGACAAGCCAGAGGGGGACAGAGGTCCCATTCCCTGTATTCCTATGGCACTAGGTCCTCAGGTCTTACATTAATGCACCACTGCCAACTGTGGAAGACCTGTGGGTTCATAAGATTACCCTTGCACAGAACAGAAGAGCAATCAAGAATTTCTAAAGGTGTCAACCATCTAGGTTTGCTGAGTTCTTGGCAGGGAGAGTTTCTGGGATTTGGAACAGTGACCAGAGTAATTCCTGATACACAGGCTGAGGTGATCGTCAAGTGTCCTTTGACAGTCCAGCTCCTCCTTGCACAGTTCACACCCTCCTCTGGTTTCCCATTCCTCCCCCAAAAGGGCACCAGCTGCATGGTGCAGCTGGAGAAATGGTACCCATGCTCTAGTTCAAATAATATTTAATCAATGGAGATTCCTTAGCACATTGGGGCTAATGATATTTGTTCAATCCTCACAGCAGATCTGTAGAGCAGATACCATTCCCCTTTTAGCCATAGGAAACCCCAGGCTCAGGGGAGGGGCTTCAGGAACCTGAGACCCACAGCAGCAGGTGGCAGAGCTGTAACGCCAAGCCAGACCCCAGGGAGGCTATGCCCAGGGCTGTTCACACAGCACTGGCCTCCTGCACTCGTGTTGCATACATGGAACTCTCAGTGTTTCTGAGTGACATCTTCACGGCCGCCGTGTTAGATGTGGGTGGCTATGGGCTGGGGAGATGGCTCCGTAGGTAAAGCACATGCCTAGTGAGTGTGAGGACCTGGGTTTGAATCCCCAGAAATCACATAAAGCCAGAGGCAGTGGCCTGTGTCTTTAATCCCTATGCTCCTGTGAGGAGAGGAGAGGCAGGGACAGGAGAAGCTCCAGAGCCTGTGGGCAGCTGCCCTGTGTGTGTATCAAAGGAACAAATAATTAAGAAAGTCTGCCTCAGTCAGACATGGGAGGATGTCATCCAGCCTTCACACGTGCGCATAGCACACCTGCATTTGCTTACACAAACAAGAGCGCGCACACGTGCACGAGCATGCACACACTGCAAAAACACTGCATGCACTTCAATACTGATGTCACAACATGTAACTTGTTCAAAATAAAATAAATACACAAAATATGGTTGACTCTACCTCAGTCACACTTATTACCAACAATGAAATGTTCTTGCATGAGCAAGAACTGGCTAGGAAGGTGGGAGTGAGGAAATACTCAGCCCCCTGACCACTCTAAAGTTGAACCAACTTTAGCTCTTGTAAGCCCACCCAGCATCCTTACCAATGCACAAAGGCCCGTGGCTCAGTCAGACTTCTGTGCAGTGACACTGGCCTTCAGTGGGTTGCTCCGTAACATATGCAGACTACTGTGTGAAGCTCTCCTCTTTCACTCAGGCACCATAGGCAAGCACCTCCCATGAGTCCTGTGCTTTTTAATAACTGAGGATGACAGCCAGGCAGTCATCCTTGGGCATGCCTTTAATCCCAGCACTCTGGAGGCAGAGGCAGGCAGATCTCTGAGTTCCAAGACAGCCTGGGCTACATAGAGAAACCCTGTCTCAAAACAAAACAAAACAAAACCAAGAAGGATGGCAAAAACAGGTCAGGCACGCTCCAGGTACTGATGCTTGCCAGACAGATTTAAAATGTCACAATGAGGGCTCACCAGAGGTTTTATAGGAACTCATGGCCTCTTGCGTGTGTGTCACCTCTAAAACTTTTGGTAAAATTTAGCTGCCACTGAGCAGTATCAGGAGGTGTGACGCTCCAGACATGATTAGGGTCAATGGCAACATCACAGGAGTGAATGGGTTAGCCTGAGGGTGAGCCCCGCTGTGATGGGTGTGGGCTCCTTAAGGGACTGCAGGTGTAGCTCAGTGAAGAGAATGCTCACCTAGCACATTTGAATCCCTGGGTTCTGTCCCCCGCACCATATAAATCAGACAAGATGATGATCACCTGTAATATAAGCCATGGAGAAACGGACACAGGAGAATAGGAAGTTCAAGGTCATCATTGGCTACTAATTGAGTTCAGGGTCAGCCTGGGCTACTTGTATCTGATTTCCCCTCTCTTCTAGCATGTGATACTTCCTGACAGTTACAGTGGAGCCCACATTAAACAGTGGCGGCCTCTCCACCTTGGACTTCCTAGTGTCCATAGCCACAAGCCAGATACATTTATATAACCGGCAGAAAACGCGCTAAGAGATTCACTCTGTGCTGAGACCATCCAAGCAGCCCCAGGACAGACAAGGTCTCCAGGAAGATGGAAGATAACTCCATGATACTGAAGGCAATAGCCGGCAGCCTCTTGTCTCCATATTTGCATGGCAGGTACTTTACCGTCCTCAGCCGTCTCGCCAACCGCAGACATTAGCTTCTCAATTTTTACTGATTAGACAAAGTAAGTGTAGGCTTTGGTTTTCAGACCCAAATGCTTCCACGCACTACTAACCAGGACACCTGGCAGGGCCAGCGTGGTAACACTAAGAGCCTCATCTCAAATCAAGCCATTTCCCTGGGGTTTCCCGAGTAGAGTAGGGTAATTTCTTTCTCCATCGTTACATATATTAAGAATCACTTCTATATTAAGAACTGGGTTATAATACTAAACTATTTTTTTTCAAATAGTTAATGAATATTTGCTGAGAGTCTGCCTTGTTATGGGTCCTAAACAGGATGCCAGGGACACAGGCCAGTCATGGTGATGCTGTCATCCCATGGCACTCCAGTCAAGCAGAGAGGCAGCTGACAGTCACACAATCACAGGTGAACAAACCGTGCTAAAGAGAAATGCCACAAAGGAGAGATCTGCGTGCCTCTGAGAGTCTCTAGAAGGGACTTTGACCTGGGAGTGAAGGTTGGGGAGGTCTGGAGGGGAGGGGATGTTGTGAAGGACTACTTCCTGTAAGCGGAAGTATGATCCACACCAAAGTGGATTCACGTGCTGAGGCCCCGTGATGAGTGAGGTGGAGGAAAACACAGAAGCCTGAGAGAAGAGAGGAGATGGTGCACACTTGGTGTCTCCCGATACTTCAGCCTTCACTAGCCCCTTACCGGTTCCATTCATTCATTTCAATAGTCATGTAGATGTTGGGTGTTTGTTCGTAAAATGACACTGGGGCTCAGAAACACTGAAATCCCAGTCAACGGCAAGGAAGGATGGAGGACCAACTCCCACCAATTCTAAACACACATTGCCTCTACCCCATGGCCTTGTCCACTTAACCCAATAACTCACTTACTTTTTTAAGCTGCCCAGCAGACGTTACATGTCCGCTAGAACCGTAGTCAGATCCTCACAAACACCTAGTAAATTAGAGACGGCTCAGTTGGTTAAATGCTTGCTGCCTGGGCACGGAAACCGGATCTGCAGCATCCACGTGAAAAGCCAAGCATGGCAGCATGCGTCTGTACTCCAGCACTGGAGCGGCAGACACAAGAGCACACTGCCCGCCTAGACTGGACAAATGGGCAAGTTCAAGGTTCAGTGAGAGATGCTCTCTCAAAGATCAAGGTGAAGAATGATAGAGGAAACACCCGGTATTAAAGGTCTGGTTTCTACATGCACACGCATGCAGGTGCTTCCCTCACACACGTGTGGGCACACATGAATGCACTAAATTGTATACACTTACATACATACATGCATGCATGCATATATACATACATACATACATACATACATACATACATACATACATACATGAATAAATAAATAAAACCAAGCAAAGAATAAATGAATCCTAAGGCGTTAATCAACATTGATGTCTATTGAACATTTCATTTGTGATAAGCCCAAACTAAGCAGCTTCCAGAGTTGCTGTTGAGTTTCTTCCAACAACTTCTGGAAATGGTGGTTTGGGTGATCTTTGCTTTTATTAGAGTTCAGGGACCTATTTTGTGGTCACCCTTCTAGTAAACCTTGCAACTGGGCTCTCTCTGATTTCCTGAGGACTGAGTACTCCTTTGCTGTGGTACTGGCTGGCTGGGTCCATGAGTGTTGGGGTATTTGTGTCTTTAAGAAGAATGTGTGAATTTGACCTAGGGAAATACCTCAAGAACTGAACATATATCTGGATGTCCTCTATCCCAAATGTCTTTCTGCACTAATCTTAGATCTCCCCCAGTCCACTCAGTGTTCTAGGCAAAATATGAACTGAGTTTGTACAAACTACAGACAGAACCTGAATTACTTAGACTCATTTTGGCATGTGGAATCATGAAAACGGGAACTTAGGGACCAGAAGTGGTTCTTTCTAAATAGGAAATAAAGTTGTTTTTGTACTTGTGGGCTACTGACATGGATCTGGATGTTATCACATGAGGCAGAAATCAAACATGAGCAGAGAATGTTGTCCGACCAGGATTTCTGTCCCACCATATGGGAAGCACATGGAGACTGAAGACTAGCTTCTCCAGGTCAAGTCTCTGGTGTGCTAGGGATGGGTATTGGCCTTGGCTTCAAATGCCAGCTTCAGAATTAATATAATTAATGAAAACTGAATGATAACTGCCTTCAAATATCTGTCTCGGTTGGCCACTGTCCTAGTTACATTCTGTTGTGTAATGTAATGTAAAAACACTCTGCCCGGAAACACCTAAGGAAGAGAAAGGTTATTTTGGCTCATGTTTCCAGGTCATGATCCATTATTGAAAGAAGTCAGAGTAGGAGCTTAAGACAACAGCCTGTAGGCAGGAACTATAAAGGAGCGCTGTTTATAGCTAGGTTGCTTTTTGTTTTTTTTTATGTGTGTGGGTATATTTTGTTTGCATGTATGTCTGCGGAGCATGTGTGTACAGTGCCCATAGGGGCCAGAAAACAGCATAACATGCCCTGGGACTGGAGATACACATGATTGTGAGCTACTATGTGGGTGCTGGGAATCAAATCTGAGTGCTGTGGAAGGACACTCGGTGCTCTTAACTGATGAGACATCTTCCAGCCTCTATCTAGTGTTGTTGTTGTTGTTGTTGTTGTTTAAATACAGTCAAGGAACACTTGCCCAAGGAATGGTGTCTTAGTTAGGGTTTCTATTGCTGTGAGGAAACACCATCATCACAACAACTCTTTAAAGGAAAACATTTAATTGGGGCTGGCTTACAGTTCAGAGGTTTTCATGGTGGAAAAAAAATGGCAGCACACAGGCAGACATGGTACTGGGGAGGCAGCTGAGAGTTCTACATCCAGACAGGCAGGCCAAAAGAAGAAGTGACATTTAGCCTGCCTTGAGCTTCTGAAACATCAAAGACCACCGTCCTCCCCTGATCCCCGCCATGATGCACTTCCTCCAACAAGGCTACACCTCCAATAATGCCACTCCTATGAGTTGATGGGGACCAATTTAGTTCAAACCACCACAAACGGAATAACTCATGGTAGGCTAGGGATAGTAATGATATGATACTACTATTAATATGAAAAAGCAGTGATGGTGATTATGAAGGTGACAATTTTAGTATGGTGATGATAACGTTGATATGTTGATATTTAAAGACATCATAGTGATAGTGGTGATGATGATATTTAATATGATTATGTCAATACTGGTATGATGCTGACATTGATAAGAGATGATGGTAGTGGGGATGAATATGGCAATGAAGGTGGTGATATTTATATGATGAAAGTGATTATAGAAGGAAGAGGAGGATATTGAAAAAATAATTATGATGATATTGACATAAGATGCTTGAGGTGTTGATGGTGATAGTGAAGAAGACGAGAGTCACCTATATTGAAATGAAGATGATGATGATAATGATGAAATGATGATGGTGATGGTGATTATGGGTGTTTTGACATTATTTATTTGTGGTGATGATGGTGATGGTGATGAAGATGTTGCTATGATATCAATAATATTGATATAGTAATGATGAGATTATGATTGTGATGATGATTGTAGTGACGTTAATATGATGAGATGATGGTGATGATATTAATACAAGGAGATCGTAAAGGTGATGTTGGTGATACTGATTTGATGAGATGATTATTGTAATAATAATACAATTACATAAAAAGAGGATATTGAGGAGATAATGGTGGTGGTACTTTTGATATGATAATCAGATAATATTGATTACATTTAGTGACACTCACGAAGAGAACTGTGCCTGACACAGTATCTTTGTCATTGTTGTCCTTGTTTTCATTGGTGTTGACAGAAAACTCACACTCACTGAACCTGGTTTTGAATTGGTCACTTTGTCAGTAACTGTAGGTAACAGTCACCTCTTCTTTAGGTGCTTCCTTGAACAAGAAGAACTGACATGCTTTTAAGTGAACACTAAAAAGAGACTCTTCCATCATTCACAAATGTAACTTTGAACGAACAAAACTCGTTCTTTAAAAAGTAGGAATAACCTAAAACCCTGGGCATAGTGAAGCCCACCTATAAAGAACTCTGTGGAGATGTCCATGGATCCCTGATACTATAGCTCCACAAATGGAGCCCCAGGGCAGCCTTCACTAGCAGCGTTAGTTGATGTGAACTACAGAGCCCAGCCCTCACTTCCCAAAGGCCAAGCATTGAATGTGGTGAGGTAGGACCCTTTGTACATAGCCTCAGTTTCTTCCTTAAACTCGGTACGAATATGACTATGATGAAACCAGCTTCTGGGTCATGAAACAGACCCCAGAGAGCTGCAAGAGACCCCTTGATCAGCAAGGCCAAACAGGTAGGACATGGAGGAACTAGAATCAAGTATGGATCAGAATTACGACCATCCTCTAAGCATCCTTCTGGTATATCTTACTCAAATTCTGTTACGTGTTTACTACGCTGAAGTCTGAGGAGTAGGCACACCTGTTACTCTCAGAGGAAAAGTGAATGGCATAGGAGGAATCCCTCCAAAGCCCAGATCTTTGGCAACTCTCTACCACTCTGTCCCTGTAGCAAATTAGCACTCGGCATGGGCTTGGTTTTATCTGGTATTTTTTGTCATCGATGAGGGAAAAAAAATATGTTTCAGGTTATGTTATTTTCAATGCTACATTACTCGATTTCACAGTCAAATAATTCCATTTTTGTTCACCAGAGGATTGTGTCCTGTTTAGTTGTTTGTGGCTGCTTCCTTCCCACATATTTGCCGGGGCCTTCACTTTACCCCTTTGCTGCCTTCCTTTGGATTCTCTTGGGCGCTGTAACCATGGTGATGGGTCCCTATTTGATCATCCTTTCTCTGCCTTAGAAGTTGAGGAACCAATCAGTAATGCTCCATCCCTGAATCATGAGAGGATAGAAAATGAGAGGCCTTTGTGAGTGGAGGCGAGGCCTGCCAGCTGTCTGGGAGGTGGGATTCTTGCTGCCTAGAATCCTGAGTAGGAACTATAGGCCAGCTAAGTCAGGGGAGAAGAAGCACCCGGGAATTTGGGCTGGCTCTCTACTTCTTCCTGAGAACGGGGAGCAGCCATCTCACCTCCGATTGCAGATGCCTCTCCTGTCATGTGGCTGTTCAAAGGCCAAACTCATGGGTTGTCATGAAACAAAATCTGAGCAAGCTGCTGAGCATCTGCACAGGAGAGCATCCAGAGCCCAGGATGCCTCGGTTAAAGACCTGTTCTCAGACTGGAGAGACAGCTCAGTCGGTAAATTGTCTCAGAAGCTCAAGGCTCTTAGTTCAGATCCAAGAAGTCATGCTTTAAAAGCTGTGTGTGGTCAGGTAGAGACAGGCAGGGCCTTGGAACCCTGTTTCCAGCAGCCTACTTGGTAAGGTCTAAGCCAATAGGAAACTTGGCCTCAGAAATAAGACGGACAGTGCCTGAGGATATGCTCCAGGGGTTACATGCATTTGCACACACATACACACACACACACACACACACACACACACACACACACATGCACAGATGCGCATGAACATGCATGCACACACAGACATACAGGTGCACATGGCCACATGTATGCATGTCCATGCACACACACAGACATCCATGTACACATGCCCACACGCATGCCCACCCATGCAGACACACAAACATACATGACCATATCCCTGCACACACACAGACACATATGTGTGTTTGTACAGGCATGCACACGTGTGCACATGCCCACATGATCACACATGTGCATATTCTCATAGTTGCTGAGAATCACCCTCAGCCCTAGAATGTAGGTTGGTGGAGCTGTCTAGCAATTTTAATCACAGTAAGAACAATAGCCATTGTGACAAGCCAAGTCACACCTCCTACCTCAGTGATTTCCACTAAATAAACACAAGCAAACACTCTTGAGAGGACAAGCTCCTGGTGTGTGCTGGGAATCCGGGTGAAGCTCAGACATGAGCAGCGCAGAGACTGATTCTACCCCCCAGGATGTTCTCAGCCCACACAGAAGACAGACCACTGAGAGCTAACCTGTGCTCTGAAGCATCACAGAGCAGGCATTGAGCCAGAGGGGGATGAGAAGCAAGGCTGGATCCGGAATGAAGACACAGATACACCAGGCTCCAGGCTGCTGTATGACTTTTCTCAGCCCCGTGGAGACAGATGGTCACTGGGGTTGTCCTTCCTTCAAATAGCAGAGCATAGTGTCTGTGAGGCTGACTGAGACTGGGAGTGACTGTGTAGTAGATGTTTGCCTGAACCTCAGCCTAGCTCTCATGGCACTTCCACATCTCCACTGAAGCTCAGGGCAGCGCATCTGCCAGGTTGGCTCAGCATGGTATTCGTTAGCATCCAGACTACCCTATAAAAACTGGAAAGAAGGGAGGAAGAGACAGAGGAAAGCTCTCTAGCAGACCAGCGTAATTTCCTTTTGACACCATCCATGCATGAAATGAATAATACTCATGTCAGTCCTTTACAGACAAATCAATAGACAAAGGTGTAAGACATTTAGTGCAGTGCCCAGCACATGAGAGCTGTCTAGTGGAGGTGTCCTCAGGCTCTGCAGAGCCCAGGAAAGCACGAGGAAGTGAGAAGCATTCCAGAGTGCCATATAAATTATTTGTCCAGGAGACTGATGTGCTGCCATGAGGTTTGTGCATCTGGGTTAAGAAATGTCTTTCAGGATCAGACTTGGAGGAAAATGTCTATAGCTTCTGTGGTCAGATATACAGTATGACTCAAAGGAAGAATGGAAGGAGGAAGGAAGGAAAAGATGGCCGAGGGAGGGGAGAACGGAGAGGGGATGGAGGAAGAAAGGAAAGGAGAAAGAAAGGGAAGGAGGAAAAGAGGGACAGGGGAACAGAGGGAGGGAGGAAGAAGAGAGGGAGGAAAGAAAGAAGAAGAAGGGGAAAAGGGAGAAAGGAAAGGAGGGAGAGCAGAGAAAGGAAAAAAGGAAGCCTTGCATTTGAATCAGGGAACATCAGATGATAACAACACTTATTAAGCACACCACTGAGGAAGAAAAAGGGCACTGAAGGGATTGTGTGATGGCCACCTGGCTTAAACACAAGCCAGTGGAGCAAGGAACGGAGGGTGACCAGGAGTCAGGCACATGGCAGATTAGGGGTAGAGCATCCTGGGTGAGGAAATGAGAACAGAGTGGGTGCAGTTGGTGTCACAGGCTTCGAGTGGACATGGGACATGTCAGGGTTCCATGGAGAACTTTGGATTCCACCTCCCCAGCCCCGAGCCCTCTGACAACCATTCATGGTGTTTAAATAGACAAAGGCCCAACTTTCTTTAAAGTTTACCGTGGATGGTGAGTGGGATGGCTGAGAAGGTTTAAAGAAGCAGTAGACACCAATGAGGGGCTAAGCAAGGAAATTCCAGGGCCTTGGATTGCACTGATTGTATGGAGGCCATGACAAAAGGAGGAAGAAGGGGGAGCAAGGAATTGTGGGTCATGCAGAAGACACACAGGAGTCTAGGAAGAGAAGGAGCAGCAGCTCGAAAACAGTGACCAAGGGGAAAACCCCTACGGGATTCCTCACTTGAGACCTGGGTGGGCTTCAGAGGACCAGAATACAGCAGCTCTCCCTGTATCTTCAGGGACCAGCCCAGCTCACAGTCACACCTTCCTTGGCCCTGACTCAAAAAAAAAAAAAAAAAAAACACCTCACAGTGATCAAAGGAACACACTCCTTTTATTTGTCCCCGGGAACTTTGGAGTACAAATGAGAGGTCCCAGGTGCTGCCTCCCTTGTTTTCATCCTAACTGGACTCCTTTTTCTCCTGTCTGCCTCCCTTCTTTGAACACCACAGCACGAAGTAGTCCCAACTTCGGGGAGGGGTGGAGATTTACTCATGAGATGAACTGGAGTCACACAGTGTTTTTGCGGAATGATTTAATGTCCTTTTCAGCATGCCCATGACAGCTGAAATATCCCCTAATGACTCAGTTTGGCGGCAGAGTTCTGTGGATCCGGGGAAGGCTGATGAGGATGTCAAATGTCAATAAATGAGCGATCCGTAATTGTAGCAGCTTGACGCTGAAGCAAGCCGGGGAGCCGTGGCTAGGTCACAAGGTCATGGAGGGTTGACACAATGCAAGCCCCCAAGAGTCCTTGGTGTCAACCAGACAAAAACACGTCCCATCTTTTCTTCCCCACGGGCTGGCTTCCTCTGTCCCTGCCCTTCTTCTTCTTCTTCACCACACCCATTCCCTAGATGTCAGCGCAGTCCAAAGTCATTTTAGTCCTTTTCCACCCAGAGTCAACCAAGCCTTGGGTCTCCTGGTGTCTCCATAAGCTCTTTTTTCTTTTTCTTTCTTTCTTTCTTTTTTTTTTTCTTGTTCATTTAAGTTTACTTGGCCTCAGCCAGAAATTACGATTCTTTTCTCTTCTGCTTGCTTTCTGACAGCATGATTTAAACTGGGAAGGTCTATGTCAAGGATCCAAGAGTGTCCCTAACAATGGGGGAAAAGACCCTCCTATAAATATACCATTTGCGGTCTCAAACTTTGACAAGCTTGGGTGAACTGGAAGAGGCCAGGGATGCTGGGAAGTCAAAGAGACACTTGCAGAAGCATTTGCTTAAGCACTAAGTACACTCTTCCTGCTCACCTTATCAAGCTGTGACCTCTGGGACCCGGGATTACCCACTCAAAAATGTACAACCCCTCTGTCCTCCAGCTAATTTTTAAATTACATATATCATGGTGAAGAAGCCCTTTTGGTGAGCCTTCCGGTCTATTTTCAAAATCTTAAATAGGGAATTATGACTGAACACCGGCAATTACAAGCACCATGGTGTCTGGGACCACAGGGCCTTCGCTGGGAAGAAGATCAAGGCTCCAGAAAAAGAGATTAGAAAGGGGCAGGTGGAGGAGGGGGCTAACAGAGGAGCTTGCAAGTCCAGCATCACAAGGTGCCTGGCCTGAGAATCAGGGCTTTCATGAAGCCAAGGGGTTTACCACCTCTGCAGCCGTCTCTTCTGTTTCTCCTGGACCTGCTTATTTCTGTTACATGTGTGCATGTATCTCTGCGGGGGTATGTCCACATGCATGCAGGAGCCTAAGGATGGAAGAAGGGGCCACCGGATCCCTTGGAGATGGAGTTACAGCAAGTTATGAGCTACCAACATGGGCTAAGAACTGAACTCGGCTCTTCTGAGAGGGCAGTACTTGCTTTTTGCCACCAAATCTCACCAGCCCCGGAACAGTTTCTTATTTTGAAAGGGAAAGTTTTTTACTGATGAGAAATCTGCCCTGAGCCTCACAAGAGACAGCAGAAAGGCCTTGGGCCACCTCATTCTGGACTTCCAGCTGACAGGCAGGGAGGCAAGCCATATAAGCTAAGAGAAATAGCTGTGCAGGTTGGGCTGCCTCAGTTTCAATCCAGATTTTATGACTCAGTAGCAGTAAGGGCAAAATGTCCTGACCTAGGCCAGACTGGCCTTGAACTCGCCTTGTAGACCAGCTTGGCCCTGCCCTTGAGGAGACAGTTTGCCTCCCAATGCTGGGGTTACAGACTGTGACACCGTGTGTGGCTGAGAAGCACAGCTCTAGAGCCTGTACCTGGCCCTTGGAAGCAGGCCGATCAGGTTACTCTTACAATCTTTGGGCTTGCTGGCTTCTCAGTCCTCTGCACATCATCTACATCTGCTTTTACAATCCAGTGGCAAGCTGGGTAATTCTGACAAGACTGTGTGGTTTGCCGCTCCAAAGATCTTTACTTCTTGGTCTTTTACAGGAAGTCTAATGACTCCAGATGTAGGCAGAATTTTTTTTTAATGTCATGCTATGGAAGATGAGATTGAGATGATGAGAAAGGAAACAAGAGGATTACTCTTGAAATTTCTAGGACAGAGCAAACAGTCATGCTACAGTAGCACTACTCATTATGGTATGAGCTTTGAGTTACGGCTTTTAATCTGCCAGTTGTACCAGCCAGGTAGACCAGAGGAAGGAGGAGAGACAGGAAGACCTGAGTGTGACCATTGAATCCATTCCAGCACAGCACCGGTGTCTGTTCAAACAGCATGGAAATGCATTTTGCAAGTCCCATCAAGGAAAATGAAGGAAATGATGGAAAGTGACAAGAGAAAGGACGGGAGCTCATAGATTCTGATCTGGGGTCTCAAGACACTAACAGCTAGTCAAGTCAGAATCACAACAATGAGCCTGTGTCAGGAGAGTGGGAACTGGCCCTGGTCAAGCTTCCACGAGACGAACTCATAGCCATTTCTCTCCTAATGACCCTGGCATCACTGTTCTTTGGAGCAGACCAATTCAGTCGGGGATCCACAGGACTGACACTGGGCCCTGCTTCCACAGGGTAAAGAGGGGTTCCTGCTCTCCCAGTCTAAGGCAGCTCTTTCCTGGAAGGCCCTCCAAAAGGCCCATTAGGCACTTGGTCTATATTTGATTGGCACGATCACCAAATAGCCATTCTCCCCAAGAGAGCTTATAAACTAACAGGGCATATGTACCCAGCCTGGGGCCAGGCAGTAGCAGCATTTGACCGAGAGCAAAAGCCAACCGGAGGAACTGCCTTGTGTGACCTGGCGATGCTGGCCATGGTCCTAATACATTTGAACACTAGAGATTGTTGTTAAGCAGAACGTAGATCGCACACACAAAACTTTGTAAAGTAGGTATCTCTTTCCAGAGAACTTGAGGGGCACCTTTTCCCATTTAAGAGGGGGTGTGAAGCTTCATCAGAGGAAAGATGTCAGTCAAGGAACAGGCTCCCGTAGATTCAGGGAAAACCATACGCTCAATGGAATGCACCCCCTCGGTGGGTCAGCAGACACACACACACACACACACACCCCTCCTGCTTCCCGAGATGTGGGACTTTGCCCCCCGTGTGCCTGTGTTTCTCAGTGTCTGCCCTGTTTCCCCACTCGAGTGACAGATCCAGGTGAACCCCCTGCCTTGGTTCAACCCGAACTTGAATAGTATGTTAGAATCTCCCTGACAGCCCCTGTATCTTTGCAAAGGAAAGAGTGACAGATAGGTTCAGAACAAGGCAAAAACTAACAGAGGCAACCAGTTGGAGCAATTCGGCGCGCGAGGTACAGATCTTAAGGCAGCATTGCTAGGCGAGGCATGATGGCGCATGTCTGTTGCGTGACCTCCCTTCCTCTCCTGCCTTACCAGGAAGCTCCTTGAAGACCTCATGCACAGGATCCAGAGCCTGTCATACTCACCACCAAAACCTGTGACCTGAAGGACTTTGTTCAACTGCACAGTATCAGGCCTCCTTCTGCACTACCCGATCATAAGGTGTTTTATAACAGGTCCCCAAAGCTGGCCACTTTGCATCAGAAATTACAGCTGACAGCCCAGAGCGTCTTTCCAGGATACTATGCGGCCCAGCAAGCAAATTCATACCACAGGCAATAAATGCCAGGCCTGAGCACAAAATACATCACCCTGGAATTTTATACATAAGGCCCAAATCACAGTCCGCCATGCTGTGTCCAGGGATGTGGAAACCACCACCACAAAGGTGCGGGCACCTCTATGTAAATTTGTCCTTTTTTATTTTTCCTGCATGGAAATCGAACTTGAACCTGGAACCTTCCGCATGCTAGGCAAGGGCTCTGCCCCTGAGCTGCAGTTCTCCAGCCTTATCTTCCTCATTGTTCAGTCAGCAGACTTCTTCTTCAGTGCAATCTGCGTAAGCCAGTGGCTTAACAGAGCTGCTGGGCCATTCGGTGGTGATTGAAGACAATGCTGTCCATGCATGGTCAAGGGACTACAGGGGGGCGGTAACTTTAGAGCAGCGGTCCTGAGGCCCTTTCTAAGGAAGCGGCATTATTATTATTATTTTCTGAATCCTAATGAAAACTTGTCCACGGAGTTACGGAGACAGAGCTCTGTGTAGAAGGCACAGGGCATGCAAACATCCTGAGGCAGGAGGAAGCCTAACATGTGTGAAGCGTTGCCTGGTCCAAAAGTGACAAAATGTCCTCGGAAGACCTGTAAATGTGTGAGGCTTTGCAGGCCACAGCACAACTGCTACCACCACCTCCCTCTGCTAGGCCACAGATGGTATGTAAATTGTATGTAAATGAGGGGGTGTGGTCCAGTCCCAGCGACGCTTCCTTCAGAAAACAAGTAAGTGCAGGATTGGATTGGCTGGTGGTTGCAGTTCTTGACAGTCTGGGCTGTGGAAGGTAACACCTAAGGGGGTCTCTGAGGCAGACCCTGCCTCATCA
The DNA here is from genome assembly GCF_907164565.1 of Psammomys obesus. Lineage (NCBI taxonomy): Eukaryota > Metazoa > Chordata > Mammalia > Rodentia > Muridae > Psammomys > Psammomys obesus. The sequence goes on along the minus strand of NW_026596234.1, from coordinate 8,271,738 downwards.
AACCAAAACACAGCAAAGTAAAAAAACGGGGCTAAGACTCACTGAAGACCGACCGTGTCCCAGGCACCGTTTTGAGGTCGTTGTACATGCCTCCTTTACCTTCCCTGACAACACCCCACATCTGTGCTGTCAGCAAAGCCAACTGAAGCCCTGTGATTTGACAGCCCACCCAGCCAGTAGCTGATGATGCTTGGTTTTTGGTTTTTGGTTTTGTTTTGTTTTTTTAATTCAAATGTCTTTTCAGAAATTGTTTTGAGAGGCTTTCCTAGGATGGATTATGGTCACTTAAGATGCACATATGATGTCTAAAACTCACACGGAGGGTTAGCAACTGCATCTTTCCAGAAGCGTGGATTTAATTACAATCTGCTGGATCCTGTGGCCCGGGAAACAGGCTTAACCGCAATTTAAATTATCAAAAAGGGCAGCAGAAATGAAATAAGAAGCCTTAAGAGACACTGAGAGGTAGGCATGGTGGTGTTCACCTTTAATCCCGGCGTTCAGGAGGCAGAGGCAGTCAGATCTCTGTGAGTTCAAGGACAGCCTAGGCTGCATCGTGAGTTCCACGGTGGCCTGGGCTTCCTGGTGAAACGAGAGAGACAGAGAAAGGGGGGAAGGGAGAAGAACAGAGAGTGAAAGACAGAGAGAGAGAGAAGCAAAGGTAAAGAAGAGGTCTAGCATCTTGCAAACAGTGGGGCTCGGGAGTCTCTTTTTTACCTTCTGGAGCTACCTCATGCTCTGATGGGGGGGAGGGTGGATCTTAAGCCGGTTTTACAGCTGAGGAAGTGGAAGTGGACCCTGATGAAACCATTCATCTAGGCAGCACAAATACTCAGTAATGGAGCAGAATCCAGTTTCACTGGAACCCAAAAGCGCCCGGTTGTGCAAGACCCGAGTTTGTGAGGAATGAATAGGAACGGTTGCCCTCCATTTCTCTTCCAGAACCTCTGATGAGCAAAGGAGATTTGAATTGAGTGTTGAAGGATTTAGGGTAAAAGGAGGTGGCTTTTCAGAAAGCAATGGGGCCTGCCGTTCCCCTGCACTCCATGTGAAGCTCCTGACCAGAGTGAGGGGCGAGGCCTTCGCCCATCCTCTACCTCTTTCTTCCTCCATCAGAGCTCTGCAGCCTCCAAGCTCAGGCTGGTGCCTGCTCACCATCGCTTCTCCAGTGTGAGCCTGCCACCTCCATCGCCGTCACGTGTGCCCATCTTTTTCAGTCTAATGAACTCCAACCATCAGCGCAACTTAAGTTCGGCTGTCTGTTCGTGCATGCTTAATATTAAAAATGTACTAACAGTGTGGCTGAGAAATCAAATTATGCACATAAATATGCTGGCATAGCAGAGGCGGCGGCAGAAGCTGAACTTAGCAGAGCTGACGCCAGTTCACATTTGCAAATCGCCCGTCAATCTGTCATTAAACATGTTATCAAATGATGATAAGTGTATGCTTCTTGCTTGCATTGGTGAGCCGACTCCTCTTGTTGATGCACCGTAATGGGATAATACGTATTAACATAGCTGTGCTTGGATGAACACAAAACATTTCTTATCTGTCTCAGTTTGTTTCCCCTTGTGGCC